>NC_135761.1:32208275-32645201 GCF_052425735.1 Oculina patagonica
CTTAACCCACTGTTACTTTCAAGCTTTGTTCTACAATTTATTTGAATTATATTATTTTATATTAGGAATCCAATGATAGTCCAGAAGAATTTGCCAAGGGACAAGTGGCTGGAGCATAAAATTCCGACCAACCGTGGATAAAGCGCAATATACTTGAAGCCAATGATAGCCAGTTCTTCCTTGTCCTTGACAGGAAGGTTATGTTCGAGGTAAAATCGCCATCAGCTTTTTTCCCCTATGCAGTTTATGTCCTACTCAGTATACATTTCGCGTTCAATGTGGCATACAAGGATAGCCAAAAGTCCTTGTATGTTTTCTTAGGAGAATTTGGTTTGGGGGTACACATTCCCAAGAAAACCAAAAAAAAACTGCACCATTGTTAATGGACTGTTTAACACAGAAGAAACAGAGTACATGGAGTATTTTGGCCAGGTTGGCCAAAATACGATTAATGTAATCCACGATCAGCTTCAATTTGGATTAAAGATTTTTTCAGTCCCACTATTGGTCCGTTTTGACAATTGAAAACTTCTTCTCAAGAAAATGCCACAGGGACAAGTATGTTGAACAACTCAACAGTGATCCTTGAGGTATTCAGCAACAATGTTTTTTTTCTTCTTAGTTTTGTATTCTGGCCGGGTTTGTTGGGTTTTTGTTGTTGTTGTTGCCCATGATGCATTTTATCGTTTATGTTTTCTATTTTGTGAGAGCTTGTTTTTAATTTTGCACTTGCAGCACATGGTCAGTTATTTATTCCTTTGGGCTCTCATTGATATGGTTTTAATTGTATTTAGTTAAATTCCTCGACTACATGATTGGAAAAACTCTTTATTTTGTACCTGGAGACCAAACTTCATTTGTTGAAAACTTGATACATAGCAAGAAGTTTCGCTCAACATTTGGCCTCACACAAAACTGAAGACATTGTGAACAATCCAACAATCCAGGCCCTTGTCAAAGAGTATCAAAGTTGTGTGGACAAGAAAAAAAAGTGAGATTACAAAGAGATCTTCATAGCAAAAGGGCAAGATCTGCATTGGCAGTTCTTTCAAAGGATCACACGTAACACTTGAAGGCGAACAGACCCCAGAACATCTTAATAACAGGGTTGATGCTGCCAGTCCAATTGGAAGGCTTACCTGTTACGCTGATGTTAGGAGACTATTGTCTATTGTGGCCATGGACTATCCTTATATTTTTTACAGGAATTGTTTCAGTGTTTATTCCATTTATTCCAACTTTATTCCATTTTCTTCAAAGTCACTTAAGAGGGCGTCCGTGTTACAGCGGATAAGGCACTTTTCGGACCTTCACCGATTTCCCTGATTTTTTCAGTGAAAGTCGACAATTATATCCCAGTGACAAATATCACATTTATTTGGATCAATTCGATATTTTATATTTTTTGCGAGGCGATTTTCAAAGTCACCTCAAAACCATGCAATTCGCCATTGGAGACTCCGTAAACTTGCTATAAATGACGGTCGCTGCCAAAACTTTATTACTCAATTCAACGAGCTGATTATTTTACATATTGAAGTTTCATCTTCCCTCGATAGTGTAGAGGTTTAATAATTGAAATCTATTTAAGTCTCGTTAAGTTATGATTTTTTTAAATTGACTCCCAACAAACTCCGGAATGTGCAAAGCGTGACATGCCTGTAGTTGAAAGCCATTTTCTCGAATGTGGGACCTGATCTAGAATCGTGTCTATTGTAACTCAAAAGTACTAACACCATTATAGAAAAGTATGGAATAAAATTTGTGGGCACTCTTTACTGCGCGCCGTACAGAGCTCCACGAATTTCCCAAATATTCGCCATTTTGATCCAAAACAAAGAAAACGCTTGAGCGACCGATAAACCAATTCCAGAACCGTGAATGTTTGGAGATGTGTTAAATACTGCTAGAAGTCAGGCTGTAAATGGAAAATATTTTTCTTTCGCAGTTACAACCGTTTTAGCCGATTTCTCGGTATTTTCAACGCTCACAGCAATAAATATATCACTTCGATCAATATGCAAATTTCGGCATAAGCCCGTGTTGTCACGGAACATCTGTATACCGCAACAATTTGCCTAAAAACGTTTTCCAAAGCAATTATTTCCTTCTTACCTGGCCGGGCGATAAGATTCTTTAGGCTTCTATGTTAAAGCTTTCTTTTTGTTTGTGGCTGTAGAGAAGCTGTTTCATTTCCCACGCTGCGATGAAACAGTGTTTGTTTTGCCGCAAGACTGACTTGTTCATTTCAGTCTAATTCAATTAAAGCCTTATTTGTCAAACCCCTGTCGGCCCCTTTTTTTGTTTTTCTCTTTGCAAAACCTTTTAAAAAACATTGTAAGCTTCTGAGGATGTTTTTTCATACCCAAAAGGGTTTTTATTTGCTTGGCTTTTTTTCGGAGGGATTTATTCGAAAAAATTACAATCCAGTCTGGTCTTGTGGAAACAAGCTAGGGAAATCCCTGATTTGCGTCGCACAAGTTTTGTTTGCATATTAGAACAGTGTTTTGTGAAAACTATCGGACTCCAATGAGGCAAAGCAAGTTCTACAATTATCTTATAAACATTAAAAGTCTTTGAAGCATTGTAGACATAAAATAAAAATAATTGGGATAACTCAATGTTTGTTTTTGCAAACTTACTTGTTTGTTTCAATCTAATTCAATTTAAACCGACCAATTAATGTCCGCGATTTTGTCTAATTTCGAGAAAATACTTGCGCGTCCTTTCTGCACGAAATGGCAGCCATTGCATCCAATTGCTCTCTTCACGAGATATTACAGACTCCGTGTGGTTCTAGTAGAAATGAGGAGAGCCATGTGTTGCTCTCTGAGTGCAACTCGGATATTTCAGCTCATTTGTCGAGCTGCCACTTATCGAAATGCGGCGATGTTACGGAAGCCGAACTAATCATGGCGAGAGCGTGACGTTACCAACGGCTGTGAAGTAGACTGAGTGCGGGCTTGACCATTACAAGGTGTGGTCGATGCTACTTTTTTTTTTTTTCCAAAAAAAGCGTTAACACTATCCCGCTAAATTTGAGTGAAATATATCCCACCGGGGGGGGGGGGGGGGTACTTTAAAAAAATTTGTACGGGAAGGCTTCGCCTGAGCTCTAACCCCTGCTCTTTTATAAACGATTTTGACAGAAATCGTTCCCTTTTTGTATACCTTTTACTAAAAAAAGGTACCCCTTTCATATACCTGAAAGACATGGTATAGACTTAAGATACGACGTTTTCTTGTATATGGTCTAATGAACGTCCACTCTCAAATAAACGAACAACCTCGTATCTAGTAAACACCTCCCTTGAGGTGTAAAGTCTATAGACGCCCCCCCCCCCAAAAAAAAAAAAAAATTAAAAAAAAAATAAAAAAAGTTGAATCGCCTCATAAACCAGGGAAACGCTTCACAGCGTAACATCACGCAATCTTTTTTTTGTTTGCTTGACTCGGACATCGAAAAGGCAAACAATGCTAACATGGTTGACCCTAATGGCGCTGAAGACATCAGCATCAAACTATGAACGCAACTACTAACAAGGCAAGAGACGAGCAGAACGATCGCTTATTTGGCAGAGAAAAATGGCTGACCAAGAGCCAAGTGCAGGGCTTCTTTTCCCGCCGTGCAGCGGCTAGACGAAGAAAAGGAGGAACCAGAAAAAATCGACCTGAGTCCCAGGGAGCTATTGCTAGAGGAAGAAGAAGTTGATAGACAACAACTTGTTGAAGAGGTAGTGAACGAACTGAGGCCGCAGCACCCACTGTCGTACGACGCATTCAACCTGTGCGAGTGTGTGAAAGAACATAAACTGGACAAATTTAACGCGCCAATGCTCAAAGAAATCTTGCGCCATTTTGAGGTCCAATTCAAATCGAAAGACAAAAAGAAAGACCTGATTGAACAACTAAGGTTGTTCAAGATTGAAAAAGAATGAATATAAAGGGATAAACAAGTCACTAACCTTGCAAAGAAACATTCATTAGCACATAAGGTTAAACGTAGTACGATCCTCTTTTCACGAAAAACAGTTTTCTGTTATTGCCCCCGCAGGGCTTTCGCCCAGAGACGAAAGCCCGAGGAGGCATTCATTGTAGAGCGTATAGATAGAATGTGTACTTACAGTCCGAATATACGGTATGTATACCAGAAAAAAACCTCGATTTGCTCGAACAAGGCCGCAAGGAATCTCTGAGTAATGATAATCTTTCGCCGCAAGGGATTCCTGGGTAATGATGACGTAAAGGCAGAAAATGCCCGAAGAAGTTATGGGTATTACGATGTCACGATAACAGGGGGTAGCGGTAAATAAAAATCCCTATCTTGGGTTAGAACGGTATTAAAAAAGACTGACCCGCGTTTTGGCATTTGTCACACGTTGATTACTCCGATGTTTGGCTTACGCGTGTTCACAGATTTGTTCGAGCGGTTTCTCTGCTTTGGTTGTGTTAAGTGATATTTGATGCAGTTGTGAGTAATACGTCGAAAGATTTCGAGCAATCGGTTTCGTGTTCTTGGCAACTTGTGTTCCAAGAGCTGGTTCAAGCGTTAAGGTTTGTTCTCGGGGGTAATTCGTTTAGCTAACAAACTGTCAGATTATTTGATCCATAAAGTGGTTTGAATAAGGATCAAAAATTGTTTTCTCGAATCTTTGAATGTGTCATATTTTGTTACTCGTGGAATTTTTAGGCTTTTTGAACTGGGAATCATTGTAAGTTTAATAATTGTGAATGTTATAAGCCCGAGATAATAATGTGTTATGTGTTATTTCCGCTAGGTGTTATTTCCGCGTGCTAGGTAATATATCCATCGACTTGAACTTGTGAATATTTTTGGGACGCAATGGTGTCACACAACAAGAAATTCCGCAGCAAAGAGATCAAACAATGTCTTGACGTACATGGCACAGTAAAAAAGAAGCCTAATTTTAAAGGCTACAAAAAGACTCTACTAATCCTAGATTATTGCTGTAAAACAAATTATAAAAAGGCGGGGCAGCTTTCTAGTGAGAACTATTAGTAGTCAAGACTTGATGAGTTAATAGACAAATGTAAAAATGCGGGTTCTTTCATATTTGTTATATTCATGTTGTCGAAAAAACATATATCGTAGCAGGGCTCGCGACTCCCTTCAATTACCGATAGTAATAGAATATGAAATGCACATTTGTGTTACATATTTATTTTCTTGTTTAGAGACACTTTAATGCCCCGCCCACTAATTAATTATGGCAGATAAATTAATGGCCACCATCTTATTAAAAATCAAATCAATACAATGACTTCCAATTAGAAAGCCCCGAGTGTTGGTGTTTTTACTTTTATGTCTCGAATACTTCAGAGACTTTTGATGTTCATCAAATAACTGTTTATTACCGTTTGTTTATGAGAAAGGGCTAGAAGGGGGTAAAATGAGAAATTGGATTGGGCAAATTGTTGCTGGGAAAATGAAATTTGGGTCACTGGGACTGGGAATCACAAGTAAAAACCAATAGATAAAACTGGGATTTGGATTTGGAAAATACGGGAAAACAATAGGCTAGGGCTTTACCCTAATACCCACCCCACCCCCCTCCCCCAACCCCCCCCCCACCCCCTCCTCTCGCCTCCCTCTATCAGGAACCTGTATGAAATTTGCGAGTCTTGACAAGACAAGGAGCATATTCGACACCCTCGACAGCAAATCTGCAAGTTTCAACTCAATACAAGAAGGGCATTTTTGGAACGTGAATTTTCTTGAAAAAGTCCCCTCGAAAAGGCCAAGCGAAAACAAAAACCCGGGTCTTGACAAACTAGGCAGCCTGGCCGGTTTTAATTGAATTAGACTGAAACGAACAAGTCAGTCTTGCGGCAAAACAAACACTGTTTCATCGCAGCGTGGGAAATGAAACAGCTTCTCTACAGCCACAAACAAAAAGAAAGCTTTTACATAGAAGCCTAAAGAATCTTATCGCCCGGCCAGGTAAGAAGGAAATAATTGCTTTGGAAAACGTTTTTAGGCAAATTGTTGCCGTATACAGATGTTCCGTGACAACACGGGCTTATGCCGAAATTTGCATATTGATCGAAGTGATATATTTATTGCTGTGAGCGTTGAAAATACCGAGAAATCGGCTAAAACGGTTGTAACTGCGAAAGAAAAATATTTTCCATTTACAGTCTGACTTCTAGCAGTATTTAACACATCTCCAAACATTCACGGTTCTGGAATTGGTTTATCGGTCGCTCAAGCGTTTTCTTTGTTTTGGATCAAAATGGCGAATATTTGGGAAATTCGTGGAGCTCTGTACGGCGCGCAGTAAAGAGTGCCCACAAATTTTATTTCATACTTTTCTATAATGGTGTTAGTACTTTTGAGTTACAATAGACACGACTCTAGATCAGGTCCCACATTCGAGAAAATGGCTTTCAACTACAGGCATGTCACGCTTTGCACATTCCGGAGTTTGTTGGGAGTCAATTTAAAAAAATCATAACTTAACGAGACTTAAATAGATTTCAATTATTAAACCTCTACACTATCGAGGGAAGATGAAACTTCAATATGTAAAATAATCAGCTCGTTGAATTGAGTAATAAAGTTTTGGCAGCGACCGTCATTTATAGCAAGTTTACGGAGTCTCCAATGGCGAATTGCATGGTTTTGAGGTGACTTTGAAAATCGCCTCGCAAAAAATATAAAATATCGAATTGATCCAAATAAATGTGATATTTGTTACTGGGATATAATTGTCGACTTTCACTGAAAAAATCAGGGAAATCGGTGAAGGTCCGAAAAGTGCCTTATCCGCTGTAACACGGACGCCCTCTTAAAAGCACAGTCTACATGTAACTGCGGAATTGTTGTTTATCAAACGGAGGCCTCTGGATAACAACGGAAGTCCCTGGGCAAGATTTGTTTTGGAGGGATCGTGCGCTTTAGTTTACACGTGTGTTCATTCGCTTCACGGAGAAAACCTTTCAACTCACAAGCAAACAGCAAGTTTGCGTCAAAACTGCATGGAAGGAACTGGAAAGTCCAGAGTTGTTTCAAAAATATGCAGAATTAAAGGAAAAGACGTTCGAGTTGTCTACTTGACTGGAATAGCATGTAAATTTTTCAAAAGTGAGGATAATCTCGTAGTAACAGTCCATTCTTTTATTGTAATAGACACCACCCAAGGATGGTTCGATTCTGTTGTCGTTAGGTTACTTAAAAGCACAGTCTACATGTAACTGCGGAATTGTTGTTTATCAAACGGAGGCCTCTGGATAACAACGGAGGTCCCTGGGAAAGATTTGTTTTGGTAGGGATTGCCCGCTTTAGTTTACATGTGTGTTCATTCGCTTCCAGGAGAAAACCTTTCAACTCACAAGCAAACAGCAAGTTTGCGTCAAAACTGCAAGGAAGGCCACAATTTTTCCATTTTTGGCGAGGCAGGAACTGGAAAGTCCAGAGTTGTTTCAGAAATATGCAGAATTAAAGGAAAAGACGTTCAAGTTGTCTACTCGACTGGAATAGCATGTTAATTCTTCAAAGGTGACAATAATCTCGCAGTAACAGTCCATTCTTTTATTGTAATAGACACCACCCAAGGATCGTTCGATTCTGTTGTCGAAAAGGCGTGCAATTACCCTGTCGTAAGGAAAAGCCCTTTGAAGGAAAATGTGTCGCGTGGGACGAGTGCTCGATGGCAAGCACTTGTCTCTTGGAGCTGTTTCACGAAATTACATCACAAGTTCATGGCAACCGGAAACCTTTTTTGAGGGATCCAAACAATTTTGGTAGGTGACTGGTTACAGCTCAAACCTGTATCGAACAGATTTGATGATGGTCGACCTATGTATAAATCTTTTTTACACAAGTGTCTCTTTCCACATACGATCCAGCTGACAATTGCACATCGCCAGAATGAACGAGAGCTTAATGACAGTGAAAACGCAATTCATCTTTATTCTACAAACCTTATGGTCCATGCTCACAGTAATTCACATTTGGATGCGCTTGAAGGTGAACCCGTGTTGTTCATGGCCGCAAATACTGGGGACATTCTAGGCCTGCATTGTCCAGTAACAGAAGTCGCAAATTTCAAAACTCGTGCACCACTGCTCAAGAGGAACGAAAGCGAAAGGCTTTTTGCATTGATGCGTTGACCAAACTGGTTTTGCAATGTTGGTGCTGTGATTAAGTCAGTTTCTTGGAAACACGCAAAAACAGAGAAAATGAAAGTCTATATAAGTTTTAGGACAAACAAAAACATGCATTAATGTTTTCAAAGATAAACTCATTTTCAAAACTCAAACTGAAAATGCTGATTGGAAGCAGGAGTCTATCTCCTGGTAGAAGTCAGAAGAGGATATGAAAGAGGCTAAATCATTTCACCTTTCGTTACGAGAACAGGTTTTGTGTGCTTTTGTTCGCTAATGCATACAGTGTAAGCAAGGTGAAAATGTCGAATTCTATCAGCTTAGTAACATGCTTGAAAGGCAGTAGACGGGAGGAGGCAGCTCCACCCACAGGCTTTTTATAATTTATTTGAATTGTATTATTTTATATTAGGCATCAAATGATAGTCCAGAACAATTTGCCAAAGGACAAGTGGCTGGAGCATACAATTCCGACCAACCGTGGATAAAGTACAATATGCTTGAAGCAAATGATAGCCAGTTTTTCCTTGTCCTTGACAGGAAGGTTAGGTGCGAGGTAAAATCGCCATCAGCTTCTTTCCGCTATGCAGTTTATGTCCTACTCAGTATACATTTCGCATTCAATGTGGCATACAAGGATAGCCAAAAGTCCTTGAATGTTTTCTTAAGAGAATTTGGTTTGGAGGTACACATTCCCAAGAAAACCAAAAAATACTGCACCATTGTTATTGGACTTTTTAACACAGAGGAAACAGAGTAAATGGACGGCTTATATTTAGAAAACCAATTTTTATCTTTTTGACTTCAGGGCCAGGTTGGCCAAAATACGATTAATGTAATCCACGATCAGCATCAATTTGGATTAAAGATTTTTTCAGTCCCACTATTGGTCCGTTTTGACAATTGAAAACTTCTTCTCAAGAAAATGCCACAGGGACAAGTATGTTGAACAACTCAACAGTGATCCTTGAGGTATTCAGCAACAATGTTTTTTTTTTCTTCTTAGTTTTGTATTCTGGCCGGGTATTTTGTTTTTTGTTGTTGCTGTTATTGCCCATGATGCATTTTCTCGTTTATGTTTTCTGTTTTGTGGGAGCTTGTTTTTAATTTTGCGCTAGCAGCACATGGTCGGTTATTTATTCTTTTGGGCTCTCATTGATATGGTTTTAATTGTATTCAATCAAATTCCTCGACTACACGATTGGAAAAACTCTTTATTGTGTACCAGGAGACCAAACTTCATTTGTTGAAAACTTGATACATAGCAAGAAGTTTCGCTCAACATTTGGCCTCACACAATACTGAAGACATTGTGAACAATCCAGGCCCTTTTCAAAGAGTATCGAAGTTGTGTGGACAAGAAAAAAATGTGAGATTAAAAAGAGATCTTTATAGGAAAAGGGCAAGATCTGCATTGGCAGTTCTTTCAAAGTATCACACGTAACACTTGAAGGCAAACAGACCCCAGAACATCGTAATAACAGGGTTGATGCTGCCAGTTCAATTGGAAGGCTTACCTGTTACGCTGATGTTAGGAGACTATTGTCTATTGTGGCCATGGACTATCCTTACATTTTTTACAGGAATTGTTTCAGTGTTCAAGCAAGAGAACAACGGCAGCTAAGGTGCAATGCATTCTGTCTGGTCGAAGTGGAACTCCTCTTGCAATATTTACGTTTTCAAGGCAGTGTCTCAGTCAAGAAGTCCTCAGTGAGCTTTCAGAGTTCTTCCAACGAGACAGTTACTCAAGAGCTTCTTCTTGTAGAAGTGTTGTCATAAACAATGAGGAGACCCCGATTCGGTACCGGAAGGACAATGTTAGGAACTTATCAACCAGTATCATGCCTTTTACATGTAAATAGGGGATTTTTATAATGGTTAAGTTTCAGGACAGACTGTGCCCACACAATAAATAGTGTTTGCTTTATTTTGGCCCCCCTTATTCAAAATCTTTTCAAAGTTATTTATTTTGACATGTCTCATTTAATGATTGTCAGCTCTTGATCCAACTTTTGCTCTGTTTTCAGAAACTGAGATGGTGGGAAAGGCAAACCTTTCAGCCAGAAAGAAAGAATTAAAACTCTTTTAGAGTCTGACAACTCGATAGGATTTATTTCATCTGAGGAGAGCGACACAGGGGAAATAAAGCAAGCAACTGGCCCACACCCAAGACATTTTCCCATAGAGTGGGAGTGCACGAAGCTCACAAAGCAGTCTTGGACAAAACATACCAGGCCAGGATGACAAAGCAACAGAAAAAGACTGCTGCGAAAGTGGCTACAGCTGCTGGGCAACATGTTCCTAGCAGACCTCTACCTGAAAACTGCCCCTCTTGGGCAGGACGATCTGTACATGGTGGTCGGTAACTAAGGAGCTATCCTCCACTACGCTATTTTGGTCACGTGTTCCAAGCGTCCTCCAAAATGATGTCATTTTCCATAAGTCATGTAAATGAACTCGACTGACTTTTCTCCATGTTGGGGGCTTGCATAAATTAAAATGCAATCTTCTGGCTGAAAATATGCCAGGGAGGTGTGCTAGGGCTGTTGTCATTCAAAATTTGGCTGTCTTTTTAACCCACTAAATACATGCTAGGTGTGGTTTTGCAGACCACATATGGACATTATGTTTTGGTCTTTCTAGTTCCAACTGTTTGTATTTTTATCTAGTTTTAATCTATTTTATCTTTTTTCTTTTTTTATTGATAATATATTTGTAGTATTATTAACTTTTATTCTAGGGGAGGGCCACAGTTTTTCTTTTTTTATCTATAATGTAACCCCCACAAAAAAAAAATTTTTTTTTTTTTTTTTTTTTTATATTAAAAGGAGTACAATAACGTAAATTCAAGTTAGACATTTATGTTAGGCTCTTGTGTCCTACATTTGAAGCAAAGATGGTTGTCCCTTGAGGATGTCTCTTTATGGCTTTATTTGAGAAATTTGATTTAACAGATTCTTCATTATAAGTAGGAAAAAGGTTTCTTTACTCTGCTTTAACATTTGAGCTATACCTTGGTGCCTTAATAAAAAAAACATGATTTTATTTAGCCCAATACATGTTTTTAGAATGTCAAGGGACATTTTCATAAAAAATATTTAAAGGTAGATCAGAAACTTTTAGTCTAGTTGTATATTTCAGTAAAGTGTAATTAAAATGGCAATATTTGAATGTGTAACTGTGAGATTGCAGGTGAATAAAGGTTGGTTGATTGATTGATTGACTGAGTTTATTTTAATTTATTTAATTTTAGAGAAATTAGAAAGACGAAAGGAAACCGTTGCAGTAGCGCTTAAGGACAAAGAAAAGCAGTAAGACACCATAACTAGAGAATATGAGAAACTTTAGGTGCTACTGAACAAAAACAAAATGCCAAACCTAAAGAATGAATACGCCAACAACCTTTGAAATGGTAAATAATCCAAACTCTATCACAAGATACAAGGGAAGGTAGAAAACCAAAAACATTCTAGAATTTATTCATTGTGGAGAGGAAGGGTCAATCTATGGGGCATGGGGCTATTTACGATCAAAAACAACAACAGATCAAATAGAGAAATTCATTGGTAGTTAAAAGGGGGGTCGTTTTCTACAGGGTGTGTTTGGGAGGGATATGAAAGAATATGTCAACAGTGAGGAGGCAATAAAGCAGGCTGTTGCCATGAAATATCAAGCATTTTTGTCCAGAAGAAAATTCCAACTTATTCGTAAAACTCAAAGTTCAGTTTTCAATGCTGAGAAAGATGTCTGGTTACCTAGGAATGTTAAGTGTGCTGGTGGAAATATTTATCTTCCTCCCATTTTCTCAGATGAAAGGGTTGATAAATTTGTAAAGAGGAAAGATATAGGCCATGCTTCTGATATCCTTAACTATTTGGGTGTATCTAGGACAGTCACAGGTCTAGCTTTTATGATTCTTGATTTGCATTTCGTTTACCTTATCTTAGAGACCGACTTATCTGGTTTAATGAAAATGTAAATCACATTATTGTACAATTTTCTGATGATGGTGCCCCAGTAACAAGTGATCTCAGCATGTCCATAGGGTCATTTACACTGTGGAACTTTGGGGACAAAGTAAGGAGTAGAGATTATCAGCATCTCTTACATTGCTAAAGTGCCAGTGAGAAAGACAGAGTGAGTGAAGATCTTCGGAAACAGCACACTGAAGAAATGCTTTTGTCATGGCAGAGTTGGGCAAGTGGTGAGTTAAATCAGGCTGGTACATATTGTACCCTTCCCCTTGTACTTTTGTTAACAAGGTAATTTGAGAGCAATGGGGGGGCAACCATAAGGCATTCAGATTCTGATACCAGGAAGCCACCCACCATGCAGAAGAGGAAAGAAGACCTTGATAAACTATCAAGATTTAGAGAATCCTCGGACAGCTCTCTTAGTCAAGCCAAGAGGCATGAAAAAGAATTGTCATTCATGGCAGATAACAGCAACAGACAACTGGTGTATCCAAGAATAGGTACGTACCCAGACTGCCAAAGACCAGAGCCAGTACATAATGAAATTAATGTTTGGCAGCATGTTTTGAATGTTATCTACCAGGAAGCCTTACCAAGAGAGTTGACTGAGGATGTTTTGGAAGTTCAGAGTTTGCCTTTGCAGGTTAGTAACAATGATCAGCCACTACATTAATTTATCCTGAGAGTACAGGTGATAGAGCTAGACAGTAATAGTAACTTAAAAATAAGCATGAGGAATTTCAGGAAGCTATAGGCATAGCCACAAGAAGCTACCAGGAAGCAGGTAATACAGGTAGAAAAGGTTGTCAGTTAGCAATTTAAGCTTGGCACATACGGGAGCATTATAACAACAAGGAAAAAGTTAAGTAAATGAAAAAAAAAAGGAAAAGGGTAGGCTGCTGGATTTGTTGGACTTGTGGAGGCAATAACAACAGTCATTAACAAAGTTGCTTCACCAGTGGAAGGAAACACTCAGGAGGAGTAGGCCACGGTTAAGTATTTAAAGGTACTAACCAACTGAATTATTTTAATCCTTAATTTTATTCCATTTTCTTCAAAGTTACTTACAAGCACAGTCATGCATGTAACTGCAGAATTGTTGTTTATCAGATCTGGTGAGAAATGCTAGGTTTTCGATGCTATCTCGATGGAAAGGCATCGGAGTTAGAAATTACAGTGCTTGTATAGGAACCCGAAAGCAAATAGTTTTAAGACGGCAAATATCTTTTACTCGTCAAGATGGTGTTGAAAACTGTGAAAAGGCCTATTTACATTTATCTTCAAACATTAAGCCATTTATTGGGATACAAGGATTTGCTTCTTTTTCAACTGTGTGCAGACATTTTGAGCCAATTGAAAGAACTAGGAGGGCTGTACAAGAACGATATAATGTACAAAGTGGAATTTGAGGAGCAAAAAAGTATTTCGCTTGATGAATTAAGGAAAATTAAGTAGAGAAGAAACTAACGGATAATTAAAACTAAGGATATTGTCAAACAGCTAGACTTTGTAGTAACAATGAAGGCCGATAAAGATTTGTTTATTTGAATTTCTATTCTAACGTCTCCTCTATACTTTTATCCATTATCCTGATCATGGCAGGGAATGAATATTTTCAAACTCTAGAAATCTACAGGTTTAGCTAAGGAGGATCATTAAAAAAATTCCTCCCTTGACTTAAAATTGAACTGGCAATAGACATTATACCATGTTTACTTGCAACAAGCATCATATTCATCACTTACAACAGGAAAACGATATTTTCATTTCAACAGGAGATGTTCAAACAAAAGGTGGGACATGGCAGAAGCTCGGGGGCCATTCCATAATAGTTGGCAAAATGCTGAAGGAAACGTTTGACGAAGCGGAGATGATAGCAAGGAAATGTCTACTCCTTGAAAATGTTGGCAAGCTGCCCGTCACCAGAGAGTTATCTTGCATTTTCCACAACTCAAAAGAGCAGGGCATTTGAGATAAATCAAACATTATTTCTCGGCTTGCAAGCCATCAGAGGCAGACATGCGGCAGCTTCAAAGCTTTTCAGTTTTCTTGGTCTCTCTCCCTTAAACAAGAACTCTTCTTTGAATCACAAAGAGAAAATCAAACAAGAGGCCAAAACACTCCTTAAAGTGGAACTGAATCGTGCTGCTCTTGCTGTTTAGCAACTTAAATTCTTGGTTGACACCGGAGAAGTAGTGGATGTCATTCACTTGAGTTCTTCTTGCACCAAATTAAAAAAGATGGAGAAGAAGAAGGCAGAAGGAGCAATGAGAATTCCTTGCTTCTAGAATTCCTTGCAATAGCCACGAGCCTAACTGCTATGTAAACCATGACGGAAGCTAAGCAGTAACTTGAAAATATATTTTTCTTTACCATGTAGTGAGCTGGATTTTGATGAAGCAGCCACTAAGCATGAAGCCCTATCGAGAACAGGCGGTAGATACAAACCACAATAATATTTCGTTCATTTTTTTGTTGTGATTTATTGTGGCAAATTTAGCTTTCTTTGATGTTACACTTGCAAGGATATTAACAAAATTTGTTGATACCAATGCAGGCAAATGTAAATTCCAAAGCAGGGAGATATTTCTCACACAGGAAATTTCAAGTGTTTAGCAGGAGGATTAAAATATACATGCAAGATAAATTTTTATTGCACACTCCCCAAAAGGTTTTTCTGTGAACAATACAAAAGGAACAAAAAAGTTATTATGACAAATAAAAAATAAATCAACTTTGTTTAACGAGGGTGCACGTAACAGTCTCGACTGACAAACCTGGGCCCTCGGATTCCCGATCGAATGACCTGTGCATTTGGGTTGCAACTTGCATGGACTTCACAGCTGGTTGCTCGTGAACGTGAATATTACCTTATGTGAATAACTAAAGGCATTTCAGAAACAACAAAATCTAAAAGCCTTTCCAAAAAACAACAGAATTAATTCAAATTACAAAGTAAGAGTCTGTCAAAGCTTGTTGACCTAAATTGTAAATCAGTGATGAATCTATTTACAATCTTTTTTAGTCTTTTTTCTTTGTTTGTTTGTTTTTTAATCTATGGAAGTAGATGGGGCAAAGCTACTCTACTAGCGATTGGTGCAGCTAAAATAACTGCAATACATCCCCTATAAGCTTACAGTGCTGTCTGAAGGCAAATCCTATAGTCCATCAGCGAGATCGAATTGAGTTCATGGCTCCCGGGGAACAAACGAAACATGTCTATCCCTGCCTTGAGCATCACAAAAATGTATGATAGCAAGGTTGGAACGGTTGGCGACAGTTAAGCTTACAGTGCTGTCTGTAAGGCAAATCCTTATGGCCACACTACATATATTCCCAAGGAGGAGTGTGTGTCACGTGTAACAAAACGCATGGGAGCTGGTCTTAGAAAACCTTATGAGCAACTACAAGGGTGAGCCTGTTACATTTATCATGTAAAAAAAAAACTTAAAAATGTCCAGGTATCTTCCAGCCACTGTAATATGTATATAGTTATAACCCACCAATTGATGTTATCACACCCTCATTGCGAAAAAGGCATCATGTGGTAAACAAATGGTCAATGTGTATTTTTCAGTTTACATTATCTTATTTGATTTCCATTGCCTAGTTTTGTTTGCAAGCACAAAACATTTTAAAACAGAAGCACATGTCTCAGTTATTTTCCAAAGCAACTATAGCTAATAATAGATATAATTTATTCAGGTTAGTGCTTATGTCTTGTAATTTTGCAATTTTATCTCTTCTAGTTATTTTGAAAGACGACGTACAGTAAGAAGTGGTGAGATTGAAGAAGTGTAAGGAAAAACAACAAGAGCAAAGTCACTTGTGTATGACCTCGCCTTGCATTTTGCTAAAAGTTGAGACCATCTCCCTTATTCGACATCAAGGCCTCTCTCCTCTTACCTGTCCAAGAAGGCTGTGTATAATATCTACAATAACAAGATGGAGGACAAGCCGGTGATGTTGCTATCCCACTATATCTACAAGATGTGGAAAAAAATTTTCCAGAAGTATATATTCCCAAGGTTTGTTAAAAAAGCAGAGCTACCAAAGAGATATAATCCAGTGACTTTATACAAATCTCTTCCTTTGATATCTTTACAACGATGTCTATTCTCCAAGTGTGTTAAATGCGTCCACCTCTGCAAACAACTCAGAAGTTAAAAATCTATTTGACACAACTAATGTGAGTTACTGGTATTACATATAGAAATTTTGAAGTTTAGAACTTGAAACCGAAACACAAGCTCTGAATGAGAATCACAGACGACAACAGAACTGGGAAAACAGGATTTAGGAAAATATATACTTGCGTTACACTCTTGTCAAATTTTTATTGTTTTGCTTCTCTTTCAATAAACAATGTGTTTGGTTGATTGAAAGAACGGAAAGGAAAAAGTGTTATAAACACGGCCAAAAAGCCAAACTGCATCCTTCTAAATACTTATCAATAACAGTTAATGAGATGGATCAATTCAAACATAATTTGCCGCATTTCAACACAACTACAAGGGTAATTTAACTGTTGACATTGATGCCTTGAAAATCGCACAGTCTTTGCCAGATTACACCGATGTAATTAGAGGCATTGTTCCCGTCCAAGGTGGGAAATACTTAGATATTACCCTGGCTGATAGTGAATCAGCCGCTAAACTGGCCGCGGGCGGCCTTGATTACGAACATTTACTCGCCTTTTAGGCCGAAATTCAATACACGTTTCCATCTTTGTGTCAGTGGAATATCCCGACGAGGATTTAATTACTCTCCTCTCGACTTATGGGGAACTGAAATCTAACCGTGTTCACCGTCTTCGCTTCTCTGAAGAGGGCTATGATCATATCGAAAACGGGGTGCGGGTCGTGGAGTTTCTGCGAATTGACCATGATATCTCCAAGCGCGTGTCGCTTGGCGGATTAGACATTGGTTTCAAGTATTCAGGGCAGCCTGTGACATGTCACGGCTGTCACTCACTAGAGCACGTGGTTAAAAATTGCCCGTCAAGACGCCGAAATCCTGTCCAGGGTAGGGACCGTAGCTCACCGGAAAATGGCGATGAAAACACCATGGAGGTCCAAACAACTCCCCCTTCGGAATCGACACTAACATTCACTATGAACATGATTTGCCTTATTATGAGTCTTGCTGTTTTTTAATTCATTTAACAGTTGATTTCAAAGTTCAAATGGTTTGTCTAAATTTGTTTAGCAACAAAAAGGTTTTCTTAAGTGCTAAGAAGCTTCATTAGTTAAAAGAGTAGTTAAACATAGAATAAACTAGTGTGATGTGCTCTTTTTATGGAAGAAGAGCACATTAGAACTTTTCACAATCAGTCATTCATCATTTGTTGTGAAACTAACGGTTATTTGGCTCGATTTGCTGACTCTTTTAATATTTTTCTTGGTAGTCGAGTTTGCAATGGCAAGTTAAAAATATTCAAATGTGAGGCTGGTTGTTATGATAAGATAACTTTAAGTTTGTACTGTAATGCGAGTAGTATAATTCGTTTTTTAACATGCTTGTTCTTGCAAAGACCAGAGTCATTCAGTAAACGAGGTTTTGGAAAATATCACGGCCTTATCAGCAAAGCCTGTACCAGCCAGTAAATCTACTATTCCCTTCATTTGGGCTACTTGGTGCCAGTCAGCTTCCCATCACTGTCAGTTTGTAAGATTTCTTATGGCTCATGACACATAACCTTTCCAGCCAGCAACAGATAAGGGATGAGGTACCATGAGAGGGATGAGAATTTTCAAGCCAAAGGAGAAGAGTGCCCTGGAAGAACAGGAATTCCTGTGTGGTCAGCATACACCTCTCTCATTATATGCCCTATGGAAGTGATGAGGCTAGGCACCCGGCCACAGTTAGCTGCACCAGCCCATGAGTGGCCGACTTCACTATTCCAATGCAACCACAGAATATTAACACAAGTGATGTTGGGCCAGGCAGAAAAACCGTCATCTCTCTAGATGTCGGATTTCATCGGCCACTGAAAAAGTACCAGATGGCAAGAAAAGATCTTCAACATCTTAATTCTCTGTCCAGAGGAATTGCACATTGCTATGTCACCATTGCACCCCATTGGCGCATTAATCAAAGACAGCAGTCTTGACATGTGCTGGATAGAGACTGATAACTATGGCCCAGCGCCAGTGATACAGATAAGTGATGGGAATAAGTGGCTCATGTTGTTCCTCTTCAAGCACAGATTCAAAGAACGTCACAAGAAAAATCGGCCTTTGTTCTCCCGAAATTTCCTTAACGTGATGCAAACTTCGGCCCACAAGTTTGCACAAACGTTCTAAGAACAAAGAACAAAATTTACTAGCAAACAGTGTGTTTTCAATTCATAAACTCTTGAACTCTTCTAAAGAAAACTCTATTTGAGCGTTATTTAAGTGACAACTCAGTTTGTTGTTTATGGTAATTAAATTTTTGATCTCATGTTGCTGCCAGAGATTAATTGTTGACTTTTTCCTCTCGCAGTTGCTAGAGACAGTATAGAATATGCAGGCTTCTGTAACAGCAATTGAAGAAAGATGACTTCCGCAGTTTCCAGCCTTGTAATGCACCTCTCGCCAATGCTAGAGAATGTACAAGCCTCCATAACAACAATTGAAAATAAGGTGACTTCCGCAGTTTCTAGTCTCGAGGTTCTGGATGAACAAGGAGTAACTCAGTTTACCATGGTAAGACATAATATAAGCTTATTTTTTGCTACTTTTTCTCACTGGCACGTTCTATTTCGCAAACAATCTAATAAATGTTCACAGGGCATCATAGACTTTTATAACGTATCATTTCTAGGTATAACGAACATTTGACTGTTTGAGTTACTGATTCATGCCAAATAGAACCAGAGATATCATTTATTTTAGCTACTAGCTATGATGCTATAATAGACAATCAATAAGCAAACAAGCCAAAAGACTAATAATTAATCTCGCAAAAAACGTTAATACATGTTCAGTGCATAACCTATCATTTCTACGTATAACGAGGATTTGACTGTTTGAGTTACCAATTTATGCCAAATAGAACCAGAGATATTGTTTTAGCTCATCGATATACATATTTTTCACCAGCTTCATAGCACAGCCAACTCTGCAATTGTCAAGAAAAGCCTGGTTTATCATAAAACAGAACTCCCTGGTAGCAAAGACCTGACCACCATCAATCTAGATACCTTTAGCATACTTAACTAGGAGGAACCACCTGAGATCTGCAGTCCAGTATTTGCAGGCCGCTACCACCACACCAGTCGGCGAGGAGCTTATTAGCACATGTGTAACGTCAACGAGAATTAAAATGGCGCAGAAAACCCTTGTAGAAGAGAAACACTGGCACTCAAGTTTCCTGCTCGTTTTTCAGCAAGGATGAGCTAGCCACAAGTAACACAGACGGCAGCCATAACAAAAAGTGCCTCGACAGCAACAAACTAAACTGAAATATTGGTGTTTAGTAAGTCTCCGGCTAGCAACAGTGAGGAAAATGACAAGGCCTGGAGGTTCATTAAAAATGATATCAATTCAAATGTTGTGTCAAACGAAAGCAAGCAAGAGAGGATATTTTTCAGCATTCTATGTTAAGTTATTATTTCATTATTTTGGCAAGACATTAATTTGGGAATTTTTTGCTCAAAACCAGAAAACAATTTCAATGCCTTACAAGGAGAAGATACAGAACATTTTAAGATAAATGATTTTTTGCATGTGGTACATGATGCATCATCCCAAACTGATCACAGTAGAAATATGATTGTCATGCCCCCTTCACCCACTCACCCATATTAGCAAGAGGTAAGGTTAAAGAATCTAGTGTACACAGCAACGTATGTATTACTGAAGATTATGCAATGGCTAGCCAAGAAGAACAGCGAATATTGGTATAAAGCCATGATGAAAGCCCGAGAAGAGCACAGTATTAACCATGCAAAAGTAAAAGGGCGATATTTATTCATAAACAATGAACGATACAACTGGAAAAACATTCCAGAATTTCATTTCCTTGTAAGCGAAGTATTTTCTTTTTTCTTTCTCCTTCTTGGAAAAATATGCTTTGTTAATTTGTTTATGCAAATTCTTGTAGTTAAAAAGAAGGAAAACATCATATGCAAATCATGACAGCCTTTCAATGTAGGCAGCAAAATTTAGGTGGCTGTGGAAATCCTTTCAACTGGAAATGGGCGTCAACACCTTTTTTATTATATACAACACAAAGGTACTAATACTTACATTATATAAGATATTATTAAAACTTAAGATGCAGTCTAACACTAACTATACTTACAATATTTACGAAACTTATGATTTAACAGACTAAAGCTACAATTACACAGTAGTGCTACTACTATGTACACAATAAGGCTACATTACTTGTACAATACTACATAACAAAAGGAATCCCGAAACAAGGAAAATAAAATAGATTTTAAAATTCATTGCCTTTTACCTTCACCCTAAAGATCAGAGAATACCCCGAAGCGAGCCGCCTCGGGGAGCATATACACGCCAGGACCCAAGTCCCCGCAAAAACTTAAACAAGACCACAACAGTACATAAAGAAAAAGGGCCGAAAAAAATCCAGAAGCCCCCCACGCCCCCAGAGACCCGAAAGCGACGCCAAGGAACACCCGGGCCCCCACCCCCCCGGACGAGCAGGCACGGGCGGGGCTAGCCCCATGGGCGGGACCCCGGGGGGGGGAAGGAGGGGAAGAGAGGCCCCCCCGCCAACAGCAGGGGGGAGGAAGAGAGGAGGCGCGGCAGGGCAGGAAGTGACCGCCCAGACCACACGAACCCAGAAAACCCGATGCCACCCACGCCCCCCCCCGAAGACCACAACACATTCTGCCAGACTTTCAGTCGGAACCACCAGAGTCACTAAAGTGTTTGAGACACTTGACTTTGTGGGTCCCGTAGCGGCCGCTTTTTGGAGCTGCACCGATTCCATAAAGGGCAAAAAAATCCGCGTCCTGATGGTCACTGGGAGCCTAATAATCCCCAGGTCCCAAGGTCAAAAGGGAAGTTAGACGCTCGGGGTATATGCTTCTGAATAGATTTAATAACAATGCATTGCAATGGAGATCTAACACCTCCACCGGGTGTAAAGCAAATGAACAGGAGGGAGCTTACAAGCTCATCCTTTAGCTTTTTAAACAAACTCGACCCACTGAAAGTCTGTGATTTACCTCTCATCCAAAAACACTTGGAAGAATGGAGGGAATCAGCAGTGAGACCTCAGGGTGGGCCCTCGGAGGTAAAGGTAATTTAAAGAATACTTGTTATGTTACAACCTGTTTTTACAGAAAGTTGCTTCGATATTAAATGTAAAGTATTTTTCAAACAAAGTTTGTTTAATTAGATTGAAATTGACAATCAGGAAGTTTTGCAACAGATTAAAAGTTTTTTTTTAACTTTTGATCTATTTTTACTTTCATTATCAGTCATGGATAGATATTTAACTTTTGATTGTTTATAAGTGTTGACAGATTTCAATATGACAACATCATGTTAGTTACCTGTCAAAAGGTTGATGAGTCATTTCTAGTTCTTGAAATTACAGGAGTCTCAGTCAAATAATTCAAACTCCAACTCTCAATCTGTAAGTATTATTAGCTTTATTTATATATTGTTTGGTCTTTCTGGTGACAACAACCCTGAATATTTGTATGCTTCAATGGTCAAGGATAATTATGTTAGCATAGATCTATCATGGTAGCATTCTTCCTGCTCACACTATAGGTGGATTGATAACAAGTATCACATGAACCAACTTTTAGTAAAACCCATGCCATCGATCAGCTGATGTAAAAAATAGGGCCCCAATGGGTCCATGTGTTTTGCTGCTAGAGCAAAGTCTTAGGGAACATGTTGATGAAAGACAAGTGAGTCGAGATTGAAATCCAACGTCTTTTATTGTCTGTCACTTGTGTGCAGGTTAATAATTGCACTATATTGTAGTCACTTTGTGTTAATTCAATCCTGATAATTTTACTGATCAATGTTATGTTGAAATCAAAGACAGCAAACATAATTTAATTACTAGTAAGTTAACGTAATGTCTGACATGATTGTCTCTTTGATAAAAAACAGTAACTCTTAACATTATAAAAAAATCTCAATGAACTCAATGTGATTCTTTTAGTGGCGTTATCTCACTGGTTACGGTTAGTTGTATTTGGAATCATTGTCACAATGGTAGCGTTTTAACAACAACGAAAAAGACAGAATCTATTGACCTTATAAGAACTCAATGTGATTTATTTTTTTTAGTGACAAGACAGTGGTTCTTTAACCACTTTCACCCAAATTAAACACTGGAACAACTAACTCTTAACAAACTTGTTGTGTCACCCTGAGTTAAATATGCAAAATTCAGAAATTATAAATAATCGCACGCGCACCGGCGTACAACAACAGAAAGACGGCGTTGAACGTAACGCAAAGTTCATTTTGAAAGCGAAAGTTTACAAATAATTATTATCATTCGTCAGTCATCCCTTCACGCATGAACACTCGTCGAATTTCAGTGTCTTCACAACACGATCGGAAGATCGTTAAGGACCAATTTTTGATTCTGCGAAAGTTCGTTTTCTTAAAGTTTTAGAAATTTGTGAAGTTGGAGGATTCACTGAGGACTGCGTAGCCGAAGATGCAGTGGCTCGCTGGACATCAAATTCTATTTTTCACGGCGTTTAATTAATCTTCACAAAATAAACATGTGGCGCCAGCGCGTCTGGCAGTCAAAAATTCATTTTTCAAAAAACTTTCCCTTTCCAGCTATTTTAGCGGGGCTTATACTATAGTACCTACCTGTCAGTCGTAGAAAAGCTGAAATTTAAGGATGAACTGTTTATTAAATGAAGACCGTATTATTTTTTAATAACTAGTAAACAAACTGGTCGCCACGCATTTAAACACGAACTGACGAATGTTGCATCTGATGCAGTGAATCTGGTGAATGAGAACTTCCTTTAATATTTCTTTGTTTTCGACGGTGTGCACCACTGAATAAGTTTCTTTCCCATTGTGATGTTACTAGTATTAATTCGTTTCTAGCTGTCTTTTATATAGCTCGAATACAGCTACAATTAGCGGTGCAGCCTACCAGCATGGTATATTCCTTTCCAGCTGTCTTTGCGTGACAAGTTACACGTTCATACATTTTATTTTAAAATATGAAGTTCAGAGTTAATACAGTACTAGTATGCTGTAGACAGTGTAGACAAGGTGAGGGTAAGTTTATTTTCAAAGCGAAAGTTTACAAACTGTGCACTAACCGGTCCTTTGGAGAAAATATTTATGACCTTCGGCGAGGTTCCAAGTCTTCGCTCTTTTCGTAAATGATGAAAACTGCAGAATAATTTTCTCATAAAACTGGAGTGGTCGCGCCACAGTTTGTTTTCTTTCCCAATGCGATATACTTTTAAATCGGTTTTCTGTTTTCCAACGTGTCCAACGTGGTTTGCGTTCGAATACTTTGGCCCGTAACTTCGAATGCGATCAGCGCTACGGTTCATTGGTTTCGATTTTGTTTGTTCATGGATTTGATTGACATCGGTAGTTCAGATTTCTCCTCTGTTACGGCACTTACACCTTACGGCACTTACGGCACAAACTTCAGCTCTCAATGTGTTTTGCTTGCAGCCATTGCGGCTGCAGCAAAACACAAAAATCCAAATACAAGGGATGGTCAATTAGTTACGGAATTATTGTGCTCCATATCATGTCTGGGAGATTAGTGCTTTACAGCAAAAGGGAGGGCAAGGGAGAGGGAAGGTGGTTTATTGCTCATTAAGGTTTGCCTGTGCAGTTGACTGTTTAGACTTCATAAAAACATTGTTTCACCATTTCATTTAACATGTTTTATAGGAAAAAAGTTGAAACAGCAAAGCGACTTGGAAAGGCTTAAGAATGTAAGTTTACTCAATCACCAATAATTTGAATTTGGCAGACTATACTCCTATGGTTTCGCTTTCAGCAATTATAGAGAACAGATTGTCCTTTGCTAAAAGTGAATAGTGAACTAGGGCAGGGGTTGCGTTCAAAGAATTTGGTGTTTGGATAGGCATAAAATATGTCATCACCTCTCTAAGACAAGCACGACCCTTATGTCGCGACAGCGGACATACAAGCCACAGAGGACATAAGATCAAAAGGCCCAATGTCCTGCCTCAGAGCTGGTCATATCTCGTCATAATGCCATAAAACAAAAGCTTCTGTCAAAACCATCATTTGACACCTCTTTTTTGACAGAACTCATGCGTTTTACAGACTCGTTCTATTTTGCAATCTGCCGCACACTCACGAGAGAAGCATGGCGAACGGAAACTTTCCATATAATTCTGATAAATTCTACCCCTTTACATATTCCCCAGCCTTCTACTCGTCTGGGCCATCCTACAGTCAGAATCAGCAGTTATTTTATCCTTCACAGAATGACTCGCAGCAAGGCATGGGAGAATGTCACAAATGTTGATATGTCTATGTCGATATGTCTTTTCAGCGATATGTCTAGCGTGCACAACCGACGTGGGTCATGCATAATTGGATTAATTTTTGTCGCAAGTAAAGGCACGTCCTTCCATGGCCTCGACATATGATCAAATGTCTTTAAACGCGACCCCTACCTTAGATAACATGTTTTATCTAGCACAGACTTGCTCGTGCACCACCACTTTATCCTACCATTAGCAGGTCAGTGGGCTCAAGCGGTTTTCTTTCATCATCTAATCATTATTCTTATATATTAAAATTTCCATGATTGTGGGTATTGTTACAAACACAAAATAATTTTGTAATGGAAGAATCTAAGATAAGCCTTGACATTTTTTCAGGAATTTATCCAACAACTGGCCTTGCAAGATAAGGACAAAATCCTTCTTTGCTTGTTGAGCCAAGGAAAACGAAGTCTAGAATATGCAAGAAGCCTACTATATGATGACAATGGTAATGAACCCCCTGAACCACAAACCCAAGAGGAAATCCCATAATGGTGTGTCTGCTTGGTTTCCAGAGTCATGTGCCCCTGGAAATGGAGAATGTCTGTTGGAAGAAGAGGACATGTGTGACTTCATTCAGAATGTATGAAAACATGTGTTTAGACAGAGAAGTCCTAACCTTAGCAGTAAGAGCACGGTATGCCAGTTAGACCATCAGCCGTGTTAAATCTTATATTCAGATAAATATAAAATATATAACTTATGACCGTAATAACACTGCCCACCATACTCCGTCCCCTCGCATGTATTTATGTACCTTGCATCTTTAAGTAATTCAGCACTTAAATTATGATATCTTTATTGCTGCTGTTTCTTCTTGTTTTACGCTGCAGAATTCCCAGTGGCGGTTACGGCTTTCATCATTTCAAGTGACTGGAAATCAATCGAGACCGAAGGACCCTTGCATTGTGTTGTGGACGTTGAAGGCTTCCCAATTCAGCCTTTCAGCTCAGGGGCCTTCCAAAATGCATTCAAAGCTTCGTGTGTTGTGCCTTACAAGTTTTTGAATGCTACTATCAAATATATATTAAAACAGCAGAACATTGAAGACACTGTTCATCCAGAAATGAACGTAGACAGCCTTTCCGCTGATGCACTGGACTCTGGAAGCGGAATGCGAGAGAAAATCCGCTAATGTAACTCAGCTGCTTTAAAGAGGGAAAAACACTCGCCTAACGGCTTCTGTTTCCCCCTACACTTCTTTCGCGCTATTGCCACCCAAAACACAAGTTGTGCTTCAGCAGCATGTTAAAGAAATTGATCCCTCGTATGTTATGAAAAGTTTTTAGGCTCTAGCTCATTTCGAAACTGCTACCTGGCATATCATCCAGATGTGGTTGTGGTAATAAAAGAATATAAGAAAGTGAAGTGTAGCCTCGACTACCTTAAAAAAGAGGTGCACCAAAAAGAAAAGATGATTATCCAGGGATCAATTCAGTAAAACTTTTACATTTGTAATGTACGTGTTGGACAGTTGTTTTTAGAGACGGGCACAAAATTAAGTTCGATATACATTGTTACACGCCAGAGTGGATCATGTATCTTATGGGGGCCTTGACAGATACATCGGTTGACACATCGATTAATATATTGGTCGATGTGTCGATTGATACTAGTATTACCTGGACAAAGCTCTCCCTAACCAATCACAGGCCGAGAAATTCAAATGGACCATTCAGAATTGAGCATATGGGTCACATGTCCCATGTTTGTGACGTCATCAAATCTCTAAGTCGTTTGCGAAGTGAGGGGTTTCTCCCTAAACATGCGGGGATCAGCCCAGTTAAACTTTGACACTTTGAAAGCGAACGTGTGTGACGAGGTGCAAGATCCTATAGACAAACCGTGCAGCATTCCCATCTTTAATCCCCACAAGACCAAGAACCGGAAACCAGGACCAAGATCAAACGCTACCGAGTAGTGTTTGATAAGCGAGTGGTGGACACAGAGACGTTTTTTCGTATCCTACGGGTACCTCAAGAGTTGTCCCGATGTGGAAGCCGAAGAGGAAATGGACTAGAGGGAATTGAACGAGCAGGACACCGGAAACGTTGAGGTGTTAATGGAACTTTGATTTGACAATTTACTTATTTAACCGGATTGACTGCATAAGTTAAGTTCAGTTAAGCCAGTACATTTGGTTAAGTGGTCCACATAGATTGTACATTGGTCAACATACCACCTATAGACGCTCAATTGTCATTTGAGTGTCAAGCACTAGTTTTGATCACCATAGTGTTGGTCGGTTATTGGTCAACTATCAATCTCATGTTGGTGAACTATTGACCTATGTTTGTTAAGTTTTACAGTACCTTGATCAACATATCACGCCATATGTCAGTTACAACAGCAATAAAGGAAGGACTAGGGAGGAAAAATATTAGAGACTGGGTAATTAGCATTGACTTAATTGAGAAGTATATAGATCTTTTAATTGTGGCAGCTTTAATTTTCTGCTTTTGGTACAGATTGTTTGGCTATAGGTTTAATAGTTTTGATGCAAACTGGATTTTTTTTTCTCCACTGTATACTTCTTTAAACTGAATATCAAATCAAATTCCTAGTCAAATTACCTTATTGTTGTCCAGAAAATGAAATGGGCATATATATTTTGTGGGAAATAATTTGGCCATAAAAATATGTTAAAAGAAACTAAATTTCTCAAAAATTGTCATTATACTGATAGATTAATACAGTATACCGTAAACACCCGCGGATAAGCCACACCCGCAGATAAGCCGCACCCTGAGTTTAACAACTCAAATGTTGGAAAAAAAAGTTTTTTGAAAGTAAATCAAAAAAATCCAAAGTTGAGTCTTCACCATCGAACGTTAACTCAGAGAAAAACAGAAAATAAATTAGTCTTACCCACAATTTGAGCTCTTTAATATAATGAAAACCAACTTTGACATATTATGGGTGATCTTTTTCTGGCATTTGTTGACAGGTATTTCCTCATTCAACACAGTTTTTCCCTAGATTTTTGTGTGACAACAACAAGAACTTGCGTTTGCCGAACGTTCGTAACTTAGTAACCAGGCATTTGATCAGACGCAATATATGGGACTAGGGCGAGAACGTAAAGCAAAACAAGATGGCGATGGAGGCGTTCGGGTTTCGTGGCTATCATATCGACAAAGTGTAAAATGAGAAAGAAACAATTGGCCATCTTACTCGTGAATACTCGTGGTATTTTCTCGTTCGTAAAGTATCAATATTACTGTTAAAGTTATAGCCCATTGTCGACTCTGGAAACAGTATAGGAGCTGTCAAACTTGCAAAAGTAATGACCGGTACTCTCTTGTAGTTTTATGTGATATTAATTTACATAATTTTCCATAAATTAGTGTCAGTTCACGAAAATGTACGGCACCTTTTCCGAATGTTCCCGCAGATAAGCCGCACCCCCGATTTCGAGCGAAAACTTTAGGAAAAAAGGTGCGGCTTATCTGCGGGTTTTTACGGTATACAGACTGAGTTTCACCCACTGAAAAGGGGCGAAAAAAATTTGTTCTCAGTTTTCTATAGATTCTCTTTTGAGCAGAGGTCTGTTTTCTAAAACGTCCGCATACAGCTTATCCTTGCTTTCAGGTTGTGAGTGAAAAAGTAATTTTAATCATAATGGTAGAGTGTGTGGAAGGCTGTACAGTATTCAAATGTCTCTTCCACACACAATATACAGGCGTTTTGACTTCGGCATTAACATCAGAAATGACCCAACAAGCAATTCAAGGAAAGCATCTAGCAATAGTTCTGAAAGTCCACATCCAGGAGGAAAAAAGGCGTATGATCAAAGATGTGTCACCCAGGGATAACTTGGGACCATTTGTTTGTTTCACACGTTGTTATACCTCAGAGGAAAAGTCCTCGACTAGCAGTAAAAGTTTAAAAGAGCGTTCTACAGAAAAACGTTCACATGTGAAATGGCAATCAAAGAGCTTTGTAAATTCAACAAAGTTTACTTTTTGAAAAACCTCGAGGCAAGAATTTCGCACTTTGAAAGCTCACTGCATTGCGAATTAGAAACAATAACCGGTCACAAAAACAGTGCAGCCTTCAGTGTTTTTTCAAAAAAGGAGAAATGATGGAAGTTTTCAACCAGTCTGAGTGCTGTTTAGTCCCACCGGATATTGCAAATTCCGAGTATTCCTGAATAAAACAATTTAAGGAGACTTGATTTGAGCAAAAACACAGCCTGGAACATGTGGTTGGGAAAAAACAATTGAGTTTCAAGTTCGAGATATGCCCTGGCATAGTGGATTATGATGTCATTGCCGCAGACATTCGCATTCAATTTTTGGACGTCATTAACCCTTTCACTACTATTTACGTCAATTGACGTAAGCTCAAAGTCACGCAAAATTACGATATACGTCAAGCGACGTTCAAGACAATTGACTGTATTTACAAGCTTGTTACGCTTCACTGGTTTCTCCTGACATGACCAAATATGGACAAATTGAATTATCATGTTTCGACGGTAAAATCTCTCATACAACATTTCGTTCTAGCGTGCCGTTTTCACCGAGTATTTTCGATCTCAAATTCATATTTTCGCGTTGTAATCAATAAAATGGCGACGTTGTTCGATGATTCGGACGAGGAAGAAGTTTTTACTGGTTTTACCCGAGAAGAACGATCGCAATTAAGACGAGCACGGGGCATTCAAGATTCTGATGATGAAGTTTTGTTGGAGGAAGAAATGTCCGACGATGAAAGTGAATGCGAAGAGAGCAATGATGAATTAGAATGGAACGAAAGTCCCGACGACGTTGAGGTGCCAGCATTTACGCAGCGTGTTGGGCCGACAAGAGCGATGCCACGAAATTCATCCATACTCGACTACTTCTTGCTGTTGTTTACAACGGAACTGTTGCAACTGATCGTTGACAACACAAATAAGTATGCGTTTGATACCGATCTCGACGGCGAAATGCTAGGAGATTTTGCCCCTACTTCCTTGAATGAACTCAAGGCCTTCTTAGGAGTTGTTATTTTGATAGGTATCGTGAAGCTGCCGAAAATTTCAGACTACTGGTCAACCGACGAGCGGTTTTATCAGCCCGGCGTTGCTAAAGTGTTCTCACGAGATCGGTTTCTCCAGCTCATGAAATATTTACACATTTCTGATCCCACAACACTGCCTGAAAGAGATGATCCTGACTACAAACTTTACCGTGTGAAGCCAGTAATTCAAGCCCTAGCACAAACTTTTGAACAAATGTACAATCCGCATCGTGCACAGGCTATTGACGAAGCAATGGTGAAATTCAAAGGCAGAATTGGATTTCTACAATACATGCCGATGAAACCCTGCAAACGTGGCATCAAAATTTGGTGTAGATGTGACTCAACAAATGGCTATTTGTGCCAGTTTGAAGTCTACATCGGTAAAGAATCTGAAACACAGGTTGCCTTATTGCCCGGTCAAGCCGAAGGATCAATCGCCGCCACTGTTCGTCGACTGACACGGTCTCTTGTTGGCAAAAATTCTTATGTCTTCATGGATAATTTTTTCAGCAGCATTTCGCTTTTTCAGGAACTACTCCGTGAAAAGATTTTCTGCTGTGGAACTCTCCGAAAAAACCGAAAGGGGTTTCCTGAATCCCTAAAAACAGTAAAACTGAAAGAGCAGGGGGAGTCGAAGTTTGCACGAAGCAACAACATGGTTTGTACAATTTGGCGAGACAAAGCATCGAACAAACCTGTTACTATTCTGAGCACCCAGTGCAACCCAGTTGGTGGAGATCAGGTGAAGAGGAGAAAGAAACGAGGAGCGCAGTGGGTAGATGTAATGATCAACCGTCCAAACAGTGTTGCGTTTTATAATAAGTTCATGGGTGGAGTTGACATGCACGATCAGGCCCGGCGGTATTACAACCTCACAATAAAATCAGTAAAGTGGTGGAAGTACCTGTTCTGGTTCTTCCTTGATGCCGCAATTGTCAACTCATTCATTATTTACAAAGAAAGTCCTGATACTTCCACACTCACTCATCTTGATTTTCGCTTGAAACTCAGCAAGGAACTGATCGGCAATCATGTATCCCGTAAGCGTGCGGGAAGACCACGAGCACAACCTGTTTTTGCCGATGTTCTAGATCACATTTACGATAGAATCGTCGACAAGGACAAAAAGGCTTTACCATGTGAAGCTTGTAAAGCTAAGAATCAGCGCCTGAAGCGAGCAAATAAGAAAGGTGGTCGACCTCGTGAATCGCGTGATGGATGCCGAGGGTGCCAAGTAATCCTTTGCAAGGGCAGCTGCTTCGAAGAATGGCACACAAACTTAGGCGCTTCTCAGAGAAATGACGACACCGAGACAGATGAATAAACATTTATTTTATTCTCTGAACATATTTTACTTGTTAAGTCTGTAAATTGCTTTCTATGATAGCTTGAATAGCGAGTTTTTACGTTCTATGTTTTGAATGGTTGCTTTGATTATGGCGCGAAATTCAAACCACAATTCAAATCCCTGTTATTGAATCAGTGTAATCTCCACTGTCAGGCGTTTATTTCAAAAGCAACTTGTACCGTTTTAAAGCTTATTTTCTGACCTAAAACTTTTCTTTTAGGTGTATATTGGTTTTTGCAAAGGATTAAAAGTTATTTCAAAAAGATTAAATGTAATTCATTTTTGTGTGACAATAGCCCAATTAATTTAGTACATGTGTGATATTTGAGCTCATGTTACTTAGCAGTGAAAGGGTTAAAGAATATTGGCCATGGTGAGACAGTTGCTGTAAAATGCAAGTTGTGGCACAAACCTGGAAAGCAACAAGGAATGCATGACTATGGGGTAGACATGTGCAGCAAGTGCATGCTAGTCTGAAGGAAGATTTTACCTTTGCAAAGAATAGAAATAACTTAGTCCCATAAAATAGTGTTTTTGAAAGCCAGAAAAATAAAGTTCAGTTACCTTTTCGTTGTGCTGAGTTTTTTGAAGAAAAAGAGACAAAGTGGGCAATTTTGATGGCCTGTGGAGACCTACAGGCTCCCCAATTCTGTTCAATTTTTTTCCACTTTCGTGTGTCGCTCTCCATCTAGCCTCATGCAAGTTCACAAATACTACAATCAAATAATCTCTATTCCCATTCCCTACAAATCACTTCAATGTCTCTGTCATTTAATTCAAAACAATGTTGAAACTCCAAGCCTTATGCTTTTAGACTGGAGACATCTAATAAAGAAATGGAGAAACCAGCTCGTTAACATAATATAATGGAGTCGCATCAAAGGATCGCACAAAGAATCTTTTCGCGATAATTTTAGATTATGGGGGTCTGACTCTGGCTAAAATTGTATTGGAGAGATTTAAGGGCTCTAGTGTCGTGACCAATTTCAGACGAGCAAGGTCAACCTTGACAACGCCACTCTCATTAAAAGAAGTTTGCATACAAAGGGCGGCATTTTTAATGAAAAGATAGGATACCACCGACCCTTTATATTGGCTGTTGACGCAACTGCTATTGTTCCAAAGTTGAGAATAAAAGGAAATACTGTATATGGCCTCGCGACTGAATCCGAAATTGTCATAAGCACTGTACAGGATGTGATTAATATCGTGAAAAACACTGATACCGAGAAAGCTCCACAAGCCAATGCTTTTGTGTTGGTTCCTTTACAAGAACATGTCCCTTCTTTCGTACTTGCCATATCCCCAGTCGTCAACGGTCAGAACTACTAAACAGTAGACAAGTGGTACAAAAATATTGTATAATGGTGATCTGCTAAGGAAATGAAAGTCATTGGTGTTGGCGCTGACAGAGATTCCAAAGTTCGCAAATACTACAGTCAGCGTTTCATTAAAACCCAAGAACAGTGTGAGCCAGATAAAGTAATCTCCATTCCCTACGAAAAATTCAAATATGTCTCTGCTATTGAAGTTCAAAACAAGGTCGAAACTCCAAGCCTTATGTTTCCAGACTGGAGACATCTAATAATGAAATGGTGAAATCAGCTACTTAACATAAAATGGGTCCTCATTCTTGGAAACAATGTAGCTCAGCTGGAGCATGTTATTGAGACATATAATAACCACATCAAATCACGACATATTATACACATATATATCTATTTGAGACACATAATACCCACAATTACAATACCGGCGGCATATCAAACCTTTATGTTTTGAAAAATTAGGCACAATTATGGCAAACACCTTTAATATCAAGGACTGTCAGAGTGAAACAACATTTACAAAACAATACAAGATATCAATTAAGCTTTACTTTTAAAGGAAAGTGTGAAGGATGTAGTTTTTTGCTAAGTTTTTATCCTGTGTAGTTAACTGCAATCTTGACATTGTACATTTTTATCTTGTAGCTTTCTTTAAAAAAATTACAATTTAATTTTTATAAAATGTTTACTGAGTTGGGCCTCACTTAATAACACCTTTGGTGATGTGAGCTCCCTGGTTAAATATTTTATTACATGTTTAAAGCATACAGATATTTTTCTAAAGTGACAATTGGTCAAGGACATATAAAAGGTTAATGCAACAACTGGAATGTTAGAAACCTCTGCCTAACAGTGTATGGTGGCATAGAACAAAAGAGAAGTTAGTATGCAGGCTTACCTGAGCATTAAATTAACTTGATGTATAGGTATTTCAATTTTTTTCCTAATTTGTCTTTTCTAAATAATCTTTTTTTTAATAATGTACATATTTTATTATATATTATTAATATCTTTTACCCCCCCCCCCCCTCCAACCCGGCCTTTTTTATTTGTTATTTAATGTCTTGCAGTGATAGGAGCATGCCTCCCTTTCCAAGACTCCCAAAATGTAGATGTAGATTGGCTTAAATTGTTAATTCTTACTGGAACCAAACCTTCCTCTCCAACTTCCTCTTCAACCATACCATCCGTGGCTATTTGGATCAAATGAATGTGAGGATCTGTTCACTGGATTACGAGGTTTTTGCAGAGGGAATCAAACATTTCATGTTAGAAATGATTGAACTTTCAGGGCGCAAACAGAACTTAAAGGAACTGAAATTAACAATGAAAGGCTAACCTCCTCTACCCACTCTGAAGAGCATTAACGTAGAGTGAAATTAATAAGGGAATAAAAATGGCTGACAAGCAAGTTTTGAAAACAATGGAGTCGTTAGGCATGCTACCTGAACATCAAAAGTGGAATATCATTAGAAAGGAGGGAGACACCTTTATATAACTCAACAGAGCAATGGAAACATGGATTGATTCGAATGATTTCATGCCAGATGAGAGTGACATTATAGACATAACTCAACTACTAAAACTAGACAAAGGCATGTAATGCTTTGAGCAATCTCGCCACATTAGCATCATTGTCTGCTGCTAGAGATGGTAATTTGGGTGATTTGAATGATGATGATTATGACAACCCTATGAACTGTGTGTTGCATAGTAAGGATACATGCCTTTATCAAGATGGACATTTTCCATGACCAAAGGAGACCTGATGACTAGGATGTGATTTTCCAAACTGCAGTCTGTGAGGCAATTTTTTTCTGGCCTGCCTCCAGGAAAATATTTGCAGGAAAGGTAAAGATAAGATCAGGTCATTAATATTAAGAATTTGTAAGTGTTGACGGAGATGCACAACAGACAAGCTGTCCCAATAGACTGCCTTGCAAATAATTTCACCAAAAGCATGAATATGGATAAGTTCACTTTGGAATTCCACAAAAGCTTTACCCATGCAAAAGTTTATTACTCAAAGTTAAATGGCAAATTTGTCACTATCAAAAAAATCCTGGATTACAAACTCCAAGACACCTAGATGTAAAGGAAAACATGGTGGATAGCTGCAAATCGTTCAAACAATGATGGAACTAGGCTATTATTATGAATACATCAATGACCTGAAAGTTGTTAAGTCAATCTGTTCACTGTATTGGGCCTGTAACTCTTAAAATTTTAATGGCATGTCATTTGTCAACATCCATAGAGGGAGAGATAAGAAAGTATCGTTTAACGAATTCACAATCAGTGAGAAAATAAACACAAACAAGATTAATGTTTTCAACAGATGAAATCACTATCGATACATGGCTGAACTTCAAACACTCTCACAGACATTCAACTTCGGTGAATGCCTTCACGGCCTCCAAATTTCAAGCAATCACATGGAGGCAAAGAAATCATAATTCATTTGCTTAATCTATCATGCACCCAAAGCCATTTTCTTCTAAGTATGTTGCTCATGGGATCAAGTATGAACCCATTGCTCTTCAAGAGTACCAAAAGTTCATGCTGATTAACAAAACCCCAGTAGCTGTCTTAAGGAGTGGCACTAAAGACAAGGAGTCGCCTCAAGACAACTCCTTTCAAAGGGAGGCACACAAGGAGTTGCCTGTCTTTGGTGCCTTCCCAGATGCAAGAATCATTGACAAAGGATGTTCAATTCGTTTTGGTTTGAGAGAGGTAAAATGCCCTTACACCAAGTTTCGTGTGACACCGCTGGAGGTATGCTCTGATCCAAGTTTTTTTATGGAAAAAGTGAACGACAGTGAGTGTAGAATGAATAGGGATCATGAATATTTTTCACAAGTGCAAGGGAAAATGGGTGTCACTGGAGCCAAGTAGTGCGAATTCATGGTCTACACTAGCAAAAAACTTTATGAGAACTTTACTTGAGAAATGAACTGTTCAACTATTACTTCACGAACATTATTCAATCTGCTGCTGAGGATTATCAGAAGCAGTAATAGATCCTTAATTATCTTATCCTATTGAATATCGTGTACAATAACCATGTAAATACCTAGTTTATGTTTTTGAAAGCCATCCTCTAAATTCAGGGCCAGCTATTCAATTGTAGGTTGCAGATGTATGTGTTGTTTTAGCCTACATGGTCCTGGCATGTTTCATTTTTTAATGGAAAGATAAACTTTTTAGGAATATAAATTATTGTCAAATTTATATATTTACTGTAAATGATCATTCCTGCACTGTGGCGCTCATTTGATTTTACCTGTTAAAGGTGGGGCGCTTATTTCAGAGCGGTGCTTATTTCAAGTACCAGTAAAACACTAAGGGGGATATAGAGAGAAATATGTGAGGTGGTTACACAGGAAGCAGACAAACCAAGTGATTTAAACGGGTAACTGCATGTCGGCAGTGGCTATACCATATGCACGGTGAGGATGAGCAGGATGAAACTCCTGACAGTTCTTAAGAGTGGAAGAAAGCCTGCCAGTCTATGTACATGGCAGACAATAAGATAAACTTGATTTTCCTCGTGTTATTAAAGAAACTATGTCAAGGGCGGGGATTTTGCAGACGTCAGGTCTAAACTCACTTTTTAACGATCCAGTAAAACTAAGTGTAAAAAAACGTAATTGAACTAATACCAGGATGAAATATGTTTCTTAAAAGGCTACTTTAAGCATTATCATGCCACTTCAAATGAAAACTTCATATCCACATTCCTGAATTTAATACAATCAGTGACATTTTTAAGCTCTGTATTATCATACTATCACTTTTAGGTGCTTTAATTCAAGCAGGCGTGGCAGGCGAAACGTTGGTTCTTTAGAAAGAGTCCGCTTCCTTGAGATAAAGTGCTACAGAGATAATTATGGACACAGCAGCAGAAGAAGCAAACAAGGACAAGAGAGACTAAGAAGAGGAAAAGGAAGACTAAATTTCAATGGGCCAAAATACCAGGTGGTCAAGAGAGGTGAAAAGCAAGCGAAAAGCGAAGTGTTTTCGTGGTAAAAATACATGCTTTATGCTGCATTGGATACATTTGTGTCCTGCTGTGGAAGTCCACAAGGATAGTTTTGTTGACAGCTGGATTCAATAAAATCTGTAATCTGAAATGGAACACCCTCTTTGATCTTGGCAGTTGCAGAAGCAACACCTGCGCTTGACCATCATTTCAAAGAGAACGGGTAAATATATTGCATGTTGTAATGAAATTTCTTTGCTTTTGGTCACTTATTTGCTATGTTTACAATGGTGTTTTCGTCATCCATTTCAAGGAGCTCCTTCAGGCCAGGAGAGATTCCTTCGTGGCTTTAATTGAAAAGCTGGGGAAACAAACAAAGAAGGGATGCAGCGTTGCTATTGTCAAATTTTTGGAGTCTTGTGGGTAAGTACCTTCCGATTATTTTGCTCTTGGTTCTCCCGGTGAGAACATTCAATGCTGTGCTTACTTTTCCACTGCCTTCTCATCCTTTATTCTGTTTGTGTTAGTTGATAATTTCAGCTAACACTCTCCTTGTTCTTCCACGTGGCACGTTCTTGCATATAGTATATATGATAGCTTACGTAGCATCTTGTTTTTACCACATCGCAATCTCAATTTAACCCATTAGCACTTTCTCACTTGTTGAAGATGCAAAAAATCTGGTTGTGTTGGAGTGTAATATGCTTTTGTTTTTCCATTGCCTCTACAGTATGGAGCAAAATCGACGAGGGATAATACCGTGGAAAGGCCCTTCCCATCTACGTCTATCCGGAAGAAGCAATCCAGACGATCATCGACGAGGGATTCCGGGACTTCCCGAATCCTGAAACGTCATTGGTAAGATATCATGTTTTGTTGTTGTATTGTTTTTGTCTCATTGGAAAATTCACATTTTAATTATGTAAACATTGTGCTTCCCTTCAGCAAAATGTAAACATTATCTTGCCTTTAGGCATACAAGGTTACCCTGACAGAACGTCGCCTTAAGTCGAACCCTGAGCAAGCCAACGCTTATGACGAGCAAAATGGTGAAGAAGAATTTCTGCAGGAAGTTATCAGAAGATGAAGTGAAGAATTACAAGGGCCCCATACATTATATACCCCATCACGCTGTAATCATGAGTTGTCCACGATTCTGCAGGAATATGTCAAGGACCTCAGGCCACATTGACCAGCGAAGGCAGCGGTAATATTTTCTTTGACGTTCTGCTGCAAGTAAAAAAATAACTTTTTAGCCTGAAATTTTTCCAAACCAGTACTGATAAATCACTTTGACATAAAACTCACTTCAGCTGAAAATTTAATTGAGCTACAAAGCTGTCACTTCACATTTGATTGTCTTAGGAATATCTTTTGGACCACTTTTAAAATTTACTTTGAAAGACTACTTCATCCTAAAGCCACACAAAACAAGCTTCGCAGTGTATGCTGGGGATAGAGAAGTCAACATGGTTAATGCAAGGTTTTACCGAAAGTGTTTTCCAAGTTGCTTTGCATTATGCCGCGATACTCTAAAAGACTGCATTGAAGTGAGATGCAGGCTCATGGGCTACGACACTCAAGAGGCCACAAGGGAGCCAGAAAGAAGGGACTGCAATGTGCTACAACCTTTTCTGGAGGGGAAGAAAACAGTGTATTCACCAGCAGATAGCTGACCTAAGGGGTGAAATAGCTAAGGAAGAGGCCAGAATCCTTGGCAATTGTCATGGAGTCGACCTCTATAGAAGGATGCTTTTGGACATTCGTGCAGTTTATGATGCTGATATTTTGGAAGATAATGCTGAGCCTGTTCCAGCATTGAGAATCCTTGAACTGGCATAAAAATGTCTTTTGAACTGGATTCGCTTTTCCAACAAATCACTACCTTGTCACTGACAATCTGTGGCAGACCTTTTGGGGAGCCATACAACTAAGAAAGGGTATCTTTGGCAGTGACCTTGAGTTTGTCCATCCATCTAAATGCAGAAAAGAATGTTTCCTGAAAGAGCTAGGTTCCAGCAGTAATAGCCGAAATACGTATCAGGAGTAATGTTTTGGAATGGTAACATCAAAAAGAGAAGATGGCAGCTAAAATACTATGAATGAAATGTTCTTTAAGAACATTTGCTCGCCCAGCAAACATACCCTTATTCTATGGTAACATGCACACAGAAAGATCTGCTGCCATGTGCTAAAAAATAAACTCTGCCAGTCAGGGCAAATGATCACACAACAAAGAAAGAGTCTTATGTTTACTAAGTGGCACGGCAAGCGGGTTGTGGCATTTTTGTTGACAAACGTTTCGCCAGAAGAGCCTTCCCGTACCGTGCAATGCAAAAAGAATGGAAGAAACATTCAGACTGAAAAGCTGCGTGTCTCAGATGTTTACACAGCAAATATGGGAGGGGTTGACCACATAGATCAATTTCATTCATATTATATTGTTGGAAGGCAGTCATGAAAGTAGTTGGAGGCAAGCGTGGCCGAGTAGTTTGGGGCGCTGGTATTGTAATCCGTAGGTCCCCGGTTCAAGACCTGCCCTTGCCACTAGCTGGATTTGTTTCTTGGTTGTCCCGAGTTCAAATCCTCAACCACGCTTTGTATATAGCCAACTGATCTGCCTCCTGCCAGTTGGGATTTTTAACCTTGTTATGTTCATTTAAAATTATTTGTTTACTCTCTTTCAGTGGCATGCCTGTAAACTAGCTATCTCGTTGAGATGTGAAGCCAAGTGCATGACCACTATAAACATAGTATTTATTGTTTCTATATTCTTGAATGTGAGCACCAAAGAGGCCATCAACAGACTTTGCCAAAGAATACTGTTTTCTACTTTGATTGTTCAGTGCCAAAATGAAAGCTCCCCTTAAGATGAGACTAATCTTGACTTTGCAGAAAGCGTTTTTGGCATTTAAGCAATGGGTGACTGACAATTTTAAGATACCAAGTTTCTTATTTTTCTCAGTCTTTTGTTGATAAACAAGTGTTCTTTGTCAGATCACACAAGAAAAACAGAACCAGAAGCCTGGATGCTGCTACAAGTCAACCTTTATCATGCTTTCTGCAATGTGAAGGATTTATATTCTCAGATGGTGGTATCAAGGTCAACTATTGTTTTCAAACTACAAGAAGATACCATTGTTGGCATGGGTGTCAAACCCATGCCTTGTGAAGCTCAAGAAACTATTATCTATTGCATTTAAGAGATAATTAGTCATAAAATGAGAAGGCTGAACTGTTTCATTCCACACAAAGCTATTTATTGAACTAGCTTGTTTAAACTCTTGCTAAAATGCCATATATAACACGAGCAGCTACCCTAATGGGATATGCCTCACTGCCAACAATGTGAAGTCCCAAACCTTCTGCTACATGGATTGGCCAGATTCTGATGAAAAATTGCTCATAGATCTATTTCAAGAGTTCCACCTTGACAAACCTGTCAAATGGAATCTTATAAGAGATGAAATCAACACAACAAATAAACAGATGACAACAAAAAATCACAAACAACTTGTTGGGTTTGTTTTCTTCATCTTCTCATACAGTGGTGGGAATAATTTTATTTTTTTTTGTCTTAATGGAAGGGCCATAAGCATCACAGAACTGCTGTGTTTTTTCAAATACACAAAGTATCAATATGCTCCAAAAAAAAATTGAGCCTAGTAGAGAGCAATGTTCACAATCAGCATTACTCACAGGCCATTCTGACATCTCACTCTTCCAAACTGTCTGGCCAGAGGTGGATGAGTAATCCTGTTTGCTGTTTCAACCACACTGAGAGACAGGCCTTATATCACACAGTATGTGTCCTGGTTTGTGAGGGCATGTTGTTTATAGTAATGGCGGACACATATTGGTTAGGATGCCTTTCCACATTTAGGAGAAAGTGTTATATGACCCTAGCACTCTCTTTTCTCCTAAAATAAGTATCGGCAGATCATTACAAAAAGGAAAAATAATTTAATTCCATTCAGAAGACATTTAGTCCAATTCATTTATGTTAGCTAGAAGCTAGCAAGCCCCTCGATCTTCTCCAGTTTTGCAGACCGAAACTTTTATTTGACTCATAGGAAGCATGAAAGAAAGCAAGGTTGCCAACTTGATTTTGATTAGGTTAAACATTTCAAAATGTTCTAGACCGGGCTTCATCAACATTTTTGTCAACGGGTGAAAGCCAGGTTTGTTTTTAAACCAAATAATAGAATAACTGTCTTTGGATATTGGATAATTGTACAAAGAATGTACCACAAGAAGTGCACCCTAAAGTGCATCAAGCATCTGCATCAAGGATCACTGCTATGTCTGCAGCAGTAGTGTGAGGATAGACAATCTGAACAGTGACTTGCTGTATCTTTTGATGGATGTAAGCTTAGTTTTTTATTTATTTATTTATTTATTTATTTATTTACTATAATTATGAATATTATTTGTTTTGTTTTTGTCTCATCCCATTTGAAATTCCCGCTCTTGTTTTATAATATGGTCATTTTGACAACAGTGACAGCAACAGCAATTTTTGGATAGCAGTTGTTTGTAACATTTTGCACTGGCAGCCAATCGCCAAACAGGCTGGATTTAACCAGGGTTATCTTGTTTAGTCTCCCTTAACTTGATTCCATGGGGTCAGAATAATAATGCGATTGATACCGCCGTAATTTTGATAGTCAGATCAAGATTTGACACGTGGTGTACGCATAGCTTTTTAAACAGAGAAAAACCTAGAAATAGATCTTTTGCTACTTGCAAGAGTATTTTCAAGTATATTTTTACTGATGTTGTAGGTATGACAAAGGAATGTCTTGAGTTGATTTATAGTGAAGTTAAGGAAAAGAGTCAACGTGAGGGAGATGTCTCACGGTCAGAAGCTTGATTTCATCACCTCTCATTTGGATGGTGCTGCCAGGGAAGAAGTTCGACTCTTTCCAAAGCATGACAGCGAGAACCCAGATCGAATTCTGGACATCCTATTGGAAGCTTTTGGCGAGAAGAGATCCCTTCCCCAACTCCTCAAGCTCTTCTACGAAAGAAGACAGCGAGATGGCGAGTCGCTCAGTGCTTACTCGCATAGTCTTCGGGAGTTGCTCAACCGAGCACTCAAGGTCGACAAAAAAGCAGTGGTAGATCCTGATCTGAACCTCAGGGACCATTCGCCAATAGTGTCCGAGACGGAGTACTTCGGAAAGAGCTTAGAAAATTTATCTGCGAGCACCCATCCATTACCTTCTTAGATGCTAGAGAAGAAGCCTTGCGATGGTCAGAAGAAGAAGAGAAGCCATGGAAGTCAACTCATGAGTCAACATCCCATGAAGTTATGTCTGATGTCGTTGAATCGAAAGAGTGCAACTCCTCTACTGCCTCAACACCTCTCCAGCAAGTCCTCGATGCACTATTAAAACAGCAAAAGTCCATAGAGGATCTTACAAAGACCATGCAAGCCATGAGGTCAGTGGAGCCACACCCGATGGACCAGTCACGCAACCACCAGTCAGCAAAACCAAGAGGGAAGTGTTTCAGTTGTGGGAAAGAAGGTCACATCGCCCGATACTGTCGCTCGAAACCGCCACAAAGGGTCCCAGCACAGAACCGGACGATGCCAGACAGTAAGCGGTCTCAGCAGTCAAACTAGCTCCCCCTGTCACTATGAGCCTGGTGACAGGAGGGGCCAACACTGGCTCACCTGAAGAAGAACCTAGCAAAAATGAAGTTTTTAGCCGAGCCGTGGGAAAGTGCCCAATTGCAAATGTGAAGCTAGGTGGAGTCCTGGTACCATGTCTCCTAGACTCTGGTTCCGAAGTATCAACTATTACAGGGAGCGTCTTTAATGAGAATTTCCGCCCCAAAGGAAAGAATCTCCTGTCTAAAAGTGAATGGTTGACATTAACAGCAGCAAATGGATTAAATATCCCGCATGTTGGATACTTCGAGCTAGATGTCAAAACCTTGGGGATAACCATCCCAGAGGGGAATCCTGGTAGTCAAAGACTCCGACGATCCAGTCACAAGGCGGCGTAAACAAGAAGTGCCTGGCCTTCTGGGCATGAACGTGATTGGACAGGTGAGAAGAGAGACAAAGGACAGGCCTCACCTTAAGGATACCACATCCGAATGGGCAGATGTCCAGCGTCCGTGGACACTTTCAGAGATAGGCTTTTTCTTTGTTTTAAGCTCCCGTAAGCGGACACCCCAAAGAAAATCCTATTAACGACCTTTGTATCTTGTTTTTATCAATCAACTTCACATCGTCGTTCGTCACAATGATTTTAAAGTAATTACAGTACCATATTTCAGTGTTTATTTTGTCGTCATCCACGTTTGTCTGGTTGTTGTTAGCTGGGCATGCTCCTGTAAGCGGCCATCTATCCCCTACAACTCTATCTGGTGTCCGCTTATGAGAACCATTCTCGTAAGCGACCGGCTCCCGTTAGGGACACTTTTTTCACGTCCCGAGGGTGTCCAATTGTGCTTCGATTGTATTTCCTGATGGAGCTAACATCAAATTACATCCTTGAGATAGAGGTGCGCAACAAGCGTCATGTGGGACTTTCCTCGACAAACATGGTAAAAGAGGCATTGAGGAGGCTCTCCTCAATGTGCTGAAAGTGGTTGATTCTATGGGGTCAGAATGATTATGCAATTGATACTGCCGCAATTTTGATAGTCCGATCAAGATTTGGCACATGGCGAACGCATAGCTTTTTAAACAGAGAGAAACCTAGAAATAGATCTTTTGCCACTTGCAATAGTATTTTCAAGTACGGTATATTTTTTACTGATGTTGTAGGTATGACAAAGGAATGTCTTGAGTTGATTTGGTGAAGTTAAGGAAAAGAGTCAACGCATGAACATGTGGAAAGGTTCACGAAAAACGAAGGCTGGAAAGATCCAGGACAAGTACTTAAAGGTTTATAGCTAGCTAGATGTCATTTGTGTTTTCGTTTCAGGTAGAAATTTTCTATCATGTATGGTAATACGACAAGATAATCCAGTCATTACAACTTAAAATTTTAAAAGGAAATTAACATTGTTGCTTTTTGTTTTGTTGTTTCATTTCCTTACAGAAAAGGCAAGAGATGGCCAAGTTGACAAACAAAGAGCAGTTTGTTTTCACTCTTGTAAAACTCAGAAGATATCCGAGTTTAGAAATGCTGTGTGATGTGTTTGGAATCACCACTGGAACTGGCAGCAACATATTTATTACCTGGATATTATTTTTAGAAAAGGAATTAAGTTTTATTTTACCTTTTGCAACTAAAGAGGAAATGGCAGGGGTACCAAAACCAAACTGCTTTAAAAAGAGTTCCTTAAAAAATCTCAGAGCAATAATAGATTGTACCAAATTCTATGTTAAAAAACCTTGTAAGCCTTCCAGGCAAAGATCTACCTACAGTCAGTACAAGTCCTTGAACACTTTCAAATTACTGATTTCAATGTCTCCTGTTTTGCATTTTAATTTTGTGTCAAAATTATACAGTGGAAGTATCAGTGACAAGGAAATGGAAATGTCAGTGGTTTTCTAGGAAAATTACAGCCAGGTGATGCTGTAATGGCTGATAAGGGCTTTAACATACAGCATTATCTGGCATTACATGAAGCTCTACTAATTGCACCTCCAATGATGCGGAACAAAAATGTTTCTGCCCGAGCATCAACCGCTAAAAGACGAAACTCTGTGTTCCTGCAAATATTTTTTGAGTTCTGCAACATTCATGGCGTTGAAGTCGCATTCTTCTTCTCTGACATTTTGAATCATGTTTTTTTTCGGGTTTCAAAAACTTAAAACAGAGGGAAAATATTATCTAGAAGCAAGAATTTAAAATATCGGGTGGGAAGTTCATACACATGTGTGCGTGGGTTACTAACGGATGTCCGAACTTTCGCGGTTTGTTTACATCAGAAGTCACATGACACTCCATGTGAAATCTAAAGCCGAAGTGGTGAATTCTCTGTTCTTTTTTCCTAACAACCTACTTGAAGAAATAGCCAGGCATATAAACAAACATGCCAGTAAAACTGTTGCTTTTCTACAAGAAAGAGATCCTTTGCGCCAAAACTCGTTATTACAAGTTGGTCTGAGAATGGCCTATCACCAGGTGAAGGTCGTGAAAAGCTTCTCAGTTGAAGGATGGGGCAGAAGTAAAATAGAAAGATAAAGATCCTATTAACAAAGGATTGAAACCAACCTTTTGATAAACCAGTAATGAAAATGTCAACATGTCATCACCTCCACCTGGTTACACTGGATTGTTATTAACTCCCCATATGAAAAACAAATGTTAGAAGCTCTCAGGCATACTAAGTCAATTGCAGAATAGTTTTCACATTGTGAAAAGGCCATGTCGGATTTGATAGTACAATAAACATGCCTCCCTCTATGAATAAAACTTCTGATAAGGATAGTGTTGATACTACAAATAAAAGCCAGCAAAGTATGAGGGAGCTGCTGTTGAAAATGTCAAGAACGTTTATTAACAGATGAAGATGGAGACTTTGACATAGGAATTAGCCACTTAATTTATTGACTTTGCTGTGAAAATTGGTTAATAAACAATAAAATGCTGTTTTATCCATGAGATAGGATAGTTGCGAGAATAATAAAAAGGAACCTAGACCAGACTTTGGAAAAAGTGGATCAGATTGAGAGCCATTTAAGCGCTGGGACCTCATGCCATGAAAGAGTGGCAACACCACCAAGCTTTCGAAAGGTGCTGTCTTTTTATCAATTTTAATCTTCACAATTTTAAATAGCCATTTTGAAGGAATTTTGTTGTGACTACAGTAGGAGTCATCTACAACTTCAATGGCAGGAATGATGCAGACCAAGAAAAGCAAGTTATGGAATAATATTATAACAAGGAAGTCTGTTGAATTTTCAAATGCCATTCATTACGCCATACCTCTTGTCAGAAACAGCCTGGGTAGTTTAAGGAAGAGTTAACTGTGTGTTTTGTAAAAGAACCTAATTGTAGTAAGGAATCTACTCTGAGTTTTCACCTAAGCAGAAGACTTATAGCACAAATTCAGCTTTTACAATAATTAGTGGACTAACCATCACGTTTGTAAGTGATGCAAATGAAAACATTATATTGATGGATAGCCATCTCCACCACCCAAGAGGTACCTTGCTCAGAAAAACTCGATGCAATGAAATTGTGGAACTATTAAAATGGTTGAAGAGCCCAGAATTTATGTACCTTGTGAATAAGCTGCAAAGCTGTTATTTCAGCTTTAATAGACATATTTATTGTTATTTTCATTTCATTTTCTTTATGGCTTAGAAAGGTTAGATTAAGCTACATGTATATCATAGTTTCACAGTAACAATTAACTTGTGTTTGAAATAAATTTCCTACTTAGGAAATGAGCCCACCAGCAGACAGCAGACAGAACTGCATTTAGACGGAAGCTACATGTACAAGGACGGAATGCAAATGCCTCCAGCAACATTGAGCCCAACAGTATCAACCAAACTCTGCACATTTCAATGCAGAGTGAAGGAAAACAATGGCAATTTTGATATAGTCATTTGTGTTAAAAACACAATGCAGTTGACAACCTTGCTGACATCAGGAATGTAAGTTACAACTAATCAACAGTGTGTGTATTAGGCAAAACAACACCAGATTCTATAATGAGTTTCTAGTACGTTTTTTTTTTAAGGTAAATTAGCTACAAATCTCTGTTGTTGTGACTTTGAAGCATCCTTTTTGTTTTATCGTGGGAAAATAAAAATAAAATACTTGTGTAGTGAAACCGTGTGTACCTGTTATTGCAGTTAGTCAAAGATATGCATGTTTACTCGTTTTCAAGTGGATAATCTAAATTAATCATTTAATTTATAAAAAATAAAAATAAAATGGTAGGAGGAAGTCATTAAAAGAGAGCAGATGAGGCATTATCCTTTAATCAAGTGGCCAGTGTGGCTTAACTTGATGCAAATGTGATGTTTTCTTTCTGTATTTAACTATTATGTAAAACAATATGAATGCAATTTAGGATGGCACCTCTGTTTTGCAAGGGAATATGTAGTTGTTTGCTCAAAATGATTGTCATTAGTATTTGCAAACTTAAGATGAACTTGCAAGTTAGAGATTGATGCACTAGAGTCAAAGGTAGCTTGGAACATATTGTACAGCTAAATCACAGAAAACCTGCTTAGGCAAGCTAAAATTGCAAAGATTAAAAAAAAACCTTAGCAACTATTCTGTGTATTAATTTTTTTGTTAAAGATAGTCACTTCCTTTTTTTAAAGAAGAGAAAGAATGGCAATCAAGGAGAGGCATTTGACCCAAGCTCTTTTCTTGCATCACCACCCTTGGTAGCTACACAACAGTTACATTGGAAGCAGCTACATTTTACAAAAAAAAAGGTGAATTTAATTTTTTTACATTCCACATTTTTATTTTTAGATGTTCGATGACACCATCCTTGCCACTTTTCTCAAGGGGGGAGTAAAAAATATGTCTAAAGGGTTTAAAGAGAGAGGTACAAGATCTTCCTTGGAAAGATCCTGTGTGAGGAGTTTCCTGCTTTTGAGTTTTTGAAGAGTGTCCCAAGCACCTTGCCACTATCGAGATGAAATGAGTACTGAGTCAGTTGTAGTACCCCTTCCAGTGCTTATTATTTTATTTATTTTGATTTTAAAGATGCTGTGAAGGAAGGCAATGGGGAAAGGATTGCCAGACTACACAAAACTCTCTTGATGCACTTTAAGTCTTTGCAAGGCTGTAATTCATATGCTATAGAGATGCTAATTAGTGTAAACCAAAACGAAGTGTTTCTATCTGAAGCTGAGGCCCACAAGTGCATTTGGGCTTCAACAGCAAATTGGAAAGGAAGCCAGAGTAAAAACATTGAAAATGACCTTCTCCAGGAAATTAGAAACAAAGCAATCAAAAAAGCATTTACTCAATGGGTGTGAGAAAAACTGACAAGGCAATTCAAAATGCTAGCCGAGCTTCTGGAAGGCAACAAAAGATTTGTGAGAACTTCGATTCTCAAGTTCATCGAGCAAAACCAACAACATCTCACAGCCACAGATCTGCAGCTGCTGATGAAAGCCAAGTGTTAACAGATCTGCGCACCCTTAAGCCTTTTGTAACTGAGCTTGGCCGAATGTTTGATGCTTTCCCTGTCATACAAGCAGAACCCCTGGCGACCGTAGATCAAGTGGCATATGACAAGTGGCTTGCTTTTAGATGCACCACTAGAGGACACTGATGATGAAAATTAATTTTGTAAAAAAATAATCACCTGCTTGCTTTGCAAAAACAACTTCAAAATTTACCACCAAAGAAATCGCCAAGAAAATTGTACAGAAGGCAAATAAGTTAACCAACAACGTGGAATCAGAGTCAACCACCTGAACTGTTAGTCGATTTCTTTCATTTCTTTGTATTAATACAGTTAATTTTGCAATATATAAATTTAGGCAAAAATTTGTACAAACAGCATCATTGCTGTTACTTTGTGTAATGTCTGAAAAGTTTTGTCGTGTATAATGAGAGCTGTACATTTCTTGTCCCCAGAATCTATATGAAGCCTGTCATGTTGTTAACATTTAAAGATATACCAGTTGACTTGTAACTTGTTGCAATTTGAGCTGAGAAGCCTGAGCCATATTAGCATTACTTGCTAGAGGCCTAACATGCTTCATAATACCAAGGGTAAATAAAGTTTCACTTCAGAACAACCAATACTTTAACCTGCAAATCCAGAAAAGCACTGAGGTCTACCAGACTGTATAATTTCTCATCCGAGAAGCAAGTGCCACTCAAGCGCAAACTACAGTCGTTATCATTAATAAACCTCCAGGGGTTTCAATAATAGCCGGGTAGCGGGTAGATCTACCCGCTTGTGATGGGCGGACTACCCGCTTGAAGCGTAATGCGAATATCTTATCAGACCAGATCATTTCACCGCAGCTACGAATTTCTACCAAGAAATTTCATAAAATTCCTGTCAGGTTCTAGGGAAAGAAAAGAAAAGATAAAAAGAAAAGATATTCTGGTGTTTACCCTGTCCTTTGGACCATAAAAGGTGAAGCGAAGTCTTGTAATGACACGTAAAATCATCGTTTCAAAGCGCGAAAAAAAATCTACCAGGCACTCTGAAATCGAGGGAGACTGGGACTAAGCGTGAATATTAATATGGCCGCTAAAAATAAAAGACAGACGCTGTTGGCATTTTACGCCCCGGAACCTAAAAAAAAAAGGTCAAACGAGGTCAATTCTTCGCAGGGTAAGTTGAATACATTAAAAGGTTAGGGTTTTGCCTAGAAACTTGAAAAGTTTGCACTGATTTATTGCGTAACGTTCGCGTATCATTTCGAATACGAAAAATTAAAATCACATGTTTCAGATGTGTTGGCAACTTGGGCATTAAAAGAGTGCTCTTCCTTGATAGACATTATTGTCTGAGTAACATAATTTTCTTCAGATCTGTTTCTGAGTAACACAATTTTCTTCAGATCTGTTTACACTGGTTGACTTCATACATACAACAAAGTAATCTTAAAAGTACCCAAAATGCAGGAAAATGCACCTACGAGAGTATAGAATTTCAAAATTTTCCGGGGGCCATGCCCACGGACCCCCCTAGAGGGGGAAGGCCCGTTGGGCCTTCCATTGCAACCCGCCTGTTTTTATATTCTACCCACTTGTGCCAAAACTTATTGAAACCCCTGAACCTCCAAAACTATCAGGTCAAAAGAGTGAAAGAAGTGTAGAAAATGAGCTGATCCTCAAAAGGAGATCAGATTATTCAAAGACAGATTTTGATTTGGTCCAAGTGAAAACAGAAACAACCCAGGCCAGGGATAGCACAATGGAATAAATTCACCGTGGAGATGCACATGCTTTGGAAAACATTGTGGTGCACCCCACTTTTAATCATTGCAATAAACCCATAAAATTGTGAAAGGAAAAATTTTTGACAACACAAGAGGCAGTCTACAGAAAACACTCAGTTAATCGCCATTCTCGTGTGGGAAAAAACACATCTGCTACAACATCAAAAACATTAAAAGATGATCATACAAGTGAATGGTAACCACTTCTGCATAAGGTCTACACAATCCTTGTTTCCGTATTTATTCCATCAAGCGCCCAACCTCGAATAAGCGCCCACCCTGTAGGTAGGAAAACCTAATAAGCGCCCAGCCTAGAATAAGTGCCCACCCCCACCCCCTAGAAAGAGGACACAGGAGGAACTTTGATTATTGTTGAAGTTGAGATTAAAATTGACTAAGTACAGTACCGCTCAAATGTAAGTTGACAGTCTCGACTCGATCCTCGAGACTCGAGACTCGATCCTCGAAACTCGAACATTTCGAGTTTCGAGTCTCGAGGATCGAGTTTCGAGGATCGAGAAACAAGGCGGTCTCGAATATTCATAACTCGAAAGGCTTTCGAGGAAACGATTTATTTCTCGAGGAAAGAATAAAAGCCGCTCGCACCTCATGTACAAGTGTTTCGCGTCCACCTTCAGCGCATGAAATATAAACCTTCCCCGACATGTAAACATTCGACAGTACGATATATTCGCGCCGATCGTACTTTCGTTTACTTACCTAAAAGTACTGACACAAGCTCGTCCTTGAAAGCCGTGATCGACGAATTAAATTTAGAAAAGGACGTGAAAAGAACCTGTAGTTCAAACTCAACCCTCCCTTGTCAACCCGCCGTAAGTGCATGTTTTCAACCACGAAGATATTTCAGTTATTGATTTACAAGTTCATCCTGAGTTTTCGCAAATGAAACTACGAATTTCATTTCTTTCACAAAATGTTCTGTAATTCAGCATCTGAAGCATTCGATGCGAAACGATGTAAATGCCACGAATCTTGTAAGCTGAGCCCTAGAATAGCACCGACAAAATCGCGCAAGCAAGTTTCAGAAGCCTGAATTTCAGACGTCTCTTTCTGGTCGCTACTGAAATTCAGACAAAAGTTTCCGTAAATAAAACCGGTTCTTAAATTTGAGTTGTAAAAATTCTGTAGACGGCAAACGAAACATTCCATGTGAAAAACATCGAAGCCGTGAAGCCTTCCGTAAATAAATGGAAAGACAGACTTATGTCGCGCCATCGCGTCTAGCTTGAAATGAGCGTGTTTTATTTTTTGTGAATTTGGCATAAAATTCTTAAAACCTAAATTCTTCTTGAATGAAACTTGTCTTCATTTATAACACAGATATCGGCGTTAATTATTATTACAGCTTTAGAGAAGTTATACAAATTTTTCTTTTTTAAAGCGGCGCAGTTATAAAAGTTGGCAAAATTTGCATATGTCAAAAGTAATTTGAAACCTTGCGAATAAACTCCAGCGTAAATAAATGTAACACAACGCCGCACGCAAGTATCCGATTTAGATTCTTTCATACACACGTAACTGCGTTTTTCAAAAGAAAACTAAATGACAGAGTGAACTTTAAGGTTTAATATTTGTATCCTAAATCATAACACAAACAATCGTATGCGTGACATTGCACACGTGCTTCATGATCGCCTGAACGCAGGTTTTATTTGTCCATGTTGATTCGGCGGGACCGCGCTAACTCCAACTCGGTTACTTCTGGTTCGATTTACCCTCAATTCATTCACTATCGACGGCTTCGAGGTCCCATTTCGAACTTTTTGGGACGGTTCGAAATATTAAACGACCAAGCGCGCGTTGCTACAGCAGAGATGAGTAGCCGGCACGCTGGCTTCGACCAAAGTACAACACTCGAGAGTGCGGCCCGCTTGAGCAATTTTATTCTCGAGGAATCATTCAAGCGACAAGCTCATTATTTTTCTCGACTCGAGACTCGATCCTCGAAATTTTCGAGTTTCGAGGATCGAGTCTCGAGGCTCGAGGATCGAGTCTCAAGTCTCGAGGATCGAGGCTCGAGGGACTGTCAACTTACATTTGAGAGGTACTGTACTACTAAAACTATCTCGAAGACCGATTTTTTTTTAGTTTTTTACTGAAACTTTTAATGAACATTTAAAATTCAGCTTTGGTGCACCTTCGCGTTTAGTTCACGTTTGCAGAATAAACTTACTACTTGCTAAAAAAAATGGTGAAAATTTAATAAGCGCCCAGCCTCAAGGAAAAAATAAGCGCCCAGGGCGCTTAATCTAATGAATACGGTTCATCTATATTTCCAAGCACTTTGATTACCCTGGCTTTATAAGTACTGAACAGAAAAATAATCCAGATTAACATTGAAGTTCTAACATTACATCAATCTAAATCAAGCTTACCAAGGTTCTTGCACAAGCTGGGACAGCTGGAGCTAGTTTGTATTATCTCCAGAAATTTCTTCAACACATAATTGTAGTGTCTGGTGTTACTATGCCTACCATGGAGAAAATAAATCAAATTATTAAACAGTTAAGGAAACTTTTCTTTTACAGGCAATGTTAAAAATGCTATCTATAATTATCTCGCAATCTCAAAGTTATTTCAGTTGACAGAAGAAAGTGTAATTCGAGGGGGGTCGAAGTTCGGAGCCGTTGATTTTGCAGCGTGTAATTGTTTTTGTGTTACCTAGAGGTTTTGGTTTTGCTGTTGCATATAACAGAAAAATATATGACTTGTTTGTAGAAACTATGTTTGAGCATTCTAATGCAAGTTTATGGTATGCAAGTCTGCTTATCGAACGAACGCCACATGGAAAAATATCACACCTTTCATGCGCTGGCACCTGAACCCGGTAAAACGACAATTCCACGGAATATCTTGCTTGTATATGGCTCGTTACGTACTTTATGGATCAACATAACAGTTTTATATAACAAAATTCAAACTTTACCTTATATAAGTATCCCTCACTGAGTTATGACCAACCTAGGTCGACTCGTGGTCGCTATCAGATCATCAACATTTGCAGATAAAACTCGGCTGTTTGTGAGCTTTAGTCTTGCTTCGGACCGTAGAAATAGCCAGAAATGTACCACGCGTCCATGATGGATACCAAGAAAAGCGATATTTCCAAAGAAGGCCGCCTGGGCCGTGAAGAAAGCTACTTTACTCTTGGAGGCGCTCTCGTTCGTCTGGGGCGACCATTTTGAGCCCTGTTTTCGTTCTCGTGCTTAGTGCCTTCGCGATCTCGGGGGGTGTGGGGTGTCAGTCTTCTGAGCTCTCGACCAATAGCGAGCAAGAGTGTAATTTGACGACGATCTGGAAACGAACTGGATTGGCATGGACCACATTACATGTGGACACTGGATCACAATTTGATAGTTCTGTGTACGTCCAATCGAATGTTTTTGAAACGGCATTACAAGTGTGAACCTTAAAATTCTTATTTGGCCTTCTTTGACAGAATTGTTTTTCAACTGACAATGCATAAGAAAGGAATTGGGTAGCTAGACGCCCAGGGGGGGTACTCCGGGATCAAAGTGACGGGGATGATCGAATGGAGGCAAAACTCAGGACCCAAAAAAATCCCTGAGTCTTCCGACATTGCCCAAAAAAATCCCTGGACCAAAAAAAACGCCCAAAAAAATCCCTAGTCAAATTACCCCTAAATTGCCAAGGCCGCGCTAAGGCACTTTAGTTTGATTTTAATACCCAAAAAAGTCCCCTCCCTATTTAAATCAAGTCACCCAAAAAAATACCTGCCAAATTCTCCTACCCAAAAAAATCCCGGAATCGAAAATTTCGACCCCAAAAAAATCCTTCGCACATCCCCGTCACTTGGACCCCGGAGTACCCCCCCTGGGGCTAGACGATCCTGCTTTTACAAAAAACAGTTTGGTTGCAGGGGACCACGCAACGAAGAAAAAAATGCTTGGCTTGTCTGCTGCCGGATCTCTTGTTCAAGAAATGCTCGTACCAGACGTCACTCTAAGTGCTTATAAAACCAAATTGATTGCAAGGCTGGTACAACGGCAGGAGGGCAAGATTTATTGGCCAATATTTCAACTAGCAGAGCTAGTCTTCTTCAGGGCCAGTACTATAATATTAGGAAAATAACGGCTCTAAAAGAGAGCCGTTATTTGTGATGCTTCTTAGGTAGTTTTCGAGTCCTGACCAGTCATTGGAGGGCAGAAAATGTTAGAAGCTTGTCAGTAAGATTATTTAAGTATAGATCTCAATTTTATCATTTTTCACTGTGAAAATTCCGAGTCGTTATATTGTACACAATGTGTGAGAGAGTTATAAGGCCTCTGGAGAATTATAACTGTCTTCTGAATACCTACTTTTCTAGCTATGTTACGTAATAATAATAATAATAATAATAATAATAATAATATAAATAATAATAATAATAATAATAATAATAATAATAATAATAATAAACCTTTATTTAACCACGATCTGTTTTAAAACAAATACATGCTTGAGGGGTCGTGTGTACGTGTGACTAACTACCTACCTAAGAGAAATTAATATTACATTGTAATAAACTAACGTAAATAAAACACATCTGATAACCTGGGGGGGGGGGCTCTTGATAATTATTTTTTCTTGGTCTTTCAGGTCTCAGTTTGGCCTAAAACATAAAGTGGAGCCCCCGAGGTCCTTCCTAGATCCGCCACAGTATGACTATGACCCTGTATTATAATTAAATTTTCATATAACGCGCGCTCTGATTGGCTGAAACAGTGTACTTTATCAGAGTCCAGATGTACGGAGGAAATTTCACGCCATCGACCCAAGATGGCCGACCACTATTTCCGAAAGTCTCTTTCGGGTTTTGTCTTGACCCTAACATCTTCTTTGACCTGAAAAACGAGAATGAAAACGAGCTTTTAGCGTCAGTTAATTCAAAACGTCCTGTTCCTAACAGCACAAATTGCACGGCGATAGAAAGTGAAATTACGGAAAGTTACGGAAAAAAATACCGAGCCGGAAAGTAAGCTTAACAACAACAAACAACCAACCAAAGATTTGTAAACAACTCAAGGCCGAAATTGAAGACATTATAACGAAAGCAGAAACGAAAAACACGAAAGATAGTACAAAATGGGCTATCTGAGATTTGAATATGAGTTTCGCGTTATTTAAGTACGGAATTTTAGATAAAACACGCACAGCTACATTTTCGTGTAAAAAAAAAACAAAACAAACAAACAGCAATTAAAAAAACAGAAAACTAAATTAGCTAGCGAATACACACACAACTTAGACTTATCACATACTGAATAATTTTTTCTGGCGTTTTCAAAACAGCTTGGTGCCGTGAAAGAAAAATTGCCAAAAGCCTTCACAAAATGACCAACAAAGAAGCTAGACAACAACGAGGTAAATTCTACGCCGAAGCTCGAACAAAAGACGGTGAACTTTACTCGAGGTCATCGCTTCTTGGTTTTAGCAACGCTATCGAGAGACACCTAAACAATTCACTCCCAAACCGAGGAATTTTTATTGCAAAAGGGGTTGAATTTCAAGCTTCAAACAAGCTGCTGCAAAGTTAGAAAAAATTGAACAAGCGCGGAAACAAAGAAAGACATCGAACACAAGTTTACCTGTCATTCCAGGAGCAGACGTCCAGAAATTAAAAACCTCCAATGCAATTCAGGAAGACAATCCTGTTCCTATATCCTTAACAGTTTTTCTTACACACTAAACTAAGTTTTTACAATAATACCATTTCTCGGGCTTGAGTCCTTGACTTCTTCATATTCTATTCAAAATTGTCACATGGCTCGGTATTACACTAATTACAGTAAAAAAATGATGTTTTTAGCAAAATGATTTAAACACATGCATTTTAAAAATAATAATAAACAAAACGAAAGCAAAGAAAGAAAATAATTTACGCCGGGCCGACTAAAACGTACGACCTTTCGGCCTGCTTTCGATTAGCAGAGCTAAATTAAAGGAGGAATTTTTTGGTAAAACGCGTGCCAAGCCTTTGGCGTAGTGCTGGAGCGATTCTTTTTTCTTCTTCTTTATCGGATATATTGATACTGGTGAAGCGAGCTGATTTTAAAATTGTCTGAAACCTTTATTTGTCAGTTTTAAGGTGGCGCGCGGGTATTAATTGGTCAAACAGGTCCCATTTCAAACGCAGTTTTGAAAAGCTACACATATTAATTGATTTTAAGCCTGACAGAAGAACCATGAAATAATTTCTGACGCGAACTGAAAGTCAGAGAATAACACTTTCAAAAGCAAAGCCATTCAAGAGGATCCTGAAGGGGTAAAATGGGAACTGGGATTTGCCTATTGTTTCGCTGGGAAAATGAGATTTGAGTCACTGGGACTGAGATTCAGGAACAAAAATAGGGATGGAAAGCGTGTCAGTACATGACTACACATACATATTTTACGCTCTGTAATAATCTTTAGGTACGGCATAGAATAGTTAAAACGCTGAAAACTCTGAAACGAAACCACCGCACTGTACGAATGTCCACCAAGTGTCGACAAGTTTTCTTGACAGTGATTAAGTAATTCAATGGAACAGCTATGACTGGGCATGGGCACAAATGGAATATTCAAAAGAAGTGATAGAACGTTGTTGTCAGTCAGGGTAGTGGTAGTGGTAGGTAAGGGATAAAAATTCTAATTCTCTTCAAGACAAACAAACAAATGAAAAGTGATGTTCTCGACAGTATAAGTGATTATAACTTGCAGAAATAAAAGCAAGTTTTTGGATAGTCCAGTCCCAACTATCCCTTTTGCGCCCTATAAAGAGGTTGAACCCAGGTGCGAGAGGAAAGATTCCAGGATCACTTGCATGCTCAAAACAAAACAATCAAAAACGACAGAGAAGTGCAGCGTTTCTTCCATGTAACGTGCACGCTAGGGTGAAAATAGCTCGCTAAAATGAAAAATTCAACTATGAACCAAAACGCGCGATCTACAAGAAAAATTGTCGTAACCTTTGTGTAAAGCCGCGATTAAAAGGTCTTACAAGAATAGGTACTAAATCCACAAATATTACTGAAATGTTTAAATTTATCATTTGTGTGCGTGCATATCTAAAGATGCTGTGGAATTTGGTTTGCCCCCCCCCCCCCCCTTTTTTAAGAAGAGCGGGAGTGGGCAGACGGCGGATTTCTGAGCATGCGCATGCAAGTTATTCTGGACTCGCTCTTCCTGCACCTAGGTTCAACCCCTATATAGGGCACCAAAGGGAAAGTTTAGGGAGTGGACTACATTTAGGACAATCAAAACAACACAGATCATAATGCACTTGAGACCAGACCCTCCACACACTGGGAATTTTACTGCTGGTACTGGGATTTAGACAGAAAATAGACTGAGAAATGGGATTTGGGCAAAATTTGGGCTTGGAAATGGGATTTGGTACCCCCCCCCCCCCCCCCCGTCAGGACCCTCATTCAAAAGCGGCAGAAAATCGTGGAGAATTTGAAATTAACAGCACTTGTCCAACAACCCTTTTAAGAGTAGGGCATGGAGTTCCCGGTGTTGTCGTCTGGTCTTTGCCCGTTGTACTGTGCTTACTGCGAAATGCTTAGGGATATTAGCTGCCGAAGGTACTTTACAAATCCGAGGGTGAAGAAAAGTGGATGTATGTATGTATGTATCTATGTAACACAGAATAGTTAAATACGCCATGCAGGTTTGCAAAGCGACGAGCAACTAAGAAAGCAAAAGTACCTCGAAATGATATAATCTGAGGAACGCTGATTTTAATATTCCACGTTTTCGCACAGTACATTATGGAAAACATTCTTTACGATATTTCGGGCCTCTTCCAGTGGAACAAACTAGACTACAGTGATAGAGACAAACGGCCTAATGTCGCGAGTTTTAAAAACAGTACAGTAAAAACCCGCGTGTAAGAACCTGCTTTTTTAGAGTTTGGCAAAACAGGTTCTTATTTTAGGTACTTACTGCATTTTTTAGCTTCCCTGTGCAATTCTTATCTCTAAAGACATCCTTTTTGATAAAATACAGTTTTGTATTATAAAAAAAATAGTTTAACCCCACTATAAGACCTTTGGGGTATGAGGAAGCAAATTTCTGCCAGGAGGTTCTTAATTTCTAGGTTCTTACACGCGGGATTTTACTGTATTGGGAAAAAAGACCTCACACGTCTTATACAAACTGAGTGTAAATGTGACATATGCAGCTAGCCGATATACATTTTTAAATTTTTAATGTTTAATTTTTAACTTCAATTTTTATCTTTCACCTACTTTTATTATAAAATTTTATATTCTATTGTCATTTATTTATTTATTCATTTATTTATCTATCTATTTATCTATGTAGTACGGTTCTTTTTTTTCTTAGAATTTAAGTGTAAATATTTCAACTTTAAATAGCTTAGTTATATAATAATGTAAATAGTGTCCACAATTAGCTTTTTTAAGCTAAATACCTCAGACACTTGAATAAAGTATTTCATTTCATTCATTTCACCTGACTTTCAGTCCGAAATTCTTCAAACCGTGTGAACCAAACACGCTGAAACTTTTAAAATTGTGTAAAAAATTTAGTCAGGGGGTCACATATTTTGTTAGTGATTTGCGCTGACTTTTTTTTATGTTATTTTTCAAGATATTTCGGCAAGTGCTTTTAAAGCCATCAACTGATGAAGGCCTAAGCACCGGACGAAATGTCTTGAAAAATAACATAAAAATATTGCAGGGGCGGATCCAGGATTTTTCAAAGGGGGGTGGCTGTTTACCAATAGTTTTGGTTACTTTCTAAATTGGTTTTAGTCCCAGTTTTTTATGGGGGAGGGGGAGGGAGAATCAGGCTTTTAGGCAGGATTTTGAAGTGGGAGTCCAAATTATTTTGGGCCTGAGGCCCATATTTCATGCAGGCATGGGCTCCATCCCCCTAGGGGGGTCTGGGGGCATGCCCCCCTCAGAAGATTTTGAAAAGTTGAAGCCTCTTAGACGTAATTTCTGCGATTCTGGGCAGCTTTAAACAGCTTTCAATTAACTTATTAAACCGCTGTTTTTGCTTCATAATTTGGCAAAACTATTTTTTCCTCAACTTACCTTGAATTATATTTCGGAGTAAAACTCTAGTTCTTATGAACAGTGATTGGAATTTTAAGTAAACAAGCCACGAACTTACACGAAAGAACAGATATGCGTTGTTTTGCTCACCCACATGCGTGGAAATTTTTAGCCTTTGGCAAAGTGTCCTAGGGACAACTTGGTGAGTAAATGTTTAATAACAGCGGCTTTGCTTGTGAAATCGCTTCGATGCGAAGAAACGGTACGAAAACTCGCTAAAAAGATGTAAATGGTAAAAAAAAAAGTCATGTCAGTAAGGCTAAAACAACTCTTGAAAGCTAAAAGGAATGTAATTTTTTAAAATTATACACACGTGTTTTGTTAAACTTAGCACAGAAGTTCGTTAAAAACAGGCTGTGGAAAATATCCTTTTTCGGAAAAGTGGCCGTCCTTAACTTTGAACGGCCGCCTGGCCAAGGAAGGTGCATGGATATTAACAAATATTTCAAATTTACTTTAACTAGAAATATTAACACTTTCAAGAGCCCATGACACTTTTTACACTTACCCAGTTCTTGTTTTCCATTTTAATGTGTTTATTTTCATTTTTCTGGTAAATCAAGGGGGGTGGCTAGCCACCCAATCCACCCCCCCCCCTGGATCCGCCCCTGAAATAGCGTCAAATCACAAACAAACTACCCTGAAACTTAGCACGAACCTTTGAAGTACTGTGTTATAGCGCTAGCTAAGAAAAAAAGCAAAACAAATCGACAATTTTTTTGTAAGTTGTAGTTATATCATTTGCTTGATTTGTTATTTCTTTCGATATTTTGGCAAAAAATCGTCCAACTTTATTCCACAGACGTTCCGGGTTTGTTACCCTTCGTCAGTGTGAAAAACCGTAAATAATACGCCCTGTTTAAAACAAAGTAAGGTGAAAGCGCGCACACATGCAGTTTAAATGTAGCTGAAATTGATGTTAATTTCATTAGGCTGCACAGTTCCCAAACTAAAACTCAGTCTTATTTGAACTTGTTTGCGTTGGATGTTGTTTCCGATACATAAACGAATACCCTACACCTGGACACCAGCGATACTGTGGCCCGTAGAATTGAACGGTTGTGTCACAGGTAAACCAGGAGTGTTGTTGCGTATGCTTCGCAAATGTTCTCCAAATCGACTTCTGAGGCTCGGCACAGTTTCACCGATGTAAAGACGGGAACTTGTGCGACAGGATATACAGTACACGAGATTTTCTGATACGCAGGAGAAATGATCATGGATGGTAAAAGTGCACTTGGGGTCTCATATCTCGGTGTCAGGATTGATGTGCTGGCAAGTCTGGCGACCAGAGCGTTGACATGCACGAGACCCAGGCCTCTCGGTGTCAAGTTTCGTCTGTAACTTCCACTCAGCACTTCAACTCACTTTTCACTTTCTCGTCATTTGAAAATGTCTGCTCAGTTTTATTCTGGAATGCCAACAGCAAAACGTTTAAAAATGACCATTAAAGCCCGACTTTTTAAAAATTTAGGCTGAGAGCCCAAGCAAAAATAATCAACTTCAAAGCTGAGTGGAAAGAATGCCAAAAGTCAAAATAATCAACCACGAGGTCAATATGCTGCCCTCAGATAACATGAGTTCAATTGGGGGCTCATCACCCAAGTAATACAGAGTAATCTACCACAAGGTCAATATGCTGCCCTCGAATAACATGAGTTTCATAAGGAACTCACCACCTAAGTAAGGCAGTATAATCTATCACCAGGTCAATATGCTGCCCTCGGATAACATGAATTCCATTAGGAGCTCACCGCCAAAGTAAGACATAATAGAGCAGATTTCAAATGAGTGTAGTAAAACCAAAACCAAAGTTATTACTCTGGCCAATCACAAAGGACACAGACAATCCAGTCAGCCAATCAAAACTCGAAGCAAATACATGTAGTCGGCACGAAGCGCGGGAAAACGTGCGTGAGCGAGTCACGATTGGTTTTGGTTTTAGTTCTGATTGGCTAAGAAAGTGGCGCGAGATATTTTAACCAATCACTAAGCGTAGTAATGCAAAACCAAAGCAAGCGCAAATTACTTTCGACACTCAAGTGAAAACAGCTCTAAATGTACCACGAGGTAAATATGCTTCACTCAGATAACATGAGTTCCACAAGGAACTCACCTCCCAAGTAAGACATAAAAACCTGTCACGGGGTCAATATGGTGCCCTCAGATAACAATAGTTCCGTAAGGAGCAACCCCTCAAGTAATGTACAATAAGGTCAATAGGCTGCCCTCAGATTACACGAGTTTCGTAAGGAATCCACCACAAAAGTGAGACATAATAATCTAGAGGGAGGTGAATATCCTGCAATCAGATAAAGTGAGTTCCACAAGGAACTCACCACCAAAGTAAAATATAATAATCTACCACGGGGTAAATATGCTGCCCTCAGATAAGATGAGTTCCATAAGGAACTCACCACACAGGGGGTTTATATCCTGCTTTATGATGTGACACGAGGTAAATATATGCTTCCCTCAGCTAACGTAAGTTCCACAAGGAAATCACCAGCCAAATAAAGCTTAATAAGGTGGCGCGAGGTTAACATGCTGCCCTCAGATAAGCCTGCAGCCTGCGATACGTCAATTTGTAGGAAAGGACTTTTTATGAACAATGTCGATAACTGATTATCTTGGGGAATTTCTGACAAAACGGTACAAAAGAAGGCACGAAACTTATGTGTTGCCTTCTGTACTTTTAAAACGCCCTGATCTTGTAACAATAAAATATGGAATACTCTTTCCATGAAAAGTCGGGTATCAATTTGTAAGGTACACAGCCGAAAATCGAGAAAAGTGTTGTGCTGTAAAACCTCTATGCTTACTGACGAAATAGAGCATGCAAACATCGCACGAGAAAAACGTGATGGCTAAAACCCACGTGGTACACAAGGGCAACAGACACATTTTTAACAGACACAGTCTTTATTAACATTAGCGGTGCTCATATGAGCATTGTTTACTCATGACTGCCTACCTGTAGCAACCGGTATTAAATGACAATTGTTTTGTTCAAATTCATCACGCGACTAAAGTGGTGGTCATCTGCGGACCAAATAAAAAGAAATATCCGGACGGATAGAATACGTCTCACTCCGTGAAAATGTTTAGTAAGCAAGTAGGCAAAGACAGGGAAACTCATTTTATCTTGCCTGGTGTTGTTTCTTTGTTACATTTCGGTTGCAACATAGTGCAATTAAGTCTTTTTTCCTAACAAGTAAAGAAAATCGGAGTGCAATTTTTTAATGAGGGCGCAGAAAAAAAAAACGTCTATCACAAAAAACACGATATCGGAAAGAGTGTTTTTTGCTCTCGAAACTATCGGTCTGATAATTGCCACGTTGAAATTTCATATTCTTAAAACTTACATACGAGCCCTCGAAACTTCACTTTTTGGGCGTACAGTCCTTATAGGTCCTTGACAGAAACTCTACTTGTTTTAAAAAGAACCAAATAGGTCTGTAACTATTGACAGGAATATATTATTTTAATGTGAACAAAAATCGCAGCAAAAGCTGCGTTTAACACAAAACAAAACATTCGGATCCCCGGGCAGTTAAAAAGGACTTATATAAATATACCTTACCTTAGTAAAAAAGAAGGAGGCAAATTATATTTGAAGAGTTTTATCAGATGTTAATAGTAAACAAATTTATGCCTTCTTCTTTTTCCAAACAATGCTACAATTACACAAAACAGTGTTTATCGTTGGTCTTTCATATATGGTTTATATTGTTTCACGCAACAAGAAAACGCAACTTAACTTAGTTATATTATTTGAAGGAAATAATAGTAGCTGACAACTCCGTTATTAACTTAATAGGGAAGTTGTCAGCTACTATTATTTCCGTCAGTCTATTTCTGACAAATAATCTGAAACGTTCATCATCTTTCTGTATGCATTGCGGGCCGTTTAGTATCCCGCCCGCGCTATGGATATTCAGCGGCTTTCAAGAGGCGGCTTAGCTTCGTTTCTGTCCAGCCGTGGGTGCTGTTAGAAAGTAGGTTATTTTTTTCTTCATTTTAACCACATAATAGCCCTGACATTAGAGGAATGCCTAGTTCTGTAAGACACGAAGACGATTTTGTCTGTTTTTGTTTTATTTGCAGTACGAGTGAACACGTAAGCTGCGAAGAAATGATGTCGGACGTGCAAAGTGCACCAGCTCAGCTGTCGCTCAGGTGAGAGCTTGTGATTGCTTTTCTTGAAGTGTAAGCTTAAGCTCAAGTTTTTCTTGAAAAACTAAATTGTGTCGCGTTACGCTAAGCGGATAAGTAAAAGCAGTGTACTGAATAAATTAGAGCAGCAGTGCCTTGTCCTGATTCTTAAATCAAGTAGATGTCTACCCTTTATTAAAGAGTACGTATCTTAGTAATTTTGAAACACTTGTTCTTAAATTGAGTTATAGTTGCTTTATTTAATACCCATATCCTTGGTTTGAGGGAAAGAAGTCTAATTTAAAGTTGTTGCAGAAATGAGAAATTATTTTAAGAACAGAAATTCCAATCTTGACTCTTGAATTAAGAGGGTGCTTTTCATTTTATAACATGGCTCATTGAAGTAAGAAATGATTGGTTTAATTTAAGGCCAATATTCTTGAATGTAGAATACCAAACTTAAATAAAGGGAGCTGCTGAGGGTCAAACTTAATTCAAGGACACCTCCCATACCTCAACCCTTAAATATAGTATACCAAACTTGTTTTGAGATATAATTTCTTAATTTTTTTTAGGACTGACCTGATTGGAAAATAGTCAATGTGATATTTATTTTATATATGTAATTCTTCTTTTCAGTCAAATGAAAACAAAATTATTTAACATAATATTCGCTAAGATTATAAAATATTCAAAAAAGGTTAAAAGGCTAAAATATGTACAAATAAAACCGAACGTTTTCGACTAAAAGTCATCATCAGGGTTAAAAAGTGTTTTCCGCGTAGTTTTGTATTTAAATGTTAAGTCCCTCCCATGGGGAACAGATTGATTGGATGAGGCAACAGCTTTTTGTTTAGCTCTGGCTTTCTTAAAGCGATAAACAAAGCCTCCAGGATCTTGCCTTTTTTGCCAATTGTGTTTCATCAAATGTATTTACTGTTTCAATAGTTAAAAACTATCAATGTTACATCCAATATGTTAAACAACACTCCGGGGGGGGGGGGGGGGTACTCGAAAAAGTTTTGTACGGGGAGGCTCCGCCCGGAGATCCAACCCCTTACCCTTTTATATACCATTTTGATAGAAAAGGTACCCCTTTTGTATACATTTTATTGCAAAAAGACACCCCTTTCATATACCTACACAACATCACATTTACCTAAAACGGGAAGTTTTCTTGTCATTTTTATGTAGCGCTTAATAAATTGAGACGATACAGCCAAAAGTTGCGTCTGCTCGGAATATTTAATGTAAAGGCCTTTTTAAATATCATTATGGCAGATTTACCTACCCTTTCATATACCTGGAGCCTGAAAAAGGTACCCCTTTCGGGCGGAGCCTCCCCGTATAGGCCATTATAGGGAGTACCCCCCCCGGGACAACACTATGCGGGCAGCTGAACTGCCACATGTACAGAACATCATAACAACGACAGTCAAAAAGCCTGTGAATAACAATGTTATAACTCAAAAACGTTGATGGCTTATTTCACCTTGTGATGGATGTTTTTTTTGTTTCAATACAGCTCCGTTCAAAACTTATATTAGTCCTTTATGAGATTGAGACTTTTACTCATTTATAGAGATAGAGGTCCACCAGTGTCATTTTAAAATATCACTTAAGTAAGTTTTTGGTGATATGTATTGATCACCATCCAAGTTGTAAATATCCAACACTTTATGTGACAGTAACTGGTCTTGTGAAACAAGGTCCAAACCAGCTGCTAGGGCTGGCTCTTGTACTCTGTATACATTAGGATGTACATTAAAATCCACCTTTTCAAGCATAGGAACTCGAAAAAGAACAGTCTCAAAATTAAATACCCAAATTATTCTTAGTACCCCAAGCATGGGTGTCTCATTTTCAGCCCTCACTAAAAGAATGCACTCATTTGGAATGTACTTAGTACCATGGACACCACGATGTGCAGTACACACTGGTGATAAGAGAACCGTCCCACCCAAAGGAATTACTTATTTCCTTCATAGCATTTTCGAAATCCCTTCCACTTAAATGCTCAGTCCTCCCACTTGAATGCTTTTGGAGCAAACTGCACTCCTCAGCAGAAGTTAGGAAGGATGAAGATCTCCTCTAGTGGCCTTTTGCCAATGGGAGGCAAACGTTTTTATAACTACATTTTCCTGCTTTTCTTTTTAAAGTACTGATGCTTACTTTCAAAAGGCATGCACCGGTAGTGTACAAGAGGACCCAATGTTAATATCATTCTTGGACAATGAACTAAAACATGCAGCTTTGGTATGATAACTGCATTAAAAGTTTGCTTGAATCCAGATAGAAATTCTCTAATTAAAGTCTTCAAGTAGGCAATGCTTTCAATACAAATAACTGGTGAAACAAGTATGCTACATATTGTAAGAAGTTTTTCCAACACTGCCCATTGCTCACTTTCCATGTTAACCCAGTCTTCAACAATGAAGGGAAAAACCTGTAGCAATAACCATTTTTTTGCTGCATGCTATCCAACTCCTGCTAATCCCCTTTCATCGCCCCATTCGCCCCAAGCTTGTAGCATGTCTTTAGAAATTGTCTGCAGTCTGTCTGCTATTTGAGAGAAACCATAGTTAAAATCACATAAACAGCTGTTGAATTGTGATAGGGTAAATGCCTTTTCAGTGTTTATGTAATATCTCAGTAAGTGCCCAATTACATAAGGTATTGCTCCTTCAAAAAGAATGTGCATTTTGTCTTGAGGCATTTGTTCGGTAACATTAAAAAAATGGGAAGTCACAAAGAGTACTTCTATTTATTCCGTAGTTGGTACTTTGATGATCTCTTAATGTTTGAGACTGGTCCATAACCTGACATTGAAGAAGATGCTGTTGCAAGGTCCTTGGAAGAAAATCCTCTTCCTCAAAGTGGTTCTGCATTTTTTCATAGTTGGTATTACAATGCCAACATTTTCTCAGGGCACCAGCTTTCTTCACATCACTACTCCCTTCGGGGCGGAATTTTCCAGCTCTGTGTGCTATTTCAATATCAGCTTCATTGATTTCAACTCCAAGATTATCCTGAACTACACTGATCTCTGCAAGTTCCACATCGGTTTCTTGATCTGTTTCTTTTATTCCGAATAGCCAATAATAATAATAAATAATATAAATAAAACAATCTTTAAAGAGGAAGCGCCTGTCACGTAAATACATGGTTTTCAGGGAGGTCCTCCATAGAAATAAAAAAGGATTAAAATCTAAAAATAGTAAGTACAAATGTCACATCTAAAATATAAAATATTCAATAAATGAAACTTCTTAACTACCTACTGTCCTAAAAAACTAATTACAATTAGTTATCTATCAACAATACGTCATACAACCAAAAATATTTGTTTATTGTCTAAAAATGTTTATCCATTAAGAACCTTGTAAGGTTTTTCTCAATAACTGTGCATGGCAGTGGCTTTTACTGGGAGAGACATCCAGTTATTTGTAAAACGGAAGTAGGACACTCTCTTTCCGCTTTCTGTATGCTGTTCTTGCATGTGTACTGCTCAAGGGAGTTGAGATTTTGTTACGTAATGTCGACCGTCTCAATATTTGACCTCAGGTCGTTCATTGGTCAACTGTCTGTCTTGAGGTTTCCTTGGGTCAAACTGGTTCTTTGCACTGTCCTCATGAGTTTCTTTGTCTTTGCAAAAGACAAGGTTCTTGATCTGGCTTGGCTGCACATCTTTCTTTTTTCCACTGTTCCATCCCTGGGAACACTGGTGCAAGCTGAGGAGGTGTATGTTTTCTTATAGGCAAGGTTCACTTTGTACAACAAAGCAATCACATTATTGCTTAACTATTATTTTATATTATTAATATTAATTTTATTATTTAATATTATTAATATTAATATTATTGATTATATTAATATTATTTAACTATTTCAATTACTAAACATTAGCTTTTAACTTTATTTTTATAACTATTTTAAACAATTAGGTATTTTATATTTTTAGAAATTGTATTTAGCAGGGCCCCTCTGGAGACCAGCCACTGTGCTGAATGGGCCACCCTGCATAAATAAAGTTTTACCTACCTACCTACCTACCTACCTACCTACCTATTGCAGACCTCTGCAGTTCCGGCAGTGCATGTACACCACAAAGTGACAATTCTGCAGTGGCTCTCCGTGCCCTCCAAACAGATCCATACTTTGTTCTGGGAGGGAGACACACACCCCTTAAGAAACATTTGTTTGTTGCCTACAGGGAATTTTGTAAAAAGCACAGTGTCAACAAAGCCATCCAATATGAGTAGGCTTTCTGATCCTTATACTTCCTGATGTATTCTACATCTACAGCTTTTGTTCGCAAAATGTAGCTGAACAGTTTACTGTCATCTATTTCTGGCCACTGTTTCACGTCACCTATCCAAGCATCATGTGGAATGTTCTTGGGGTCGCTCTTTATTTCATTTGACTTCAACCTTAGTGAATATTCTTCTTTGATCTGATGGTAGATCTGTTCTTGAGTAAACTTTATGGGTGCATTAAGTTCCTTAGCTTCGAATGCTCTAGCAACAAGTTCAGACTTACAGCCAGTTTGCTTCAGTCCTTTGAGGGAGAAAAAATCCTTTAGCAACAATACAGTTCAGCAGTCTACAGAGGAAAGTGAACCGACTTTAGAACTGATGGTGCTTGTGGGTCTGTGATTGGTGGTGCTGCTGCTGCGTGTATGTCTGTGGTTGTTTGTGCCTGCTCGTTTGGGTCAGATTCCCTTGGGGTTTTTTCAGAACGGCAAATTTTTTCTGCCTCTGGCTTTGATGTAGTTAGCTTGTCTTGGTAATCAGTACAATGGTACAAAAATCCAGTTTATGCTTAAGGCTTCTTCTTTATTCTCAGCATTCTGTTCTTTTTAACAATAGACTGAATAGTGTGACTCATTAAAAATAAATGCATTAGACGTTTTTATTCTTTTAACTCACTCAAGAGTCTGCCATCAATCATTTGGTTGATCGTAATCGACTGATTATTATCGATTTATTACTGCTAGTAATAACTGCAAGAAAATCTTTGTCAATCCAACCTGTCTTGAAGGAGATGTCCGCTTTCTTTTGCCATTTGTCAGTACAAAGGGTCGCTGATCCAAACTGGGATCACTGCTTTAAAATAAATTAAATTAAATAAAAAAAAATAAATTAAATTAATTTCCCATTTAACTGATCTCCCCTGCAAGTTTTGCCAGGTAATGTTACGTCCCTGTTCTCACGTGGATCGCATATATGGCGATTCCATTGCGCACTACAGACATCAAACGAGACGATCACAGCCTCATCTTCTACTTCTTCAATGCTACAAGCATACCAAACTCCTTCTTCATCCACTGCTTCAGCTTTAAAGCCAACTGTTTAACATACATACATAACATACATACTTTATTGCATAGCTCCCCCTTGGGGGCTCTTCCGCCATACAGAAATTAAAAAGATAAAAGATAAAAATATTTACAATAAAGAAGAAAGAAGAAAGAAAAAGAAAACGGGGTATAGTCGAAATAAAAAATTCCCAATTAAAATTATATACATAACAATTAAAGGGGTATTTACAAATTTAAAATATGTTTAAAAATTCTCTTTTTAAAAAGGCTCAGGTCATTTGTCTCTCTAATGTTCTTAGGCAAGTCATTAAAGAGCTTCGTCCCACGGTAGGCAAAAGATCTCTGCCCTGTTTTTAGTCTACACTTTAGCAGCTCAAGATCGTTTTTCTGCCTGGTGTTACGTGTGTGTGTTATTGAACGTCACTGAAAACGAAGATACAGTAGCTTGGAGTGACATTATTTAAATATTTCCTTACCATTACTAGGTCGTTAAAAAGCAATTTATCTTTTACACTAAGCCATTGAAGGGATTTCAGGGCTCCAGAAATGTGATCGAGCTTTCTTAAGCCAGCTACGATCCTACAAGCATAGTTCTGAACTGATTGGAGTTTTCCCACATTCTCTTTGCTTGTGTTACTCCAAACCGTCGAACAATAGAACAAAATGCTAAAGACAAAGACAGAGTCATTGCTTTTCAAGATTGTTATTCAGGTCTACTCATAACTGTGTTTATATAAAACCACATTTGGTTGCTAAGTTATGAAGTCGTACCAACTGCTCCTTGGTGTCTCTAGCGCTTCATTATGCTTGTGTGAATACATAATGAATATTACACATTCTGATCATGTCGGTGTCTTAATTTCTTGATCTAAGAAAATTGTTTAGGTTAAATAATCATTTAAATCAGCAAACCATCTCCTGACAGGAGGTTCAAAATATCAATAAAAATCTAGAAATAGGAATAACACGCTTATCACTGGATGAAAACAACATACTGAATACCTAAAGCACCAGTACATATGCTATGCCTTTAACAGGGTTGGAAACTAAAATTTCAGAGCACTCGCCGTCTGGGCGAGTGACCCTCAATTTGCACTCGCCCAGTCTCCTCCATTAAAAAAGGATAATTTAGCCCCGCTCCCCCCATGAATAATAAAATGAACAACTTTTTGATCACGATACAGACTGCAATGAAAATTTGCCGAAAAATAGAGCTTACTCCACAATAAAAACGCGAGCACACTTCCATCAAAAGTTGAGACACAGTTTAATCTGATATGTATTCCTAAATACTTGCAGTTTCCAAGCAAATAGCTTTGATGGAGATTTCAAAATGTTGGTAAGTATCGGCTTATGGACAGTGTGGATTATTTTAAAGTGGAAAGTAAAAGTTCCACTTATTTTGAATAAATTTGATAAATCATACTCGCCAAACTGGGCGAGTGATCCGTTATTTGTACTCGCCCGCCAGTTTTCACACTCGCCTGGGCAAGTGGGCGAATGCTAATTTTCAACCCTGCTTTAAGCTAAATGATATAATCACTGCTTGATATCTGATGCCAAAATTGTATGCTGGCTGCTTTGTCATCGGTAAGAGTGTGTTTCAGCTTGTCAACCGGTTTGTGGAGTTGTGTTGGTGAAAGGGTGTGAGGCGTTTTTAAGCCACGACTCCTGACACCAAGTCAGGTTTCTCAACAGAGAGCAAACTAATCATCAACAAGTGGCGCCAAGTTTCCCTTATCAAGATGCATTGTGCACTGCAACACTTCTTTGCTAGTCCACTGACTAGTCTGAGATTAGTTAAACTCTGCACATACTTGTAGGATTTGTTGAAAACAGGCTACCAGTTGGGGAGTAGGCAAGCTGGAGTGAACGTTTCAGTGGCAAAATTTTTTCCATCTGTTAGAAATCATATAATCAGCAGCTGGTTTCCTTAGCCTGATAAAAATCAATCTGAAGGTGATAAATCTTGTCATCTTGTTATTGGCTTTTTTCTTTGCTGAAAAGAATTTTGAAGTACACCGTACCCAAATACACAAGATGTTGGACTTAATTACTACTGGTTTTACTATCCAGCCTTTTTACAGCAGTGTATAGCAATATTACTGCTCTGAGTGTATGAAATAGTGTCAAGGTAAGGTATCATCAACTGATTTCATGTCTGACAGTATAGAATGCATAGAAACATAGAAATGCATAGAATGCATAGAATAATAATAAAAACATAGAATGCATAGAAACACACATCTATGCATCAATGCATCAAGTTAAACAAACTTATCATATTGAAAAGAAAACAATTTTGCTTTTAAGAGCCACAACAGAAGAAAAATTAAGCTTTAATCACAGTGATCTAAAATTGTATATCCAAACACTAACAGAGCGCAACAATATAAGGCTAAAACTTTTAAGTTTTTGGCATAACTTTTTTAGTGTTCTTGAATAATAATCTCTTACTTGTCGCTTTTGCGGTTCACTTAAAACTTGAGGACCTTCAGGTGCAGTGGTGTCTCTGGTTGGAATAGAGCCCCTGATAAGGTCTCTCTTCATTTTGAAGCCCTCGATTCCTTCCAGAGTGGATGCCAGGCTATTTTGGAAACAGCTTTGCTCAAAGTGAGCCGAGCAAAGTGAAGCATATTTGTGGATCAGCTCGCCAAAATCGACGCGGTGACGCTGCATGAAATTTGCCCATTTCGCTCTTACAGTAGCATCAGTTGGGAACACGTGCATTGATATGCCAGGAGTGAAAAAAGTATTCGTGCAGCTTTGCTGGTTTGGCGCTCCTGCCACACAATATCTGCCTCCCTTCCTCACTGTTTTTATCTTGCCTTCAGCCATGTTTTGATCTGAGTCAATTCAACTGACATCACAAGATTACGTCACGTGACTTTTTGGCTGAGCGTCCTTGCGACACATTTCAAGTCAAAAAGCGGGACTTTTGAACGCAAAAAAAGAGGCTTGACAAAAATTTACAAAACATTTATGCTTGGAAAAGTTTTTTACGCATATCAAAGGGCCAAAAACTGCAAAAAAAATGTGTCATATACACTTTAAGGAGGACTCACAATTTATAACAATCAGTTTTACTTTCTAAAAGATAACACAACAAGCTAGTAACCCTGAAAATTGGGTAAATCATTATGTGATCCTCAACCTCAAATACTTTCCATTTTACTTTGAACAGATTAATTTTAAAAAGCTTCTCAATCTGTTTTAAAATGTAACTTTTCCGTTTTGGAACAACACAAATGACATGTTCTTTCAAGAACTTACACATGTTCTTTTCATTGTCTCAGTATTGCAAATCAAATGGGTAGAACACTGCAAGCAGTGTAAGGAGAGATGAAGTAAATGCCCACTGTTCCGCCTGTGACTTGCACTCACAAAGTTCATCATTATCCACAATCACAAAAATCTGAGCTGTTCCCAACCTCTCTCTTGTAAATGGCTTTTCTACTTCCATGTTGAACTGTACAAGGGTACAGTTGATATGACCCTCTTTTTACTTGTGAATGCATAATAAACGAGTATAGTGGGGGAAGTTGAGCCATCCGTCCATCCTTCCATCGTTGTTAACATTATGCAAATTAGGTATGCTCATGGGCGCTTTCTAAATTTCGTTTCCCTCGGCTGTGAAAAAAAAATACAGCTTTACAAAGGTATCATTTCAAAGAAACAAGTGTAGAAAATGCTTCACCCCTGTAAATGAGAAACAATTGTTTCCCAAACGATGAAATATTGCCTTTTCTTATATAATAATCGCGAACATTCAGAAACGATGACCAGTGACTTTGTGTATGTGTTATTAAAAGACTGAGAAGGTAAGAGCACGGCACGATTTATTAAAGGATAATCAGTAAAAGAGTAGCGAAACTCTATACAAGACAGATATGTACCAGTATATAATATCCGTGGAAAAAAAATAAGAAGAAAAAAAGAATTTTAGCCACAAGGTATGAGAGTCGATCCCAGAACGCAGAGCTGTACCACTGAGCCATCGGTTTGCTAAGCAATTAAAATGATGAAAGAAGTAATTCTTATACCTAAGCGACCTGTTATATGTTCACCCTCTTTAAATAAAGTTGATGACTATTATTAATCCCTATAATGAATATTTTCCATCGATACTATACTGTTCAAAGGAACGATTCAAATATATCTAACGCATTCACGAGTAGGTCATAGACCTCTTTGATTAAAGGAAGTGCTCAATTTGTCCGCCTTCGTAAAAAAATATAAACTTCAGTAAGGGAGTTTACAAGATAAAAAATAGGAAGTGTTGTGCATGAATACGTGTTTTTGGGCAAGATAATAACAATTAACGGTACAATGTTGTTTCAAAACATATCTGTTCTCATGAGGGAAAGGAGGAAGAAAGCTGAAAAGCTGTTGCATGATCATGCAAAGCCCTTTTTTTGTAAAGTACCGAGGAAGATACTGAGTCATTAATCGTCCATCATTGTCGGTTTTGCGGTCAAGTATGATGCAGTTCAGGTTTAAGGGAAGAGAATTGTGACATTGCACAAGTGGTTGTTACCCCCTAATTTTTTTTTTTGGTACTGTGCTGACCACCAAGGAAACAACTATATTTATGCATTTGATTAATGGGACACAGCCTATTTTGTTAGCAGTTTAAGGTATTAAAATAAATTGAAAAGATGTTGCATTCATCGTGGATAACACATGAAACCTTAAAAGCATTTATAGACACTAAATGAGTATGTGCTTAAAGACACTTACCATTTTGATACTGATCTTTGATTAGACGAAATTTCTTCTGCTGCTACATTTCTTTAATAAATTCACCACGCTTTACTGGCTAGCCTTACAAAGAGACATTTCCAAGTTTGTTAGCTTCTTTAATGATTGAATTGAGTTCCTTTTGTCCTTCTTCACTCTTGTGAAGAACATCAACCAACACTCCAATTTGCCACTTTGTTTTGCTTACAGGGAAATCAGTATCCGCTTCTTGTACCTCGGTAAAATTTGTATTAGTTTTTCTTCCTCTCACCTTATGTTTTCTGCTCTTGCCTTTTTGCTCTCTGGGCTAAGGTACTATTAAAGAATGTAGCTTGATTCTGTAAGATTGAGTGATTTTAGGCACTGTTCAATATACCGAAACTGGGCGTGACTTGCAAAACATAGGTTGTACTCTCTCTCTCCCTTTTCAGTTCGTACCACATATTGCCCTCAACGATATGGCACTTCACCCAGGGCCAGCTACTCATTCTCAAGGACTTTGCCATGTATCCCAGCCTTGTTTGTGTGTCTTGAAATTTTTGAATGCCAGGGCAGGGAAGGGCCATTAACAAGTGAGATAAACTCATCGCAATTAGCAATCTCTGTGGCACTTTCTCATCCAATAGCATGATTGTGGAGCTTGGTAACAACGAATGTGACGTTTGTTTTTTGCTCCATGACCAACCTAGAGTTAGGGCGTTGCTGACAAACCCATTTTTAGGATGGCATTGTCCTCGAGGGTTAAAAACATGAAGCAACTAACTGTTTACATGCCATTCATCATTTGAAAGAAAAAACAAAGAGATTTCTACCTGATTCATCTAGAATGGGGCCCTTTTTGCTTGTAGATGGCTTGGTGTGAGCTGTCTTTTGATGCGCTCTGAATGGAGCCATATTGTGGAATATTTTGCCACAGGTGTTACACCTATATTCGTGCTGGGCTGCTCGCCGCTGATGTACTTGAACCTCAGGCGACACAGTGTCTCAAACAATTTAACTAGGTAATTTATCACTTTTGCTGAAAGAGTTCAGCAACCTGGAAATTTTTGTTCTCATTTCAGCTTGTACAGCATCCAAAACAAGATTGTTTGGTGTGATTTACTTTAAATTGCTTTTATCACAGTAAAGGAAACTTTTTCTCGTGTGTGTGAATGGGTAGTGGTTTCGTCATCGCCGATGTAAACATCATAGTTAATTTTGGAATTTGTTATCCCCTGAAATAGGTCAACAGCAACATTTGGCTCCATGCTCTTGGATGACCACACATGGTTTTTGAGACACTCATGACTGAAATAAAAATTTATTTAATAATGATAATAATAATTTATTTTTTTATAGTACGCTTTTTAGCATAAAAATGATCAAAAGTACATTACAATATTACAAACTTAAAATATACTGAATATATATATATAGTATTAACAAGATAAGGGATACAGGTTATTTTATGTGTGTGAACATTGTACTGAAGAATCCCTGCCATAATATACTCTATACCAAACAATCAAACAAAAATTTTCCCTAGTGGAATTTAATTACATATCCTTGACCCGCATACATGTACTAGTGAGGTGTAGTGACTACACCATCAGGAGTACCATGATTAAATGTGATATCTAAAGATAAGCTTTCAAGAATGAAAATTTATCTGAGTAGATCTGAAAAAGAAGAAATGTAAGTACCATAAGTAAATGTAAGAAGTTAATGTGTTATTTGTAAGTAGAACTGATTCAAGTAAACATTGTAATTACAAGTAGATGTAATAGTGAATGCAGCGTTTTCGTATATGTATGTAGTGCTATCAATGTAAGTAATGTAACATTTTGTGAAAAATGAAATATTATTTAAAAAATAACTTGTAACAAACTGGTTGTTTGTAAGAATGCTTTGCCAGTTTTAACTACAATTATTATCAATATTCTCTGGTCATACTCACTTTCTTTTCCAGCAATTCCCCAACTTTTCTTTTGAGATCTTTGATCTCATTTTTTCTTCACCTGCAGCCTGTAGAGTGTAAAATTGGTACTTTACTGTACATTGCTGCCAGCATGCTATATGTTTCTTTGTAAACATGCAATATTGTTTTTATATGCTTAAGCTTGAATCCACAATGCTCTGGTGTAGAATACTGTACAACACCTCGCATGCAACAAAGAGTTTGTCGAAGTCAAAACTTCCAATGGTAACAATTTGTGGCTGCACAAAAATAGCAAGGTCATCATCAACTGAAGCAGTTCTCTGTAGGATTTATGTTCTCTACTGACAGCAGTTTTTACTGCATCCAGGTCCTGTAAGGTGCTACACTTTGAAAATGCCAAAATTATTCCCATCCTGACAGATTACAATTTAGGAATCAGGCAGCACATGGACACGAGTTTACAGTGGTCAACAAGAATACAATGCTTGTATTTTGGTCAAAATAGGCGTGCAAATTGATGTTGTCATATTGCTTCTAAGAATGCTTTTGGAGAGCTGAGAGCTAAATTGTTTTTTTGCATGGTTGTTGAGAGAAAACCTTGTAAGCGAATGCCTTGTATGTACCAAAAAGTGTAGAAAACCTAGCAAGATCGTATTAAGGTTGACAAAATGACACAAATGACAAATCAAAAACTATGTATAAATGAAACAAATTCAAGTTTTCTTTCCTTCTGTACTTCATCTTCATCATTATCAATGTAACAACGAGAAAGTATTAATTAGTAAGGGCGTGAAATAGGATAAGTTAAGATTTTTACCAAAAACACAAATGCCAGAAATTGGTTGTTATGTTAGGATGATCAAGCTGTTTTGTGGACTTGCCAATAAGGTGGAAAATGTCTTCATCTAGGGACATTCTTCTCACTTATTAACGAAATGTTTGAATGCAATTGTTGCAATAATCTTTACAGCAATGAATGCTTTCCAAAACGTTACCAAAGCCATGCTGACTTTGAAACGAGCACACTTTTCGGAATTCCAAAAAATTACTTATTCTTGTGCACCAGTAAAGAAATAATGCTCGCACAATACTGCGGTGCAGCGATAAAAAAATTATTTTCCAATTGTAAAAGTAATATTTTACAAATTAACTCACTGAATAAGAGTTTCCCTAATTGTCGCGGTTTTAAATAAGTCGCAGGTTTTGAAAAAGTCGGGGGTTTTCAAAAAAGTTGTGTGTTTTTAGAAAGTTGCAAGTTTTCAATAAAATTCAAGTAAAATTAATTCAAACAAATTTAAACGGGATGCAAAGACGCCGGTTTTAAAATGATCGCGTTTTCTTGCTACGGGGCGGGATATGGTTGAGTGAAGTCAAAGTCGCCTACTATCCTATTTCTTGTTTGCTTAGGTTGTCTAGTATATCCTTAGTCAGAAGTATTGGGTGATATCATATATTTATGTAATTATTTATTTATGCATTTATTTAATTACTGTAGATAAACTGAACTTTCTCTAGTGTTCAAATGACAACATCAAGGCTATAAAATTAAGTTAAAGCACTGGAGAAGCATTAGAAATAGAGAAAAAACCTAGTCGGTTAATCAAAAAAACAATTAAGGAAATCAAAGAACAATTATTAAAATGTCCTGTAGGGTAATGTTTTTGCTAATGCTAATGACGACTGTCTACGTTTGCATTATTTGGAAACCACTACTTGACGAAATGCGTGCATTTTGAGCAGAGTCGAATGAGTGGTATTGTGTGAAAGATACAGTGACTTTGCCATCAAAATAGGGATTTTTGTGACGAACATGTGAGACATCTAGATAAAAATAACCAGAGGAAACAGGTTGTCATCATGCCGGATGAATCTGCAGCCAAAATGCCATATAAAAACAATCGCCATCACCTCTCAGATCAAAGGAAATAAAAAAAAAACATTTCTTTAGTCGCTGAGAAAGCTTTAACATTCCTTGCTGACTCTCCATTCTTACTTACTTATCCTCATCGTGCCCATGAGGACTCTCGAGGCCGGGACTCTCCATTCTAGAACGGTAATTTTACAATGCACCGTCGCATACTATCATCCAGGCTTTTGCTTTTTAGATCAAAAGGCAGCAAAACCAAAGGTGCTTTCCATTTTTACAAACGATGCATTTTATTAACACTTATTTCAAACATTCGCTTTAATTTTATGGATCTTTATCAATTTTAATTTAAATCATGCTTTTTTACAGCATTGTTTTTTAGAGATGCCTTTATTTGGAGCAAATCTACCAGTCCTCTCCATCAGAGTCAGTTGACATATTTTCATTCCGTTGATTGAAAACATTTTTAGGTTCGCGTTATGTTTTGAAATGTGCAGGCTGCGCAAATATTACGCACAAACTTGAAAGTCAAAACGAAATAATTCTTATCTACACACGCACATTCGTGTTAACTAAATAAATGTAAACTTAACTTAACTTTATAATGTTATAATGTGTAGATTTTTTTCTTCGCTATATTCCTATAATGCAGTCTTTTGAAAACCCGCGACTTTTTCAAAACCCACGACTTAATTAAAACCCGCGACCATCAGGGAAACTCAGTGAATAATAATAATAACAATAATAATAATAATAATAATAATAATATTAATAATATTGACCTGTTGCAAGAGATTTTGCCGTGCCTTTTCGATCTCTATGTCTTTTAAAGTGTAGCATGTGCATTTAGTAGGGTATGTGTGTGCCAGTTTCTGGGAAGGAAATGTTCTTTTCTCAGCTTGTAATTGAAAATTTTCAAGAAATACATAAGGTGCACTCTGTATTGTTCCTCACGAAGAATATTAACCAACCTCTGCCCATGTTCAATGATAACTCTAGAAGATTTAACATTAATTTAGTCAAACACTTGTTGTATCTGTCTGAGTAGTTGCTGTTCATCCAGGTGATTGTTGTTGTCGTTTTGATGGTCATTGCAACTGGGCTGTTGTTGTTTCGTTTCTGCTGTTATGCTGACTATTTTTGTTTTTCTTTTCAAAGGCACTGAAACATAATTAGGAGTTACTGCAGCAGAATAGGATCCAATATATGATGAACTGCCAATTTCCTTTTTGGCCTTTACTAGCAGATCTGTTGCAAGATTTAAATTGCCTTCCAAATATTGTTGGACAGTGACTTTCCCTCCAGCAATGTTCAATGATAACTCTAGAAGATTTAACATTAATTTAGTCAAACACTTGTTGTATCTGTCTGAGTAGTAGCTGTTCATCCAGGTGATTGTTGTTGTCGTTTTGATGGTCAGTGCAACTGGGCTGTTGTTGTTTCGTTTCTGCTGTTATGCTGACTATTTTTGTTTTTCTTTTCAAAGGCACTGAAACATAATTAGGAGTTACTGCAGCAGAATAGGATCCAATATATGATGAACTGCCAATTTCCTTTTCTGCCTTTACTAGCAGATCTGTTGCAAGACTTAAATTGCCTTCCAAACATTGTTGGACAGTGACTTCCCCTCCAGCAATTCTTTGCCTTTGCAAGCTAAAACAGTTTTCAACATCGTCCTGATTGGTATTAGAGATACTATGACTACGTCCTTGTGGTTAAGTTTGACATAAGATACAAGTCCAATAAATCCTCTTATTGATCGTATCATATCCTTGTATGTATGTTAGAAATGAACTGTTTCCAATTATCCTTTACACTGCCTGAATGATTTTTCACTGACTCCTTTATGTTGTTGTGCCATCTTTTAAAGAACAAGAGTACTTGGAGCAGGTGGTGAACTGCATTCTGATTAAGTGAGATAGCATACATTATACGAAAATACTTTGCTGCTATCCTCAAATACTTCTGTGTCATAAATGTTCTTTCAAAGCCAAACCTGCTGTATAGCAACTTCAGTGGAGCATGTCTCTACAGCCCGTTTCACCAACATTTCTTTTCTGGATGTCAAGAAAAGATGTCTAAAGGACAATTTTGTTAAGCCACTTTCTGCAACATCCATTAAGTGTGATGGGTCAATGTCAATTCCATTATATTTAAGGTGACGATTTTTTGAAATAATACATTTAAAAAGCCTAATAAAAATACAATACTAGGAATTTAGAACTACATTTAAAGCCTAACAATACAATATAAAAATCACATTTAAAGCTTAAAATAGTTTAAAAAAATCAAAATTATGATAAAAGGAAATGTTTTGCTCGGCAGCAGAACGTTTGAATGTTTTCACTCTTCACAATGTTTAAAGGGAGTTTATAAAAAAGTTTTGTGCCAGTAAAAAGAAAAATCCTTTTCTCAAAACTTTGTTTAACATTTGGTAGGGATAGCCTCATACTTTGCCTTTTGGAATAATTTTGAATGTTTGAATACAGTAAAAACCCGCGTATAAGAACCTAACATTTAAGAACCTGTCAGGCTAAAATTTCATTTTTAAGCACCCTTCACATAAGAACCATTTTAGGCTAAAATTCTAAAACAGGTTTTTATTTTCAAAAAAGAAAAAATAATCTCAAAAATATAGAATTAAAAATCTTAGCATAGTTACACGATTTATTGGGAATTATAGTGAAGGTTACAGTATAGTTTTGATTTTAACAGAATCAGATTAAAATAGTATAGTATTTTGCTTACCGAAGCCTCCAAGAATACTGGAGCAGATTATTTAAAAATTCTACTTTATTTCTTGAACAAAAGTTAAGAACCTAATTTAGAACCTAGTAAGCCTAATTTTACACTAAATACCATTTTTATAAGAACCTGTTTAGGCTAACTTGAAAAAACGTAGGTTCTTATATGCGGGTTTTTACTGTATCTAGCAAAATATAATGAAAAGTAACAGGACCTAATGAGTGAAGACAGAGGAAATTGAGTTTAACCTTATGGTAAAAGCATCTGCTGCAAAGAGTGGGCCAGTGCAGCTGTTTAATTGCTTCAGATGAGCATGTAATAATCTGTGCAGATCTATTCTGTAGGTGCTGTAGACGATCTATATCTTGCTGTAGAAGGTTACTCCAGGCAATGTCACAGTAATCAAATAATGGAAGAATTAAAGCGTTTTAAACAAGCATTGCTGCCTCTTTTGTGACAAAACTTTCTGCTTTACAATAAACTTAAGCTTACCTGTTTCAAACCCCCGCAACCCAGTAAATGAGGGTGTGTTGCCAAGAAGTTTATTAATTTTTGCACTTGCTTCAGAGGGTTCTGGGGGGGGGGCTGGGCTACCACTGGTCTTCTTTTGCTCGTTCTTAAACGTACTAAATTCTTTCTTCGCTGCACTCTGTAAATTTCTATACTTGTCGCGAACTTCTTGGGCCGTCCTTTGAGCCACGCCGACGAGATTTACAGCATTCATATTTCTTCCAAGACGTTATTTTTTTGGGTGTTGGTAATGTTGTTTTTAAACCTACTTTGAAGAATTTCAATGTTTTCTTCAAACTTTTCTGTTAAAACGGAAATTTCTGAAAGTGAAAAGTTTTTCGCAGGGGAAGCCATTTTGAAAATAAAATTTCCCACAATTTTATTACGTAATTTGGCACAAAATACATTATAATAATTTATTCTGCTCTTAATCGGCGATTAACTAATCACGCCTCTAATCGGGCTTTCAACAACCGTTTCAAAACTTCCGATTAGCTCACCCGGTGTTAGTGATTTTAATCGGCGATTAGGCTTAATCGTTGGTTAGTTTAATCGGAGTTTTGAACAACCGAGCCATGGTGGTTAAATACGACATAAGATACAAGTCCAATAAATCCTCGTATTGATCTGTCATATCCTTGTATGTATGTTTGGAAATGAACTGTTTCCAATTATCCTTTACACTGCCTGAATGATTTTTCACTGACTCCTTTATTTTGTTGTGCCATCTTTTTAAAAACAAGAGTACTTGGAGCAGGTGGTGAACTGCATTCTGATTAAGTGAGATAGCATACATTATACAAAAATACTTTGCTGCTGTCGTCAAATACTTCCGTGTCATAAATGTTCTTTCAAAGCCAAACTTGCTGTATAGCATCAAATCATCAGCAACTTCAGTGGAGCATGTCTCTACAGCCCGTTTCACCAACATTTTTTCTGGATGTCAAGAAAAGGTGTCTAAAGGACAATTTTGTTAAGCCACGTTCTAGAACATCCATTAAGTGTAATGGGTCAATGTCAAATCCATTATACAGCCTGTATTTAAGGTGACGATTTTTTGAAATGATACATTTAAAAAGCCTAATAAAAATACAATACTAGGAATTTAGAACTACAATTAAAGCCTAAAATACAATATAAAAATCACATCTAAAGCCTAAAATAGCAATAAAAATAGTCAAAATTATGATAAAAGGAAAGTCTTGCTCTGCGGCAGAACGTTTGAATGTTTCACTCTTCACAATGTTTAAAGGAAGTTTATAAAAAAAGTTTTGCGCCAGTAAAAAGAAAGGTCCTTTTCTCAAAACTTTGTTTAACATTTGGTAGGGATAGCCTCATACTTTGCCTTTTGGAATAATTTTGAATGTTCGAATACAGTAAAAACCCACGTATAAGAACCTAACATTTAAGAACCTGTCAGGCTAAAATTTCATTTTTAGGCACCCTTCACATAAGAGACATTTTAGGCTAAAATTCTAAAACAGGTTCTTATTTTCAAAAAAGAAAAAATAATCTCAAAAATATAGAATTAAAAAATCTTAGCATAGTTACACGATTTATTGGGAATTATAGTGAAGGTTACAGTATAGTTTTGATTTTAACAGAATCAGATTAAAATAGTATAGTATTTTGCTTACCGAAGCCTCCAAGAATACTGGAGCAGATTATTTAAAAATTCTACTTTATTTCTTGAACAAAAGTTAAGAACCTAATTTAGAACCTAGTTAGCCTAATTTTACACTAAATACCATTTTTATAAGAACCTGTGTAGGCTAACTTGAAAAAACGTAGGTTCTTATATGCGGGTTTTTACTGTATCTAGCAAAATATAATAAGAAGTAACAGGAACTAATGACTGAAGACAGAGGAAATTGAGTTTAACCTTATGGCAAAAGCATCTGCTGCAAAGAGTGGGCCAGTGCAGCTGCTCAATTGCTTCAGATGAGCCTGTAATAATCTGTGCAGATCTATTCTGTAGGTGCTGTAGACGATCTATATCTTGCTGTAGAAGGTTACTCCAGGCAATGTCACAGTAATCAAATAATGGAAGAATTAAAGCGTTTTAAACAAGTATTGCTGCCTCTTTTGTGACAAAACTTAAAACACGGCCCAGGATGCCAACTCTTGACGCCACCTTTTTACACACAGTCCGCGTGAGCCTTCCAAGTCAAAGTTGTCAAACACCTTGCCTAGGTATTTAAAAGTAGTAGACTAGGTATTTTTGAAAGTATAAAATATCTAGTAAACTAGGTATTTTAAAAGTAGTAAATTTAGTTAATAATAATAACAATAATGATAATAATAATAATAATAATAATAATAATAATAATATACATTAAGAGTAATGCATAATTCAAAATTCCTTTTCATCTTTTTTAAGAATTTCCTTTCTTTCTTTCCAGCCTCCAACAAATTTTAATCCCACGGTATTTATATATTTCATCTAATAGAGTTGAGCATTTAACACTTCAGTGTAGATATTGAAAGAAATGCTTTAAAAAATGTACTTAATGTACCTATTAGTCAGCTCATGTTTATGAAGCATTCCAATCAGGGCATTGCTCAGAGATCATGGTTTGGTTCTCCAGTAACGTTGAAAGGAAATGATATGAGCAATAATCTTCTCAATTTCCTGACAAGTTGTTTCTATCCAAGTCCTGTCTTTGTCTGCTTAAGTAGGTTTATTGCCAATGGCTCCCCATGCATTGGCATTTGTGTGTATACAGATCTGATTTCCAGTATCAGGATCATCCTAGTTTGGATACTGCAACTGAGGAGCTGCATTGGTTGCTCTTCTAGGTGCTCACGATCTCTCTTTCTGTAGGAGCGATCTCTACCTCTCACTCCTACAGGCCTATCAGGCCTTCTCACAGCACTTGTCTTCGTGTGGCACATTATTGGTGCAACATCCCAGTAGAAGTACTTTGATTTTAACTGGTTCATTTGCAAATACTCAGGGTAGCAAAGCATTTTTCTTTTTACCATCAGCAGTAGCCTTTCCTGGTGTTTGGCTATTTCTAAAAAGATGTTGACCAGTATTTTGGCGCATTTTGCCTGTAGGTGATTGAGTGTTGAGTGTTTCTTCTTGTCTATGCTCTTCTTCTACTTGTAGAAGATGTTCATTGGCCTTTTTGCTTCTAGTTCTTCTGTTTCACATATGAGGATGTCAATGATACTTTCTCATCATCAATTACATGCAGGGATTTGTTTGAAAGGGCAACTGATTCTTCCTCTCCCTTCTCAAGTCTTTCATGCATGTGCATGTTTTTTCCTGTTTCAATAATTTTATCAACTGACATCACGGTTTCATCCACTTCATTGTCCAATGCTTTAAAATGTATGCCTGTATCTTTATTTTCGCTTAATGTATAAACCTTTTTTAGACTGGCAATGACTTTCTCAATCACACTCAACTCGGTTTTAGTTTTGTTCATTGCCCTCCTTACAGTGTTTTCATTAGGCAAAGTTCCTTTTACTGTGTTGCTCTCCAGTAATTCAGTCAACTGATTATTGGCTTTTTTTAGTAGTCAAGACTTGGCCGACTTTTTCTTGTTACGTAAGGTTTGCATCTTAGTACTAATGGTACTCGCTGCACTCCCATCTTTGTCACTTATGCTTTCCCTCTCGATTTCAGGGTCTCAAGGGTTTTTTTCTTTTGTCGAATAAATAATAAATAAATAAAAATAATGTCTTTATTTCGCTTATTGAAATACATAACAAACGTTACATGAAACTTGTGAAAATTGCTTTAATTATATTGAATTATTAAATGGCTAAATCATACTTGAACCTTAATCTGTTAAAAAAAAACTATTCTTAAAGTGTTCTGTATTAATCCTTGGTAATTGATTCGCTTGTGATCTTAGCTTCTTGGATGACTCTTTGACTTCCAGCAAAAGGGCACACAAAGGATGGTCAACATTGCTCTTGATCTTGGTGAACAATCTGTGGTCACACTTCTAACAGATTGTAAATATTAATTAACTCAGAAGGCGGCGGGTCTTGTCCTGTGGTTGATAAGCCTTGTCCTTGTTCGCTCGTGGTCACCATCACTGTACTCTGTTTGGTAATTCTATGTTCTGTTGATGGTAAGTCCAAATATGTAATCCGGTTTAAAATTAAAGGTCCACAATTGTTCTCAAACGGTAGAACTGTCAAAGGTTCTAAGGTTCCATACACACAAAACATAGATTCACACCATTTTCATAGTGGTTATCGTCTCTAAGTTACTTGCAACGTCTGTTCCATAGACCACTCTAAGAACTCGTCTCATAATTGCTAGGCCAAAGTTTTCGGGAAGCCTTTGTAAAACGGCGGGAACAACAACAGAAGCATAAGTTTCCTCGTCCACTCCAAGAGTTTTCAATCCTCTGTAGTGCGCTTCACATCTGTGGTACATCCTACTCATTCGGGTAGTATCTCTGTCACTGTAGGCCCGCGGAAGAAAAAGCATATCATTGATGTGTGCTTGTTGTATTGCCTTCTCTTTTCCGTAACGCTTCTTCAACACTTGCACAGCCTCTTCATAGTTTGCAGCTGTCAGCACGAACCCAGCTAATAGACGCTCTGACTGGTTCTTAGACATAGACATAATTAGACATAATTTATTTATACACAAAGAGCTTAGGAGCCGTAGCTCGTTAAAATGCTCTCGTGAAATAAAAAAGGTTTAAAAATTTCAAATAAAAGAGGGTTAAAAAGGTAAGAAGAGCATATATTTACAAAATTGTGATTATGACATGTTCTTGGACCAATCTTCTAAAATACGAGAACTTGTCTACGGCAGAGAAACTGTCATTTTTATCGATTGAACTTTGCAAGGCGTCCCAAAACTCCTACCACTCTTGCACTTGGTCGTTGAATTTATTTACCTCCAACTTGGGAAGTCTTGCCTTTACACTTTGTTGTTGATCTGCGGCGGTGACTAAAGCCAGTAGAACTTCTGCCTGTGAGGGCAAATTCGAAGGTGGAGGGCTGTCTGTTTCGCTCAATACCTCCTCCATTCGCAGCACAACTTAATTGAGTTCTCTCCGCACTTTGTCTCCATCCTCTATATTTTTTTCAATAAGAGCTTCAACTCCATCATCTTCCGAGCTTCCAATCAACTGGATGATTTGCTTATCAAGTTTTTCAATGAATCAATCTTCTCCCACATTGTCTAGATCAACTGTTTGCTCCATTGCTTCTCGACGTCTTCCGTACCATCTTAATGCTTGCCAACGTTTTGGAAATGTCTTGATCCATATGCGTGCAAAACGGCAGGCTTTGAGTCCAAGCGTACCACACATGGCTGCAGCCCCTTCCTCCTGTCAGCTTACCCAAGAACATGTAAAAAATGCTACTGTTATTAATGTCTTTGCATCTAAAACATATAAAGATAAAACTAAAATGATATGAATGACACAAATACACCAGGCTGCTCAAACATAAAACACCACATAAAATGAATAAGGATGGTAAGGGAAAAATGTAAACTGAACTGTGTTCTATCTCAAGGGTACAAGAAATTGCTTTGAATCAATGTAAGCTCACGAGTGTAACTTCTCTAACCTCCACAACATTGTACCTTTCGTTCTTGCTCATTCTAGCCTCTTTTTTTGCTACTAATGAACGTTATACGTTTAATCCTTTTTTGTCCACATTACTTACCTCAAAACAGTGAGTTGTTTATTTTTGATCGTGTTGATCGACAATTGAGTGAAAACTTCTTATCTTACTCCAGGATTCTCAGGTGGTTGTGTGTGAATTGTTGCTTCTTAGGTGGAGTGAAGTATTCCTTAAAATTATTCTGTGCAAGGTCTGACTGGAAGGTTGCCTTAGCTTTTTTCTTTAGTTTTTCAACTGTGTCATGAGCCTTAGTCTTGGAGGAGTCAATCCTGTAGGGATTCTCCACTGGATACTTATCAAAGATGACCAAATAACTTCTTAGCAGGTTAAACATCTCAGAATGGTGCATGCCCCAATATCTGTTACGGCTACCATGCACATACTACAAATGCACACATCTTGATCCAGCTTAAGTGGGCTAACATAAGTTGACAACTCTTTAAATTGTAATGCAACTGGTCTGCTGAATTAAGGGGCGATGAAGAAAGGGGTTATTCTGCAAACCGCACACTTAGATGAATAGTGCGAGCCATTTTATAAACAATCAGTTTCAATCGTACGCTGTGGTGAGCCTGCATTAGATAGATAGGTTTATTAAAAGAATTAATAGCAGCCAGCAGGCTGAATTGCCTAATTATTTCATAGTTAGTATGATTATTTACAACAAAAAAAGTTAAAAATTTGTGATGAGATCTATTTACAATATTTACTATTTACTATTAAAGATAGAAAAAGAAGGGGGATCTACCATATAAACAATAAAAGGGAGGTAACATCATCTCCTAGTTTACATTATTTTGCTCGACGGTACGTTGGTGGTATGAATGATTGTTTGAAACGGTTGGTGTAAAAATGAAGCAAGTAGAAACATTTTCTCATGCCTGATGTTGTAGTGGCCACAGTGTTTCAGAGGAAGCAGGCAAGCGAGTTTGTGCAGATCGGATGATATAATATTGAACAAATTAACGCCTTGTTCATTACACAAGTCTACAGTTTTATGCATAAGTAATGCAAACGAAGGATGCTTGGGGTATTATATTGCACTTTGCATTTGTAATAAAGCTGAACTTTTTTGCTTTAAAGTGGTCCTGCGAGTTTAAAAAACTTTGCTGACAACTCTGATTTTGAGTATGAACTCTAATTACGTGTGCAAGTCACACCACCTCATGACTTCATCTGTTCATGTGTACTCAAATGGATTATAAGTAGAACAAGGATTTTTGATGAAAAATGAAAAAGGTTTCAAAATTACAAATAAAAGACGGTTTAAAAGGTAAAAAGAGAGTGTATATGTACAAAATTGTGATTATGGCATGAATAAATAGAAATCTATATAAATATAATTCTAGTTAACCCTTTAACCGGCAGATTTCTGTGACTTTCTTAAGGGGTTTTTTGGGCTTATACATTCTGTAGAACTTCGTGATTGCATATAAGAAGTCCAAGTAAAAATGTGTGCTGTTTCGAAACACAGAGGGCTCAGATTTTTATTGTGACGTCAGTAGTCGGCAGTTGCTTCGTTCGTAAGCGAGCTGTTGGGCTTGGATTTGGCTCGTTTTGTGTTTATAAGTGATTTTTCGAGTCATTTTTCACTGCAGAAGCCCCCAGGCTGGCATCATTAAGCTAGAGTGGTGGGTAGAGGCCAGCATCTGAAAGAAACCAGAGGTGAGAGATGATTTTGTCTTGATTGGAACGCCAGAAATATTCGAATCGAAAGATGGCGGTCCATGGGTAAAGTTGTCTCTCTGGCCGTTCTGTGGGTGGATTCCAAGACCTGCCAAGGCATTTTGGACGAGTTCTGACTTCCAAAGAATGCAATCGGTGCAACATTTTGCCGGCAGGATTGGGTGGCTCGACACTTATAAAAAATATATGGAATGAAGGTTTTTCCCAAGCATCCCTTTCGTTCAGCAACGAGGAAATTACAGGTTTGCAAGCATAGCTCTAATCGAATAGTAATTGCTGAGTCTTCTGAATGATTGATGGGAAATTTCCTTGGTGAACGGAAGGGAATAGGGTTGAAGTTTGCTGCAAATGTATATTTTTGAAGTCAGAATTTTTTTTTTCATTAAAAAAATGGAGGCAAAGATGTGTGTTTTTTGTTGTTGTCCTGTTACGTAGAAAACGGGCATTTTCAAATTTGCTGCTGAACAAACAACCATATGCAACAGAAATTAAGAGTTGTAGTCAGTTAGTTGGCTTTTAAAGCTATGAAAATTATCACTTTGCCATAAAAAGCAGTCATTAATATCATGTGCCCAGATATGTAAAAGCTAGAGTGTTTTCAATCACTGCTGGTGTTTTTCGTACACATATGTACGATTGCCGGTTAAAGGGTTAAAAGGTAATTACAATTTCAATTAAAAGGGTATCTAAAATTACAATAAAAAGTTCATTAAAAAATTACAATTTTAATTAAAAATGAAACTAAAATTACAATTAAAAAGGTCTTTAAAAATTACAGTCAACAGAATGAGCAACTGCAGCTTTCTTCTACGTGTAATTTTAATTCAGACAGTAATTTCTTAAAAGAGGTGAGATCTTCGGCCTGGCGGTCTTCAATAGGTAAATCATTCCAAATGCGTCTAATCAAATTACTAAATGAATGTTCAAGGCATGCTGTTGAGACTGTTGAGGCTTTGTTGTTCCATTTTTGTGCCAGAGCCACGCAAGTTGTACTTATCACATGTCCGTATTTTTACCCTATCCTAATTATTGACGTCATTGTCTGTTATCAAAAGAAATTCATCTCACCTATGTCAAAAAAGTTGCGCTTGTAGCACTGTTTTGTCGGCAAATACATCAGAATGAATAAGTAATGAGTAAAAAAACCCTTTGAATAAATGAATACTTAACGGCCTCAAAATTTAAGGCACACACTTTAATTAGAAGATAATATTAGACGGGAGACTGTTTAACATACATTGGGTAACCTGTCTTAATAACAATGCAGTGTAATGTTATCTTCCAAAAGACAGAAGTTCTGCTTCCATATTTTTCAGCGGTTTCTGGCCAGGGCATGGCAAGCTGTGAGGGTGACTCGAAAACTAAGACCTTAGACCTACATCCTCTGGAGAGTTAATGCGTCCTGCAGATCGGATCTCCGTGTGAAAGAGATATTTAATGCTGGGGTTAATCATACAAAGGAGATCATACCCAAGGCCTAAATGTCTGCAAGGAGTAAATCAGGGGGTGAAGCACCAGATATCAGCAACTTTTTGAGAAGAATCTCTGGCACCATAAACACAGCTGTACCTCGGTTAAGGTTAGTTGTCTTGGTTGCAAGAAAAAAACTGTGTTTGAATAAGCAAAGACCGACTCTCCCCAAATTCTGCGAGCTTACAGTCAATTGGTCGGGAATTATACTGTTGCGTGATTTCCTCATCATCTGACAATTCGGCATAATGCTGGTTGCTTATCAGTATGTTGGTTGGTTTAAGATCTCTATGAGCTATTTTTTTGGAATGAAGATAACCAAGTCCCTCGATAATTTCCATTGCTGCATGGTTAACAAGCCCATAGAATTCTCGCACTGAAATTCATTAACTTTCAGCAGAAAGTTGGATAAGGTACTGACACGCACCTCTTGGCCGTATAAACAACGCCATAAGCTCCTGTCCCGATTCTCAATTTGTTGCAATCGAAGCGATGGATGTTTGCGTCAATACAATTTCCAGAGTTGCCTTTACTTGCAAGCTGGGGAAGCTTGAATTTTTGAAAAAAAAAAGCAATGTTTGATGAAGGAGAACTTGAACATGTCGTAACTAGTGACATGTGATGAATTTTGGTATTTGATTTTAACTTTGTCGTCTGAAAGAGCTTTATTACAGAGGTTTTTGATGTATTTCTTGTTCTTAGCTCTAGTGTTGTACATGTAGATTTAAGGAGTTTTGAGGTTTTTGCGTCTTTGGGAGCATTTCTTATGACCCTTTGTAATATTTTGCATAGGCCTTGGAGTCAGAGAGATTTGACAGTACTGTTCAACAGTACTGTTCAACTCCGCCTTTATTTTCATTGATTGCCTTGCTCTCCTATTTTTGTGAGGTAACACCATCTTCCACATAAATATTCACATTTTCTCAGTGTGGAAATTCCACGCCTTGTGAAAACAATCGTATCATAGACACGACTACAAAACTTAAAACTCACAGAACTGCTCTTGTACACTTTAAATCGCCCAAAAATACAACAGAAATGTCTAAAAACAAACTCAAGCTTTCCGAAAATATTTCAAATTCATTTTATTACAAAAAACAGCAATAAAAGCCGATTTTAGAAAGCTTACATGAGCAATAACCGTTAACAAGAACATTTTAATATGTATATGGGGCATGTTATGACCCCACAAGCATAGGATACCCCCGCTCTGCTTGACTAATAAAACTATTCTCAAATGCTTCAAACAGCCCAAAAACTACATCAAAACGATCAGCAGGAAAATTAGAATACGATTCTCCATTATAGCATAGAGGAAAAAAGTTTTGAAGCCCGGCAAACTTCCTTCTTAAAGGTTTTTGTTCATATATAAAACCTTGCGATTACCCAACTTATCATGCATAGTCTATGAACGCAACACTAAAGATCTCCACAATAATCAACCTTCCAACCTAAATCTGGACCTCTTTGTTTGCACCTTTTTTCCTGGCTTTCTAACCATTTCTCTACAATGTTAACTTTGATGAAAAAAGGACCATAAAAATAACCGGAGGGGTGGGGGTCACTTTCTACCAAAAACATTATTGCAAGGGAAACTTGTCTAAAAACAAATTCCCCAGAGCGGTTATTCCTTTAAAAATATTCGTGCAATGGGGAACAAAATTCCTACAAATGTGTAGGACCTAAAAAAATTCCTAAAATTTTTAACTCCCGCCCACTCCCCTTAATTTTAATGGTGCGTACCTTATAGTTGACGTTGCCTCCTTAAATGAATCAATAACTTAAAACACAAATTAATAATAAAAAAAAAAAGGCTGACCATGTTTCTGCACTAAAGGTTGTTCTTGAAGTCGAAAATATTAATACCGAAGAAATAAAACAATAAATATATCAATGAGTAAATAAAAAAGACAAATAAAAATTACGTTACGTTTAACAAATATCCACTTTGTATTCCATCTGTGAAAACTTAGTTCCCTAACTATACCGCAGAATTTCATTTTCACAAATAATAAATGACCAAATTACACCCCTTCACAATAACCAAACGAGTGCTATTCACTAGTGACGCAAGCATCAGCGCAAGCACAAGAAAAAGAAAAATTCGGATGCTTGTACTTGTGCTTATGCTTGCGTTGAATCCGTTTTCACTATGAAATGAGAGCTGTTATGCTTGTCTTTGTGCTTGTCCTTGTGTAGATAGTGAACACCAGCCTTTAACGTCCCTTGACAGTATGATGATACTAAAAACGAATGTCCGGAGAAATTAGACAATGTTGGGTACAATATAAAATACATATTGGGAAGGAAGCTTCAAATCGTTTTGCGTAATGTGTTAGAAATGATAGGGTTACCAGCTTTACGCACTCGTGACTGGAATCACAAATCCGCTGGGACACTGGAACCCATCTCCACATATTCTGGCACCCTATAAGAAATGAACGCTAACCACCGCAAGCAAAATCATCAGTGGGCAAGGCTTCAATGAAAAATTTTTGGGAATGATTACACAATTGCATGACCACACTTTGATGAGAGCAGAGGCCCAAAAAGAAAAACACAGAAGAATGTATCCTTTTGCAAAAGATACAGAGCGAACGAAAACAAAGGGAAGGGCCCGTGAAAGGGCAGAGAAAAACAGTGAGAGAGTGGTCTCCGCAATTAGTCACTCACCATCTTATGGTGATGTTATAAACTCGGATCATTGTAGTATGATAGCCCTTAACAGCTTAAGAGAGATGGTCGCTGGTTAAAACTATTGATAAGTAAAGGTAAATTTACCGTGGATGCTATCAAAGCAATCAAAGCAAATATGTCACCAGTTGTATTGAGTGTTATAGATGATGGTGATGATGATGATGCTGATGATGATGATGATTATAATCATGGCGACCCTCCCCTCGGAAAAAGTCGACTTCCCCCTCGACAAGGTCAACTCCCCCTCTCCAAGTTCGACTTCCCCCTCGCAGGTATACCCTCCCCTCTGTCAAGGTGGACTTTCCCCTCGGCAAAGGTCGACCTTCCCCTCTTAAAAGTCATCTTTCCCCTCTTAGGTCAACTTTCCCCTCATAGAAGGTCAGCGTTCCCCTCGTCTAACTTTAAACGATTTCAAATGGTTATCCCTGGTAGTAGATTTTGGGTTCCAATCCAAGTCAGAAAAGTAAAATCACTCAAGTGGTTGGTCAACACTTTTATTATGCTACGAGCTCATTAACTTAGCTCATTAGCTTTTATAATAGTGTATTTTCATTGTAGACGGAACCAATGCTAATATACGTCGTAGAATGATCCCTTGTCTAAGCTGTAATTGGCTGAATTATATGTTTCTTAACAAAGCTGGCGATGCAGTTGGGACAGCTATTATGGACTGTTCGTCTTTAAAAATAACTCTACACAGTCAACTTAAGTTCTTTGTTCTTACGTTCCAGTGCCCTGTTATACCTCGGTTTCCCAGGAGGAAATTCCATTTGCATGCCTGCTACAGCCTAAACTAGACAAAATTCAACGCAGCCTAGGAGAAAAGTGACCTAACCCAGGGATTAGGAAGGAAAACAGGCAAATGAGCCCATGGCCCCTGTCATTGGAAAGCTATGGGCCATTTATAAAAAGTTTGGGCCATTAGGGTAAATAAATGGGCCAGAAAAAATTTAAACAAAGGTTACATAATTCTTTATTGCTTGTATTTTACACTGGTTCAAGCAAAGTCTAAATGCAAAGTCACAGATCTTATATAGCTAATAAAAATTACATAAGTACTGCGTAACTTACACAATTGAAATTATACAGGTTTAACGTTATTCCATCAAAACTAACAATATCATTGAGATAAAACTATAGATTCTGAACTGGAACTGAAATTTTCGCCCCTCAGAACTAGAATCCTTGGAAGATACACTTTGATCATGAGTCGTTTCACCAGACCTTTGTTTCGTCATTGTTTACAGGATCACGATTCTGCTCAGTTGTAGCCGACTTGGCGTTCGTGGTGAAAAATGTCGACAATTTTCTCTAAGAGCTGTCCAATTTTAACACTTTTTGGGAGGCATGTTAACTTTAAACAAATGAGGCTAACAACAGATGCAAATAAATTCAAAGCGGCCTATTAGAATGACGATACAGACGAAAACACGAAAGCCTCGAGCAAGAGCCTCGTTTGCAAGCAAAGTCCGGGTTGAGGATCTGGGGACAAAAATAAAGCGAACGCGAATGAAAGAGTCGAAAAGAGAGAAGGCACCGTGGTTTTTCGCTTGTTTATTCGTGATTAAACTGAAAATTTTACACATTAAAATCCTTTTCACAAAGTAGTGTATATTTTACTAGCTGTTTGGCGGCTTGGGCGCATCACAGGCCCGGTAAGTACTTTTTAATGCGCCATTTCGTAGCTTTATACGCCATATGCCAGCATATGCGCATGGCGCACGTCCTTCCTAATCCCTGCCTAACCTTTATATCGAAAAGACTAACGAACGTTTAAAGAAACAGGATAAATTAACTCAATTATCCATTACAAACTCAATAGCGTCCTGGCGAAAAGTTCTGATGCATTAATTTTGATTAAAATACTTAACTTTGATCTTGAGGGTAAACCTACATGTACTTAGCTGGACTGTCACTTGAGCGCGCAAAATACAATGTAGTACTCAAAACATCTAGTTCATTTGGCTGAGTCACGAATGACAGTTTTAAAGGAGCCATGTATCGATATTTAAGGTCATCTTTCTGATTAATTTTAAATTCAAGGAAAATTCAAAATAATAGTTCTCTAACGTAGAAAAACACCAACAAAGTAATAAAAACTCAAAAACAAACAAGGATGATTGAGGCTTGGCTGACGGAGTTTATTATGAACGTTGTTCGTAACGTGGCTCCTTTAACGATGTAGAATCAAAGTATAAATAATGTGTACTGGTATATACAATTTGCAAAACTAAAACGTGGCTAACTTAATGCCCGATTAAGCCATAGCAACATTAGAAAATAGAAAATAGATTAACTATTAAAATGTAGAAGTAGAAAACCGAACGCCAATGTAACCCAATAATATGTGATTAAACAAAGTAATGTTTTAACGACACAAAATTTCCATTGCAATGAAATACAGAGGTGTTGTTTACCCTCGGCTAGCCCATAATGTAAAGACAAAGACATCACTGCCTCTACTGATGTCATTTCTTTTTTTTCTTTTTCTTCTCCTCTGGTTTTACGTTTTTGTGTTTAAAACTTTTTTCAACACCAAAATTCCCTTCTGCAAAAGGAGCTCTGTTGAACAGCAGTAAGAAAAAATGTCGAGACAACTTTCAAACGACACAAAAATGTTTTGTGTATTTTCACGTTCACGCTTCAACTCGCAACAGAGCTCCATTATGACGGTGGCAATCCGTTTTGCCATTGTCAGCTGTTTTAGTAAGACTTTCTTCCACGTGACGCAATTATAATGGCATCAAACAATTACCCATTTGAAAACAAGGTCTTAACATAAAAAGTTACCGAAGCAACGGAATAACCTGTTTAAACGAACACCTTTAATTTAACCTTATAGTACGTTCAACTCAAAAACGAGTTCGTTTTACCCCAGTTTTTCATTGTCGAAACGTAACAAAGATATCAAGGTTCTGCTTTTCGCCAAAACAATGTGTGGCACGTTCAGAGCCACCTTCATTTTTTTTTTCAATTTAAAGTAGCTCAGAACCCCTCCCATAAAACTTGGTAGCAAGCTAATCACAATACGTTTTGGTTTGAAAGCTAAAACTAAAATTAAGGGCGTTATTAAAAGTCGTTTAAAAATTGGTTAAACTGTTGCTTTGGAAACCTGTTATATATAGAGAAAATGCCTATCATTTGATATGCAATAAACTGCGTGTTTGTGTAATTTGACTGACTTTCTAGCATCATTTGATGAAAAAGAAGTTCTTAAAACTCTCTATTTCTTCCTTTTTCTATTGTTTAAATCTACAAGGTGTTTCACTTTGTTATAGCAGCTTAGGAACTCTCTTCTTTCCAGAATTTCTTTCAGTTCGGTTTTGAATAATTCCTTTACTTTGCCTCTTGGTGGAACTTTCTTTAACGCTCCAAACGCACGGGTGAAAACTTTCTTAATCGCTTCGACGTCCTCGTCCGACCTTTTTTGTTTAGTGGATTTGCAAGTACTTATAGAGGAAGGCCCCTCTTGCGACATAAGCCAATTCTCAACCTGCTTGTTTTTTTGAGTAACAGGTAGCTCTTTTGGATCTTGCCGTGGCTCGTTTTTCTGTACATTTCTTAAATAATCGGGATCAATTTAGGTTTCTGGGAAACTGCTCACCTACCCCTCCCCAAACCTAACATTTTGCCCAAAGCGATAAGTAAGGGTTAATGTTTGGTTTGGGGAGGGGTAGGTGAGCAGTTTCCCAGAAACCTAAATTGATCCAATAATCGACAATCTTTTTAATCATGCCGTCAAATTTCTCTAATTCAGCTAATTTGGCATCTTTTTCATTGTTTCCTTCACAGACTGATTAGTTATGGCAGTGTTTAACCTAACTGTTTCCTTGAATATATTTTGGATGTGTGTTTTTTTCTTCTCCGGTGAGAGGTCTCGAAGCTTTGACACCGGAGCTCCCTTTTTCTTTTTCCACAGCCACATCCTCTTTGTCTGCTGCTTTTTGCAAGGGCTGGCCGTTTGACGACTTGTCTGCGAATTGCTGTGCGCAAGATGCTTCACTGAATTCGGTTGAATGGCTTGGCGCTTTGGCACCAGAGGTGCTTCTCTCTTTCTCTAAAGCCACATCCTCTTTGTTTACTTGTTTGTCCAAGGACTGGCCGTTTGAAGACCTGTCTGTGAATTGCTTTATTGTTCGGGCTACCCGAGAAGCAACTGTGGTCAGATCTTCTCGCAAGTAAGAATACATCACAGTTTTTTGGGTGTGGCACATGGCAATGCGCACCCCACTCTCGTCAAAATCTGCTCCAGCTGTCTTGTTTTCTTGCAGTACTGTGACTATGAATTTGCGAATGTTGGTTGCCGTGACCCTCAAGTCTTTGGTCTTTGGTGCTTTAATTTCCTCTGGCTCGTAATTTGGGTCAGCAGCGTTTTGTTTGCTGATTTCGCTTCCATCATCGCTGTCAGTGGTACTGCTGCCATCTTCATCACCACTATGTTTTTCTTTCCATCGTCGTCTTTAACCTTTTCCCGCAACATTTTAAGGCTTTGTATGTGCGCCAACAATCCACTAGCAACGTCCTGTCCGTCGATCGGTACATCTAATTGCATCTGGTGTTTAATTTCCGCTAGGTTCTGTGTGTAGGCCATGACGGATTTTGAAATAGCTAGCAACTGGCCGTCTCCCAGGTATTTCCCGACAGCTGCACACTCCTTAGCCCTTCTGAAATGCATTTTAAGTGTTGTGACATTCGGCGCACTATTTAAGACTCCAATCTCCATACTTGGTGGCTCATCCAGGCTGAAGAAACGCAAAGCTTTTGGGTCTCCATCTACCGCCTGCCCAATGAATTCACTCAGCCATTGGCAGTGGTGCTCTCGTCCCTCCTCAGAAACTTCCCCGATGCTATCGTACCATTTCTTTATATGGGAGATCCGAATCTGTTGAGTGCGTCCCACACCAAGGGAATCAACCTTCACACTTATTTTGCTTTTGAAAAGAAACGATGCTAAAAAGTCTAGAAACATCATCAGTTCCACGGCCACTTTCTCTACTAAACCAACCTCTAGAACTCGGGCACCTATAGCGACTCTTTTTGCCCGTGAGTACTCTGCTGTCATGGTTTCCATTGTTGGCTTAGAGTGAGGTATAAAGCTGACCTCCTGTATACCTTCAAGACCCAGATCTTTGAGAGCGGTCTCGTCCCCCATGTTGCCTAGTGCAACAATCCTTTGGTACTCCTCCATAAGTTAGCAACTCAAGATCTCTTTTACCAATTACACAAAACTGAAAAAAAAATTAATATAGCTATTGAAACTGGTTTTAACTTATGGCTCACCACCTTATCCTTTTATCAAATTAATAACACATGAAAGATGATAGGGCCTTTGACAAACAATTATTGTGTTTTGAGGCCGTTTTTTCTCTCCATAACCCCCCTACATTCCCACTTACGTGCATATCTCACTGTCATAGTTTCCCTGACAATTCTTCTCTTGTATTACAGGGAAAAACAATCTTTACAGCTAGTCGAACCAGAAAAAGTTCACAACGCTTATGTTTCATCCCACCAGGTCATTTGAATGTGCTTTCCAAGGATTACATAATGGTTCCTCTCATTATATATAGTGCAACTAACATAGTGAAAAATTTAATAAGCGCCCACTCTAAAGGTCAAAAAATTTTAAATTTGTTGAAAACAAGCAACAATTGAAACGACTATTGTGCTCCTGTTAATAGTTAAATTACTTAAATACGCTGAACAAGTGAAGCCAATGTTTCTGCTAGAGAGCTGGAATTGCAAATCAGTTTAATTAAATACCAATAACATTTACAAAAAAGTTAATTGTTGATTTAAGTTGTGAATTGTAGTTACACAGAGAGTTGAACCAAAGGCGAAAGTTTTTTATTCCATTTTCACCATGCAATTCTTTCTTTCTTTCCATGCAATTCTTTCAAGTATATTTACAGAAAGTCGTTACTTTTATTATTCAATAAATATTTACGATCATTTTTTGCTCACATAAATCGGTACTAAGCATTACCTATAATTTGAAACAAAAAGAAGAGCTCCTGACAACTGTGTGAATTAATGAATTTTAGCCGTTTTATGGAAAAGCATCTGTGTACACTTTACTATTTTCAGTAAGTTTATTTTTTAACAAAACAATAAATATTAACAAAACGTGAAGTTGAACCAAAGCAAAATTCTAACTGTTCACTGAACGTTTCTGTAAAATACTTGAAATTGATTCAACCAGAACTCTTTTGTCACAAAAGCTTTGGGCCTACAATCTTGGCACCCACCCTCCCTTTAAAATTGGATTTTGTAACACTTCCATCACCATACAATATCACACCTAAATTCGGCAGTTCATGATGCTAATATACTCCGCAGTCTATTGCAATTTTAGTTTAAATTTTATTTGCCATAACCAGAAGTACGTAATCTAGAAATCTACATCTAGCATTGGAGCGCGTGCAATCAGATTGGCGTGTATGCTATATTTGAGAAAATGCAGTGATACCTTGCCAACATAACAAATCAGATAACAAATTAAAACTAAAAAAAAGGTGGGTTAATATTACACAGACAATTTATGTGCGCTCGAAGGGAGAACCAAACCATAGAAATTGTTACCTTTAGTAGAATAAAATATTTATTTTTTGTGAAGTGTGTTTCGCTTTGCTGAACATCTAAACTACATCAACAAAATTATAGTGTCTTGCTCCTGAGCTACAAAAACAACCAAGACTTGAAGTTCGTTTGGAGTTAATCGTTTTCTGAATAATCTCAATAAATTGCTAACTGACATTGTTTTCAAAAAGTGAGCAATACAACTATTGAAACACACACATTTTCATTGACCTTTCTTTTTAACTCTAACGTTTTAAAAGTCGTAATACCGTCTGTTGAAATTTAAAGTTTGTAAACAAGTGATAAGGCAACCCGTGGCCGTTTTTCACAGACAAGCTCACAAAACAAACATGTTGAATGTTAATATACAAAACGATCGCAAAATTTGCTGTGAAAAATTTAATTGTCAGCTGGTCGAATGAATGAAAATAACCCACACGCGAATCTGATAGCACTAGACCCAATACATAGACTACTAGATTATGTAGTACTCTTGCCATAACATAACACGAAACTCCAAAGTCTTGGGGTCACGGAAAGCTGAGAATATATACAATGAACATCACCTTCCTTATTAGCCCCATTCCTGGATAACAGCCCCCCGGCCCCACCTTTCATCAAAGGCTTATTTATTTACGAAAAAAAAAAAATAAAAACTTGCTCAAAATTTATATTGCAGGTATTTATAGAGCAATGCAGCCAGTGGCCGTTTTCTTTTCTTTTTTTAACAAAACAAAATTTCAGCTTACCATGGCCACAGTCAGTGAAATGGCTTCCTGATGCGGCAAATAGATTGAGATTTATAAAAAAAAAGAATAAAAAAAACCTTGACAAAAAAAAGCGAGAGATCCTTTTGAATGACCAAAAAAATAACTAAACAAACTGAAAAAATAATGAAACGGCTTTCCAGAGTAACGTATTAAAAAATCTTGACACAAAAATACGAGCAACTAAAAAATATATACGAATGAATTCATAATAGCACACACAGTGTACATGCAATGAAATGGTTTCTGACGCCGAACACAACACTTAACACATCTGTATCTGTTTGTAATTATGGTTTTAATTAGTGCTTTCAGCTTGACATTTTTGCCCTACCGTTCAACTTTCTACTACGTTTCGTGATTTTTTGAAGCCACAAGGTTACACAAGATTTTCGACACAAAAATAAGAGCTACTATTCTATAGTGCGAATTAATTAAGCCGTTCCAGCGTACAGAATTAATTTACAAAATGCACATGCAGTTAAATGGTTTCTTGACCTTGACGCGACAAACAACACTGAACAGATCTGTGATGTTTGTGAATATGGAACAAGTTTTTCAACTGATGTGATTTCAGATCTGCGAAATTAACGGATGGCAGTGACAAATAATCTGTCGAGAAATTGTCCAAAAATTTAACTGAAAGCTAAACACTGCACCACTTCGCTCCAGACCTTCTTAAGCCATTTTTAATTAATGAATCCAAAAATACTGCCAAAATAAGCAATTATTGGACATTTGATATTTTTGATGGTGAAATAAATATGATTTCAATTTTGCTCACTACTGAAATCTTCAAGCGTTATTTCATTCACGATACCTTTGTGCGACCGCTGACACTAAAAAGTTACACTGCGGGAAGGTGTTATAACTTCTTTTCCGAGCGGCCATTTTGAGGTTTTACCTTGTAGTTGTAATGTTAATTTACAGCTGGAACGCAATATTTTACGATCAATTAGCGCGCTGAATCAATTTAAACACAGGTGTAGCATAAAATCTGATGCAGCATGAGGCAAGAGCAATTTTAGTAGGACTATTGAACGTCAAATAATGTACAACACGCTAGCTGCATAATTGGCATATCGGAATCTGTAATTATGGCGAGAGAATCTTGTCTGTGAAACGAAAGAAGATTCTGTAAGATGCACCGACTACTTAAATAAGACTTACGATTGTTTGATTACTTAGTCTATTACCGTTATAAGTTATAAAGCAAAAGGTTACTTACAGAGCAATTAACATGTGACTCATCTTAATCGAGATCTGTCCGAGTATTTGTCCGATGTAGACTGGGAAAAAAGGTTGGAATCGGCTCAGTTTTGATTTTTCTACGAATTTTTTTTCATATTTAAAAATGGCGGTTTCTCGACTTCCAAATATGCAGAAAAGGCAAAAAAATGCTTAACAAGCAAAATTCTGCCAGTTGCATTAGCTTGGTATTAAGAATTTGATGTGTTGTAACTGCTTGCCAAGTTTCATGTCGCTCAGTGGTCTGGTTCCAAAGTTTTGGTAGTTTAAATTTTGTCAGTTTCAACTACAGGTAGAACTAACTGGTCGACTTCCCCCTCCCATCAATATCATTAAAAGCTTTTCCTAGTCAATCATAACATGATTATTTCTTTTGAAATCTACTTAGATTATTCCTCTTATGGATATCATTCAAACACGCCAAGCATTCCTTATAAAGATATATTGCTGTTTTTTTTCAGCCGCTACACAAAGTCATTTCGTTAACGCCATTTTTACAAATAAGGGAAGGGCTGGAATAAAAAAAAATCTTTCAAAGTCACAATCCGCTCAATCCGAAATGAACTCTCAAAGATTAGTAAGCAGATTGTTAAGAGCTAGTGTGATTACTTTTCTACGAGTAAAGCTGTTTATTTGGATGATTGACAGTCTTTAAAATGCGTCTTTTACAAAATTTGGCATCTCTGAGGTGTCTAAAGTTTGACTTCCATATCTCAGAAGCAATTTTATTTGGTAAAGCTTTCAATGCATGCAAAGTCAACCTTTGAATTGAACTTTCGAGAAATGTTTTTATGAGGAGTGCCACTAAAGCACTTTGCTAAGAATATAGCTTGCAAAACCAGTACATTTTTTTAGCAAAAGGTCGTCTCTCCCCTCGTTTTAGCCTCTTTCATCTGCAGCATAGTTTATCTGATATACCAAAAAGTAAAGCCACTGGATTCAGTTATACGTCGGTGGAATTTCCCCTCGGTAAGGAAAAGGTGATCATTTCGTTAAATTTTTAGTTGCTATGCAGTAACCACGTGACATTGTGACGTCATACTTAATGTAAAGAAACAGCAAACAAATATACATATCATGTAAAAATTTGAGCAATTGTCTGTTCAAAATGACGAAGTTATAAGTGTTTGATCTTTTTTGGCGATTTTCAAAATCAAGGTTGAGTTGAGCGAGCTCAAAAACCGGGTGTAATATATAGACCTCGGCGGCATTTTTTGTCTGCTCTGAAACCGATTTCCCAAAATAGTGGTGATAATCGTGATGATAAGGGGATCATGGGTGATCGGTCTAAAAGTCATACATGTCAAAAATCGCGAAAAAACGACATTTTTTAGCTGTATTCCATGTCAAAGTCTACTCTCCCCTCACCCCCGAGCTATAAATAGTCGAGTTGGAAGATGGGGTTCCCATGCACGCATATGATGTATTTTTCTAACTTACATTTTTGTGATCCTCAAGAAGTCTAGTAAACGAATTTGTATGTTCCCATCTCCAAATATTGTCCCAATGTCTCATTTTGGTGGCCTACATGTTAACACTCATGGCGGCCATCTTGGCGGCCATCTTGGATTTTTTACAAAGTTCTATAATTGACAATCACTTTCGAATTGGACATCAAAAGAGGCAAACAACCTTTATGTCATTAATTTTGCTATATTTAAGGAATTGCTAGCTTCCTGTCTTTAAATAAAGTCCCAGTACCAGGTTTTGATGGCTTTCATGGCGGCCATCTTGGATTTTTGACAAAAGACCGTCACTTTCAAACTAGACATCAAACAGAGCATTTTTTTCTACGAAGAAACAATTGACAGTGTTATTTTCAGAGATTTAACTCCCTAATACAATAATGATAGTTTAAACTCGAGATACATGAAAAATGCTGATAATTTACAATTAAAATTGTTGCAGTTTCTAAGGACGATTTGAGGTCATTTGCATTCATGTTTTTCAAACGAAAAACCCTCTAGAGTTCGAAATTTATTCAAAAAGGTAACAACTGCCAGACATCCCTGATTATAATGGGCAAGGACAAGAAGTTGTACGGAATAAGGGAGTAAGCTGCTCTTCTTTGTCTGATTTAAATGTGAATGGCATTTAGCATCGCGACTTAACACCACACAGTAACCAGATGTAAAGGGAAATGCCACTCAGAAGCTGTTTTAATTGGCATAGGCGTCTTATGGAATTTCGATATTTACCCAGTTGCATCGAAGAACCCTGTAATCAGTTCCTGAGGACTTGCTAGTGCAAATTTGGAAGCAATAGGCTAGCACTGAGGCTGTTACCAAACGCTTGCCAAAAACCATGATCGATTTAAGTGTAGTATAACACCAAATGATGCTACTGTAAGACACCCTCCCCACCTTAAATCATCACCCATATCTGCTTTTCGTCTGTTTCCTCCAGAATGAATTTTCTGTGAAAGGCTTAACCTCAAATTGTGCAGAAAAACAGAGCGACGCATCAACTTGAATTCCCAATGTTCAATGCCAAGGACGAAGCTCTAAAGAAGCCTACCTGAAAACAGATTGAACCTCGAGCACTTGAGCTAGGTAATAGCCGTAAAGATTGCAAGGTGCAAGACGGAAACTTGCTTGTGATGGAGGTCTAGTTCTACCCATCCTGTCGCAGATCATCTAACCAATTTCCTGCTTGATACAGATCGTAAGGTGTCTGTGCATCTGAAGACGTTCACTGCATGCTGTGCTTGATTTCGTTTAAGACTGCATTTTTGGGGAGAAGAAAGGCGTGTTGCTTTACAAGTCGTCTCCATATCCAAGAGTTAGAGATAATTGACTTCGCCAATGCACTACAGAAGTGAGATATTGAAAGAACGACTGGAGAGCCATGATATTCAAGGGTTGATCGGCACCTCAATCCAGCGTGTGCTAGAGGGTACCACTACTTTCGTTGATTCCTTCATCCGTCAATCTTGGAGACAAATGATCGGACGAGCCTCTCTCCTCTGAGCTTGTGAAGTTCCTGAGCTTTGTCGTCTCTGGTAATGCAGGTGTAGAGTGGCGAGAGAAGACTGGATGCATTGTCCTCTGTTTTGTCCAGGCATTCCATTACTTTCTCAGCTATTACCGGAAAATGCAGCGAAGTGTTTCACCTTGAATTCCACAATATAAACAAAATAACAGCAAACCGGCATCCATGCATGGCCTAAATGTGGCGAATAGTACTGGTAGGATCATGATACAAGGGGTATCGTACACTGTAAACAGAGCATGGTACACTCCCAAACGTTAATACTCCAGAAAACCTGGCTTCTATTCACTTCTACAGTCGAGTTGGGACCAAATTTTCTTAAGGAGCTGTGCTTACTCCGCCTCCGCCAGTAAACTGTATTCAAAGTACATCCAAGAGTATCACGTTTGGTCACTTGCATAAATAGTAGGGAGCACTGGAGAGAAACAATTTGTCATAGAGTTTGGTGGCTTTGTCTCAGCTTCTGCCGTATAGCGCACACGATAGCTATATAGTCAACCATTTACTATTTTCCTTCCATCAACCAGCTCTTTACAGAATTCTCAGTGATCAAGGAGATGCTGAGGTGGTAAGAGAACATCAACAAGTGGATCTGTCAGACGGGTGCGGATAATCTGCGAGCCATTTTGGTTAGCCTAAATAGTACATTGGTTAGCCTAAATAGAACCTCGGTTAGCCTAAATGGTACTCTGGTTAGCCTACAGTTAGTTTAGATAGCTTGCAGTTAGCCTTTAATTGGGATTTGGGATTTCTGGCTTGCATTGCATGGAGTTGTGTTTTAGTGAAAGGCATGTGCTAAGGCCCTATTCTGCCAAAAACATTAAAGCCGTCACTACAGCCATATATAAAACATATCTATTGCAGCTCTAAATTTATTCCTTTAATATAGCAAAATAAACGGAAATTGGGTTGTTTTTCTTTTTGTTTTTCCAGTCCTATGAAAATAACATTCTCAATTTATTCTTCGTAGAAAAAATGCTCTGTTTGATGTCTAGTTTAAAAGCAATTGTCGATTAAAGGCTTTTTTCAAAAATCCAAGATGGCCGACAAAATGGCCGCCATGAAGGCTACTAAAACAAGGCCTGGAGACGATATATGGAGACGAGAAGCTCTCGATATATTTTTTATAGCAAAATAAACTGAAATAAAGGCCTATTCTGCCTATTTTGATGTCCAGTTCAAAAGTGATTGTCGGTTGTAGAACTTCGTCAAAACTCCAAGATGGCCGCCAAGATGGCCGCCATGTGGGCCCCGAAAACGAGGCTTTGGGACAACATTTGGAGATAGGAACATACAAATTCGTTTACAACACGTCCTGAGGATTACAAAAATGCAAGTTAGAAAAATACATCATATGGGTGCATGGGAACCCCACCTTCCGACTAGACTAAAATGATCATTCCCGTTAGCCATTTCACGGTGGGCACAGAATAGCTCAAAATCGCTCGCCATTCGTGTGACAAATCGCCATATTGGACGAGGTCTATTTTCGGCAGACTGGGTACGAATTTAGCGGAGCAGGAAATGACGTTTTTTAACCCTTCCCAGAGGGCCCTATGAGGTCGGAAACTCAATGCAAGGAAGCCATCTTTGAAGTCGGAGGAACTTTTATTTGGTACCAAATAAAGGTAGGTTTCTCTGTTTTTGTAGACATCACGGCTTTGATATTTTAGCCGCTTCGTTTTCCAGTGCTTCTGAAATGAAAAGTGCCTTTTTTCGGCTCCATTAATTTCCGTCAGTTTTTGCTCAAACCTTTTGATTTTGCCATCATAGCATTAAGAGTAGGTTAAATTTCGATCGTATGTTTTTAGTTTTTTAAGAAAGAAGCGTGCGCCTTCAGGGTTACTCGTGTTTAACGGTGTAATTTTGCGATTACCTTCGAACAGATATCAACTGTTCTAGAGACCAACTGGCCTGGCGTTTACCTACCTCCAGCTTTCTGGGTGTTTCTGCTAGTGAGAAAATGACACGAGAAGTATCCAAAGTTCAAAGGCAGTACTTTTCTACAATTTAACTTGATTTTGTTTATCAGGTAAGCTCAATCTAATGTCTATTTACTATATAAACACCAGTGAAATACCAGGTGAGCTTTCGCGCAAAAAATTGATATCTTCACACGTGAACATGCGGAGATAACCGTTACTATGGTTACATAATAAATCGCTCTTTTCCGAGTTTATATAATAAAAAGAATATTACTTGGCTGCTTAGAGACATGAAATTTCTCTTTGAGTTGAGTGTTGAAAAATATTCCACTTGTTCGCTTCTCTAATTAATTCATGAAATATTTTTCAGCACTGATCAAAACGAAATTTTGTATCTTCGCACAGCCATGTTATAGTGAATATATTTTTAAAATATATCTTGTTTGCTGTGTTTATGAAATTTTGTTTTTATAAGCACAAGTACAACAGTACACACACGATACCGTAAACTACTGTTTATGAATAATCAATAAAGGTTATAGTACTGTAGTAACCTTGAAATTTCTTTCCAGCAGGCTAAAAAAATGCAATTGCTTAAATTGCTCACACACTGAGAATCACATCATTTATTTCATCATTATCCACAGTTCACATATATGTCTTTCGTATATTCACTATTAAGTATATCAAAAGGGACCAAAAGATTATTCAGTTGTGTTAATCAAAATTCCATAAATCATTGTCAATAACAGGCATAGACTGATTGTTAAGATTTCTGTTGGCAATCAATAACAATAGATTGTCATATTGTTTGTCATATCATTATGATGATATATGATTAACCCCACTACATTAGAAATGTGCCATTTTGATTCTTACTTTTTTTACTTTTCTGCATCTAGGAATTGACTGGGGAACCAAGCCAGGCTCACATCTACTGGAAGCTTGTTATTTATATAAACAGCATGCAACCGCATATTTTTTTAAAATAATTTAACTGACGAGCCACTCTATGGGTACCCATGATATTTCCCTTTGCTTTTCTCGTGAAATGTGGTCAAATGCCAAAATTCAGAAATTGCAAATATTTTCTGTAGTGTTTACAAGCTTTGATGGTTTCATATCAGAGTTTTCAATTTGATCAAGCAAATTTTGGTCAAATTCAGCTCTTCGCTTCAATCTTGAGATCTTTGATTTCTTCAGAAATACCCATAAAGAGGCTCATCACTTATCTTTCAAGTGAGCAAGTATTTTTTAACAGCAACATAGTGAATGTGTAAGCTGTCAACATATCAGATATTTTTGGTTTGGTTTATTAGACAACAGCTGTGTTAAAAATATAAGCTGTTACCGGTAATCATTTAGCACATAAATAGATTACAGTGAATGTGTATGGTTTAAGGTCATATATTTTTGGCTCAGGAATGGGGCTGTTGAATCTTAGCTTAATATTAAACTCAAAATAGTTAATGAGACAGCAGCTCTATTTGCATCTTAGCTTAATAAGCTCAAGATATTAGTTTAGACAGAAGCTCTATTTGAATCTTAGCTGAATAAGCTCAAGATATTTATTAAGACAGAAGTTCTTTTTGGATCTTAGCCTAGCTCAGGATATTTATTAAGACAGTTGTATTATTTTAATCTTAGCTTAGCTCAAGATATTATTAAGACATCAACTTTATTTTTAATTGTTGATGTACTTTGAATATATTTTTAGCTTAGCATTATAGAATACAGTTGATGTGTGTACTGTAGATTTCATATTTAGTGAGGCAACAGCTCTATTAAAAAAAATTAAGCTGATTGAATATATATTTTGTAAATATTTTTAACTGAGCAGAATTTAATTAATAACAGAATACATTGAATGCAGTGTCTACTGTTGAACACGTGTCAGTCATTTGCTTAAGATATAAATGCAACAGCTCTATTTGTAATTTACTATAGCTGTTTTTTATGTCTTTTTAACTTTGATTTATTTTATAACAACTAAACAACTTAGCATTCTAGAATACAGAGGTTGTGTATTAATACAGTTGATCACATGTCAGTCATTTAAGCTCAATATATTTATTAACACAACAGCTCTTTCCCCTTTTTTTAAGTTAGCATAATTTATTAGCATCAAACTACAGTGAATGGGTACTCTGTTGAAGACCGGTCAGACATTTTTGGCTCTATTTATTTTTTTGATTTTTTGAAATCTTGGCTATTCTTCAATTTTTGCTTAGTATTTCTTATGGTAAAAAAAGGAAAGTCTGTGTCCTAGCCAAGTGGTCCATTGCTTAGTATTTACATACAGTGAATGTGAACACAGGTCAGATGTTTTGAGCTTGTTATATATGTATATATATATTTCTCAACAACATATTGATGTATGCGAAAGATAATATTTAAGTTTGAAAGCTGTTTCAGCACTTGAAGAAAAATGGTTAACATTATAAAAAATTGAATTTTATCTTGTCTTGTATTGATTATTTATAATTATGGGGAAATGGGGTATGACTATTTTGTTATACCCATCCACAATGTCTGTTACGAAGTGCTTCTGAAGGCTTAAGCCAGGTTCTCAAAAGCCCCCTAAAAACATTAAAAAGATACAAAACAATTCTTTATTCTGATGTTGTTAACCCCTAAAGGTGGGTGTAAATATTTTTAGATTTTGGTATTTGTTAGGGATACTGCAATAACTATGGTTAGAATTATTCTAGCCAACGTTTTAGAATTTAAAGGCAGAGCTTTCATTTCTCTGACTATGGTATATATGTTGTTTAACTGACAAGCATTCTTGACCCCTTCATTAGGGAGACCCCTCACGCCCACAGTTGTCAAAACAGTATGGTATTTTCATAACTTTAATAATTGTCATCTCAGCTAAACTACCCACTTCTTACTTGTAATTATTTATTTGTTTGCAGAAAAACACTACAAAGTAAAACCGTGCGAACAAAATGCCGCTATTTACACAAGATTTGGTGAACACCGTGATGATAAGGGGTTATGCACAACTGCAACTCATAAAAAAACATGTTGTCCACAGCATAAGCTTAAGTACATACTCTCCAAAGTGAAAAGTTAGGGATAGTTTGCCTTTACTTAATTTGTAAAGAAAATTCCAGTTCTTCTTTTCGGATGCCAGGACGGATACTCTACTGCCCGATTTTTTTTCCTGTCAAAGTCCGCTTGAGGTATTTGTTGACAACATAATAAACGCTCTGTTACACCAGAAAGGAGAGAAAAAAGCTGCTAAACTGGCCGTAATGTAGTGAAAGAAATTGTTTCTGCCTTTTGAGTTTTAGCAAAGGACACAAATGGGGACAGAAAACCCATTTTTAGCTTTAGCCAGTCTTATTATTACGGGAAAAAACTTTTGGAATATCATCCATTTCACGAACTTCATCCACACAGAGAGCCGCCATTTTGAAATCAGGCACCAATACCGCGCGTAACCGCTGAGCAAAATGAATGGCGAACTTGAGCGATTTTGAGTCATTCTGTGCCCACCGTGTTTCAACTGGTCACCGCCAAATGCATACAATCTGTTGTTTATGCACTAATAGTCTGATGCCTAAAAACGTAAGTCAATTTAAATAAATTTGCTTTTACTTTTGGCCATTTAAAAAAGTTGGTGATAGGCGAGGGGAAAGTGTACGGTGGAGGATTCCAATGATGATGATGATGATGATGATAATTAGGAGGAGGAGGGTGGTAATGCTTCTGAGGGTGATGGTAATGGTAAAGATGACTAAAGATGAATAGAAGAAGATATTAAAAAAGATGTTAATATATGTTTAGGTTTATGAACACACAGTTAAGCTTTCTTCTATATGTTATACTATAAAAAGTTTCCTGTGACTCCTCTTCAGATTTAAAGACTGTACATAATTGGAAAGAAAATATATAATAAATTATGTGAATTCCTGTTGTCATATAAAGTTGGATTAATGCGGAAAAACGGATATATTATTAAAAAAGAGATTAAACTAACGTTTGTTGTGATAGGTGAATAAATTAACATGACCCACCCCTAATGCAGTTCATAATTTTTCCTGACTCACCCTTTTTGACATGTTGAAAAATAGTGACCCACCCCCAGCTTGTCATAGCCCACCCCCCTGTACTCTTTGACCAGTTCCTAAAAAGAGCGGAATATCCAAAAAATACAGTATTGGCTTCTGGTCGAGTAAATCAAGTGACATAAATATCAATAATACAAGAACAATGGTTAAAACAAGTGCATCAGATAATACACCTTATGAGCATCTTACATCTTAGGTGTTACTCATAAAATCCCAACTTAACATGAACAAATGAAAGAAACACAAAGAAAATTGCCATTAAAGATGTGAATATTGTTCATCATGGCGTAAGATAGGAATGAACATTTATTAGTTTGTCTCACGATAGAATCGCTTTGAGATGTTGATCGCAACGTTTTGACTAGGCTAGTCATCATCAGGCGATGAGGTAGATTGTTAACGTGTCGTTATTTATGCCATTGGACCTATGAGGGAACAACATCTGTTAATCGGAATAATAATGAGGATTGAAATGCACCAATAGCAGCGAACCAACGTGCATAAATAGTGATGCATAAACAATCGACCTCATCGCCTGCTGAAAACTAGCAGTATTGCAGTCAACATCTCAAAGTGATTCTATCTTGACAAACTATGTACAGTAGACAGCCTTGCAAAAACCCACCCAATCGCTAAAATTTACCGTTTTGTGCTACAAGGACAACAAAGCACAACAAGTGAGGTAACTTTATGTTTATTTTGAGGATGAATGTGAATATTACTCACTATAGTTCATGCTTATAGAAATGTTTGAACGTTTCCCATACATTCCTTTATAATTTTGAAACATCAACGGTCGCTCCATTTGTGGGCCCCTTGTGGCCAGTGAATAGTCAGAGCCATCAGAGAGCCAAAGAGGATCTTCAAGCCGGTCAGTCAATTGTTCTTTTATGTTTTATCCAGCACTTATTCCTTTATAAAGCTTGATTGATGTATGTTGAGAACAATGCACCAGAATTGGTCAAATACATTGTCCTTGACACTTCTAAGATCCCATTTCTTTTCTCAGGCCTTGGAAATCGCAGTCTAAAAGTTCAAGATCTCGTTCAGTGAATCGTCATCACAGAAAAGAATTACATGAACAACAAAGGCAAAGGAGTTTTGGTTGTCAAAACGCCGGAGGAATTGTTTTGCTATACATAGAGGATATTACACGGTGGCAAGAAGATATGAATTTTATGTTCGAGTGGCAAAAGCAATATCTTATGAGTAATCGTAGCAAATGAGTGCGATGTTGCTTTTGCCACGAGAACATAAAATTCATATCTTCGAGCCAACGTGTAATGTTCTTTTTGTTCTTTTTATTATATAGACATAAAACACGCACTCGAAAAAGTTAAAACAATTTTATTCACCAAAGGGCTAAACATGCCAAACATACATTTTGCGAATCTGAAGGTATTAAAAAATGTCCCGGCACTGTAAAATCTGATAAAATATGACAAACTTATAAAAGATGTGTTAATGTGTCTGTAATAACTGTTTATTGGCTTTCGTCACTGTCGCTGATTATAATTCGCCGTTTTTTGACTTGTTTTTGTCTAACTCACCGCATTTCTGATCCGAATTAGTAAAAACATTTACTGTTCCTACATGGCACTGGTAGAAAAAGGGCAAAGCTGCTGCACTTGTGCTTGGCTGAACTGTCGATGAAGCCGTAATTTCATCCACTTTTATTTTTTGCGAAGGTGAAATCATTGCAGATCCACAAGGTTCCCCGTTACCACTGGACAAAATGGCTGAGATGTGTTGTTGTCTTTTGTCGGATATAGTCGAGTAGTTATTCAGCGAATTTATGTTGTTGTGTCCAGTAATTTGTACCATTTCGTTTGGTGGAATATTGTTATCCACAAGTTTCTGGACGAGATGCTTTCTGGTGCTATGGGTGACCAATTTCTTGTCTGAATGAAAGTCGGAGGCCACCATCATGTTTTTCACCATCGATCTACCGGCCCAAAAAATCGCCCTCGACTTATACACGGGTCAAAATTTTTCACCCAAGCACCAGTTGAATAAATTCTACATAATTAACATAACAATTGTTTTAATATGTTCACAAACTTCAAATAAACAACAGTACAGTGTTACGATCAACGTAAAGACGCCGAGTCCAAGCTAACACAACAACTTTTAATGGCTGACGAACAAGACCACGCGAGAGCGAGGCGCGGTTACATAACAATCTTAGTCACGTGCAAAACTTAATTATGCAAACTTATTCAATATCACAACATCTTCCCCTTTGTAAAGAAAGTGTCTTTCACAAAGTTCTCGCACAAAAAGTGACTGAGTTCCTTAGTAATAAAAACAACAACAGTGAACATGTTCAGCAATTAATCAGAGTTCCAAATAAAAATGTCTAACAGGTCTAAGTTGTAAAGTCCTGAAAACGGGCTGGTGGTTTCACAATACGACCACTTCTTGTAACAGTCGGATTGGATGCAAGTTCCACATGCTCTGCTGCAGGTTTCACAACAGGCGGAGGTTCAGCTGAAGGTTTCACAACAGGCAGAGGTTCAGCTGCAGGTTTCACAACAGATGGGGAATCTGCTTGTGGCAATGATCGCAGTGGCTCAAATGCTGGTTGCACAATAGCTGGAGAAACTGATTGTGGCACTGATCGCAGCTGTCGGCGATTTCGCCTGTACGTTTGGCCACCCGATACAACAACATAGGAACGTGGGCCAATCATTTTCTTGCAAACAGCTTCTGTCCAAGTAGATTCTTTTGGCTTCTTCATCCTGACTGTCTGTCCAGGTTGCAACTCAGGCAATGCTTTTCCTTTCAGGTTGTAGTAGAAAGCCTGCTTCTGTTTAGAGTTAATCAGCTTGTCTTGGACAGCTTGTGGGGGAAGTGTGTTAGGCTGAAGTTGTTTACTTGACAGAGGTAACAAATTGCGTGTTCTTCTGCTGAACAGCCTTTGTGCTGGGGATGAACCAATTTCTGTGGGCGTGTTGCGGTAGTCTAGAAGAGCAAGGTACGGGTCAAACTTTCCACACGCTGCCTTCTTCATTAGGTTTTCACAGATTTTCACAGCACTCTCGACCTTTCCATTACTTTGGGGATAGCGCGGAGAGGATGTGATGTGTTGAAAGTGCCAGTCATTTGCAAACTTTGCAAACTCAGCAGAAGAATACTGTGGTCCGTTGTCGGAGATTACAACCTCCGGAATTCCATGACGACTAAAATGCATTTTCAACTTTGCAATAACTGTTCTGGAGTCTGTCTTTTCAAGCTTGTCAACCTCAAAGAAAGAGGAGTAATAATCAACTGTAATCAGGTACTGACGCCCGTCAAAGAAGAACATATCTGTGCCAACTTTTCGCCAAGGCCTTGATGGAATTTCATGGGGCATTAGCGGTTCTCGAGGCTGCTCTGGCTTGAAGGAATTGCAAATATCACACTTGAGAATGAAGTCTTTCAACTCAACATTCATACGCGGCCAGTAAAACACCTCTCTAGCTCGTCTGAGGCATCCCTCGATACCGAGATGAGACGAATGAACCATTTCCATCATTTCCTTTCTTAGCTTGGCAGGTACAATAAGACGCTCAGCCTTGAACAGCAAACCATTTTGAGCTGTGATTTCATCTCGAAACTGAAAATATGGCTTGACCTCTGCTGGAACTTCATCGGGAGTGCTAGGCCAACCTTCTAGGACAACTGACATAAGGGTTTGAAGGTTTTCATCTGAGGCTGTGCCTTCTTTGAATTCCAATAGTCGTGCTTCTGAAATGGGAAGATCCTCTGTAAGTACTATCGCCTCTAACTCACTACAGTACTCGGTCTGAGTGGGAGGTTCATCTAGATAGGCTCGGGACAGGGGATCTGACATAACCATCGAGCTTCCTTTTTGGTACTTTACATCAAGGTTGTATCGCTGTAGACGCAGCAGCATCCGCTGGAGACGCTTGGGAGCAGAGCCAAGGTCCTTCTTGAAGATAGCTTCTAGGGGCTGATGATCTGTTTTAACGTGTACCACATCTCGACCAAACAGGTACGTATCAAATCGCTCACAGGCAAACACGACTGAGAGAAGCTCCTTTTCAATCTGCGCGTAACGACCTTCTGCTGGAGTTAGGGCTCTAGAGGCAAATGCAACTGGCTGACCCTCCTGAAGTAGGGAGGCGCCAAGTCCAGAAAGTGATGCGTCACTTTCGATTGTGACTTCCTGATTGACATCGTAAAACTTCAACACTGGAGCTTTACAAACAAGATTCTTGATACTCTGGACAGCTTCATCATGAACAGGCAGCCAACACCATTCAGTATTCTTAAGTTCCAGTCGTCTCAACGGCTCGCAGACACTGGACAGGTTTGGTAAGAACTTAGCCAGGTAAGTAACCATGCCAAGGAATCGCTTCAGGGATTTGACATCTGTCGGGGTTGGCATGTCACGTATGGCACGAACTTTGTTTGGGTCGGTCACCACACCATCAGCAGTGAGTAGATGACCCATGAATGGTACTTCTGATAGGCGAAGCTTAACCTTCTGAAGATTAAGTGTCAGATTCAACTTACGGCATCTTTGAAGGAAAGCCGTTAAATTCTGATCATGATCCTTTACTGCTTCATCGACAGTGTCTCCAAATCCACAAACCAGGAAATCATCGGCGATAACTTCCACTCCTTGGAGACCCTCAATTGCTTCATGCATCTTCCGCTGCCATATCTCGGGCGCAGAACTTATGCCAAATGGCATTCTCAGCCAACGAAAGCGGCCAAAGGGGGTGTTAAAAGTGGTGTAAAAGCTTGATTGCTCAGTTAGTTTCACTTGCCAAAATCCACTTTTCGCATCAAACACACTGAACACTTTGGCATTTGTGAGACGAGTTGTGACATCTTCAACTGTCGGTAAAGGGTAATGAGAGCGCTTAATGGCAGTGTTCAAATCTTTGGGATCTAGACAAATGCGAACCGATCCATCCTTCTTGGGGACTGCTAAGACACTCGACACCCAGTCAGTTGGCTCTGTAACTGGAGTAATAATCTCCTTGGCAACCATCTTGTCAAGCTCGGTCTTCATTGCCTCTTTCTTAGGAACAGGCACTCTTCGTGGGGGGTGAACAACAGGGTGAACATCTTTACTCAGCTGGATGTTGTATTCCCCGGGTAAACAGCCAATGCCTTGGAACACATCAACAAAAGGACTAAGCACAGGATCATTGGTGACATCCTCAGAAACCACTGGATCTTGTTTTGGGGCTTCAATTACATTATTGATAGGGGTATCAGCACTAGAGACCATAATCTTGATAAGACCCATCCCCTTTGATGACTGCAAACCAAGCAACGGTGTGACCATCTGGTCGACAATGACAAAATTCAGTTCATGCTTACTACCATTATGTTCCACTTTCAACCTTGCAAAACCAAGTGCCTTTCGCTTCGAGAGATCATGCATAACCAGTGTAATGTCCTTGGGGACAATTTTAGCTTTGCTGTGATCGTTTGTTGCCCTGATGTAATCCTGCAGTGGCAAAATATTTGCAGTGGAACCTGTATCAATTTGAAATGTCACTGATGCTGAATCATTGACAGTTAGTGAAACGAGAGCTTGATCTTGACCACTGATGCTATGAATGTAAAATTCTTCTTCGACCATGTGAACTTTCGCACCTTCTGAGTTGCCATGACACTTGACTGCAAAATGACCTTGTTTACCACACTTCTTACATTTCTGACCAGAGGCCGGGCACAATTTCCTTTCCAGTGCATGTTTACCACCACAAAACAAACACTCTTTCAGCTTGGGAGGTCCCTTGTTTGGCGACGGAAGCTTGGGAGGCGGCGTTTTCCGGCGCTTGTTTTTAAACGGAGGTTTGTGACTCACTCGATTAATATCTTCGTGTCCTGAAGATTCTTCTGAAATTTCGGTCGCTCGCTCGTGAGTAACTTGACTTGCCTTGATAGTTTCGATGGCTTTATCGAGATCGAGGTCTCGCTTTCCAAGAAGCTTTTCACGAACTCTATCATCCTTCACACCGAGAATTAAGCGGTCTCGAACCAGCGATTCTCGTAACGCGCCAAAACCACATGATTCTGAAAGCTTCATCAATGCAGTTATGTAATTATCAAGCGACTCACTGGACAATTGCTCACGTTTGAAGAAAACATATCTTTCATAGGTTTCGTTCCGTGCAGGGACACAACGCTCTTCGAACTTTTCAAGAACCTTATCAATCTTTAGAGCGTCCGAAGCATTAGCCCATTGGAAGGTGTCGTACATGTCCATTCCTTCTTTACCGATCACATTCAACAGCGAAGCCACTCGAACTTCTTCTTGTTTCTTGTGAATGCCAGCCGCTAGCTCGTAAAACTTCCATTCACGTCGAAACGATTTCCAATTTTCTCCTTGATGCAAACGGTCGGTAAGATTCAGCGGCGAGGGAATTTTCGCTGTAGTACTGACAGCAGCCATGATACTTGTAATGCCACGTGCAACGAACCAAAGCAAACTCGAACGCAAACTATAGACTTCACAACAGCCTACCAATCGCGGACGAAGCGCTGGACTTGAAGACTTCGAAGCTACGAAGTTATTCTGAACAGTTGGGTTAAAATCCCGCGTCTGACACCATGTTACGATCAACGTAAAGACGCCGAGTCCAAGCTAACACAACAACTTTTAATGGCTGACGAACAAGACCACGCGAGAGCGAGGCGCGGTTACATAACAATCTTAGTCACGTGCAAAACTTAATTATGCAAACTTATTCAATATCACAACATACAGGTTACGCCGATGATGTCCTTTCGCTTTGCTATCTGTGTTATTAAATTGGCAGTTCAAGTTGAAATTCCCTAATAATTTATCGCTTAATATAAACCTGAATGTTGTAGAGACTCATTGGCACAAGATTTGAATAAAGAGCTGTCATATTTCACCAATAAAGCTGCTAAATCCACTCGAGAAAAACATCTTCTTGCATGATCTTTCTTGCTGCGAACTTCGCTACTTAGTAACCTGGCATGATGCAAGCACGTGTAGTTATCAGTTACCAGTACCTCACCGAGGTAGCTTGGTTACCAAGCTCCCCAAGCAAGCACTTTGTTTTTATCGAGTCGATTCGAACGATTTTTGATGTTTCTTGGTGTTTTGCTTGTCTTCTAAAGCCGCTGCTATCTCTCAACAATTAGAAAGGTTCGCTTGAAATAAGTGTGTTTGATTTTATAAGCCTGTTTCAAAAATTATGGGCAAAATGCCTGCATTAACACGTGTTGTTACAAAATGTAAAACGCTCGAGTAAGTACGATAATAAACATAACATCGAAACTTGCTGTGATTTTTTCATCAAGTATCTCTACCTGAAAGGAAATTCTAAGAAACACAAGGTTAATTTTCCAAGAAAATTCTTACCCAGAAATGTAAAAAACTTAGGGCATAACTACAGAATACAGGGCCACTATTGAAGACGGAAAGCTCCCTTAGGGCATAACTACAGAATACAGGGCCACTATTGAAGACGGAAAAATCTGGTGGCTCGTTTGGCTCGGTAGTCACTGCCGAGCCAAACGAGCCACTAAATCTTTACACCGAATACTTCCACTGCCGAGCCAAACGAGCCAAACGAGCCACTAAATCTACACACAGGAGACTTTGACTGCCGAGCCAAACGAGCCAAACGAGCCACTAAATCTACACACCGAAGACTTAGCGCACAATGCAATAACGCACAATACAATAATTTCTCGTTCTTTCATCCACTGCCGAGCCAAAGGAGCCACAAAATATACACGATCTTTTCACCCACTGCCGAGCCAAACGAGCCACAAAATACACTGTCTTCAAAAGTGGCCCTGCATTCTGTAGTTGCTCCAAACTTAGTTTCTGGCCTCAAAAATAGGGGGTCGACTTAAACACAGGGTCGACTTATACACGGGTAAATACGGTAAGTGCATTCACTCCCAGCGGGGAAACTTTAAACCATTTTTTCCCTGCCTTTGGAACTTCTGTTTTGATAGCGAGGTAAAACGGCGAATCATCATCCATCATTTTCAGTGGTCTTTGTTGTTTATAGGCCAAATGGGTGGTGACAGGACAGGGCTCGGGATTATCGAGGTTTTCAAACATCTTTGGCCTGATTTCTCTGACATTTTTGGTGTTTTCGCCCATGCGAAGGTGGGCAGATCCACCTTCCATGGAAGAAATGGAGTACCTGTAATTGTTGTCAATTATGCAATTTGTGACCAGGATTTGTTTTCAAATGTATCAAATTTTGTCGTACTGTAAGTCAACCATGTTCAATATCGGATCATAGCTCGATAATCACCTCAAAAAATATTAACATAGCTATTGGTGAACCTGAATCCTCAATTGAGAATAATCCACTGCCGCGTCTTCCAATGCAGTTCTTTTGTTTAAAAGTGTCTTCCTCAGATAGATAAAAGCTATATTTGCAAAAACAAAAGTAATCTCGCATGCAAATGCAATTGCAACGACTTGCAAATTACTATATTGAGCCACCTTAATGCAGGTTCTTATAACTGGGGTTTTATGTGCAATTTTAAAAATGGATACATCATCTTGTTTGTTCTGCCCTTATCTTTAAAATGTGATACCATCTTCATTTTAACAGGGTACATTGTAGCTGGACAATCTTTCGGTTCTGCAAGGTTTATTCTCGGCTGATTTTCAGTTACAAGCTGTGGTCTTAGCGTATCTGAGGGTGAATTCCAGGTTACAAGGTAGCTCTATTTATTGGAATCGCTAAACTTAATTACTTTTCCGCTGGATTAAGTGCTATTCATACACAAAAAATAGGTGTTTACAGCTGTCCCATCTTTCGAGAGCAAAGGAAACTGAAATGATATAATGTTTTCTTTGCTCGTGAAAACTTAAAAATTTGTCAAGTAGAAAATATCTTAACAAGTGATTCCAAAACAGAAAAACAACTCGCTAGATCAAAAGCTAATAACTCAATCAAGTTTTTGATGGAAAAGATTCTTGTTTACTGTTGAGGAACTATGTGAAATTTAAACCAAAAGTAGTTTAGCTGCAAACTAGGAAACTTGAAGGTGTCAACTCTTGCAAGTGGACTTAGTTTTTAATTAATGAGTTCGGTGAAACTAATCAATATGCGAGTTCAAACAGCAAAAGTGTGAACGGTTCCTTGTTCTAATTAAGCGGTTTGTTTTGGCGAAACTTCCTTTTTCTCAATCTCACAGATGAAAACACCTTCTATGGAAAGAAACTAGTTATCCCAATAATAAGTAAGCTAATTCCTTATAATACTTATTTTCCTCATTTACAGTTCTTTCTAGATTTCTCTATTTCCGAGGTTCCAAGATTAACAATACATAACCATTTTATTAAGCTAAAGATAAAGTAAGGCCGATGCAAGGACTTTATTAACCAGCTAGATGGGTTTACTTATTATAGACAAGTTTTACTGGAAGTTAAAACTATGACAGAAGCAAGGAGGTTTCTAATAATTTATACGAATAAAACAGAAAACTCAGTCAAATTTAAACCTATAAACTGTTACTTTCACAACGTGTGCTATTGTTATCGTTTTGTTTTGATTTTACTCCAACAATTATTCATTAACTATTATGTTCATTATCAAGTTGACATTTTGCATGCTGTGATTGTTTGTACTTATCGCTGTTACATAACCTTTTGAAATCGATAACAATTGTACGCCGCTATCCACGCTGTCAGTTGCTACAGATATTCGCTAGCTATCCATCGGCTATCAGCTAACTAGAATTGCTATCAGTCTCAGGACCTAGATCAAAGTAAGTCAATTGTTATATTTTCTGTCTATCTATCTTGTTGAGTTTGCGTAGATTCTTTAGGATAAGATTTCGTAGTTGATTAATGTATTGTACTCCGTTAGTGATTAAGTTTTAGTTAGTGTTAGCTTACATAAGTTTTTTTGGCATTGTGCTTTCTAGTTCAAACCACAAGCACAATCACAATCACTAACGTCAGATTCGCTCCAACATGTGAAATCTTAGTTGATTCACCGTTATTGTGGAATAAACATTGATTACATTGATCGCAAAACAGTTTATTCTTGCTTGGTTTCTCTGGAATCCTATTGTGCGTTCGTATTCACGTTCCTATGTCTTCCTTATTTATCTACACATGGCTTCACTAACCATTGGAAAGTCACATAAATGACAAATAGAAGGTAGTTGTGCGTTCGCACCTAGCTGATCAATACAATCCTTGCCTTTCCTCAAATGAATAAATAATCTGGTCTTTGAGTAGTTTTGCGGAATCCACCTGAAGCGTATATGTGTATGGACACATGTTATATATATATATATATATATATATATATATATATATATATATATATATGTTCCACCTACAGTATTTAGTAAGCATAAAAATTTAAGTCCCAAAACTTCAGCGTAAAATCCGACCAGAGAAAATCGTGAAAAGGAAAACGTGAGATTTCAGATAACTTGCTTAGATGTTATGTTTACGAATACAATTTACTACAAATTGATAAGTGAAACCGAGGAAAAGACCCTTATTTACTTGATTAACTACAGTTATCTCCTGGAATTATGAGCCCTTTATCAACGGGATGACTCCATTGTTTCCCTTGTCAGACACTACACTAAAGTTCATAGGTGGAGGCAAAAGGAACCCGGTTACGAGTCATTTATTCTTGTCAATTCTCTAATTGGAGTATTTGTGTGTTTGGCTTAGAAAGCTACTTCTAATGTCATTATTGCGGTCCTTTCACCTTACACCTCGCTTAGCTTGAGCTAAAATATCGGAGAGATTAAATATTTACATTTTCGTGAAATATCCAAAACGAGAAAATCTTTCTTATGTGTTTTTTTGTTTTTAATTTTTTTGTTTGGTTTTGGTTTTTAATTATTTTTGCTCGTGGCTTTCACATCAATAGCAAAAAGAGCGAAAACGTACGCTACCAATAAAGCTAAATACACATGCCTATTATTCGGCGTGAGGTAAGTTGGTAAGAGATAAACGTTTATTTGTTTGTCTCATGATGGAGTCACAGTGGTGCAATAGTTTTGGTCATCATCAGGTGATGAGGTCGATTGTTTGTGTGTTGCTTTTTGTAGCATGTTTGTTCATTGTCATTACACATGTCATCGCGGCAGTCATTATTATTCTGATTATAAGGTATTGTTTTCTCATAAGTCCGCTTTATCGATCAGCAGTTGTGCTCTTTGACCGTAGGTTTCCATGCTTCAGGAATGTTGAATTCATTGTCACTATTGTTGTTTTCAAATTTAAGTCATGCAGGGATTGCCTCTTTGACCCTACTTTTATACCAGTGGGGATCAAGGTCACAATATCCCAAATATTTAACTTTCTTCCAAGTAGGAATTTGCCTTCCTCGTTGACATGCTCCGAAACTGCGGAAGTTTGTGTATGAGCAGGCAGTATGTCTCTGTTAAGTGTTCATACCATCAACCCAAACACCTCGCAACAAAGCCATCAGTTATATCCAAAAAAGAACCATTTATCGCCAGTATTTCCTTCAAAAGGATAGCCTCCTTCGAACTAACCGGTGCAGGAATTTAAATCTACCTGTACTACGGTTCTACCCTACATTAAATCTGTTTCATAGGCTCACAGGCACCGTTTAAAATCTGAAACAAAAAACTTAAAGAAGCCCTAGAAACAACTAATCAAGATGGTGTCATTTCTATAACATTCCATTTAAATGTGAAAAGGTATAAATCAGGAACACAGGATGATTGTCACAATAAAGGATAAAAGAAAACAAAGCGACGTACAGCTTGTCTGTACACAAAAATAACTTTCGCAGTTTTGGAACACGCCAACCAAAAGGGGCATCTTCCTGTTTGGAACAAAGTTGGCGTTTTTGAGCGAGATCGTCACTGGTACACATGCAGGTGTAAAGAGGATATCCAACATCTTCATAAGGACAAGAGAGATAGTGGAATCGAAATTGTTAAATCGAGCTGGAGCATCCATACCTACAACCAAAAAGCACAACAGCCGATCGATGACCAAAAGTACCTATGAGGGAACAAGAGCTTATATGTCTAACAATTGGGATGTGCCAATAGAGGCGACCTTATGTTATGTTAGCGACCAATATCTCAAATGAACACAATCGTTAGACAAATGAATAAACGGTCATCATCTCAGAGGGAGAAGACCCGGCTAATAAATATATTTCTTAACTCTATATAATAAGGCCATTTATAGTTCCTATGTTTCACTAAATAGGTTCAATGGTTAAATTAAATCGGCTTAAAATAGCTCGTTCTAAAAAAAGAGTTGTAGGGAAGCCTGTGTTTCTCCTGTCCTCCAGTCATTTTTTAGCTGAGCTCAATCAGGCAGAGCTGAGACCTGTCATAAGGAAAAGACTACTTTTGAATATACGACGTTGGGTTACAATGATAAGTTATAACTTGTTAATTTTAAGCAGAAACTTAAGTTCCGCTTTATGATTGGGCATGCCAGGCACAACTTTCTCAGTGACATGTATAGCTGTGTGAAAACCATGCGTGCTGTACACACCAGGCCTAGGGAGCATAAAGTCAGATGTGTCATGGGGACATGTAGCAAAGATAGAATTTGAATATGTACATGTTATTTGAATTTATGTTGTCTACTAAAGATATAAAATATTAAGAAAAAAGGAACATGTACACGAACAGGCAAATGTCAGGAGTGCATGTGTCCTAATTTCATGCTTGGAGAGCACCACGATTTCTGTGCAAAGGCACAATATAAATTAAATTTAGGCACAGACAAGGCACATGTAAGGCACAGTTTAGGCACGGTTTTGACACAGTTAAGGCGCAGTTTAGAAATGGTTTTGGTACATGTTCGGCATTGTGAACACAGAGAATTAATAAAATGAAGAAACGCCGAACAATTTTTAAGTGGATGTTAAATGGAAAATCGTGGGGTACAGATAGTGTGCTAAAACCGTTCCGGTAAGGAAATTTACCTTTCCTTCGGCGGCCAAGAAGACCTTGTATCATGGCGCTTCCAATGTGTGTTTTTGACTACAATTTACAGACTTGATCTCGTTTTAATGTAGCGTTTCAAGACTTCAGAAAGCAGACAGCAAAATGGTGATGTACAATATTGCTATGAGCTTGGATGGAATTTTAATTTTATAAGGATCGTTAAAGCCATCGAGGGGGAAATTGACTACAAAAGCCTTCGGGCTAAAATTAAACACTAACGCTTCAGCGGGAATAGCAATGTGAACATCCTGCATGCGTGCATGTGCATGGCTTCAAAGTGTGCGAAATTTTGACGCTTTTGAATACATTTGTTAGCTTTATCTTTAATGGAATTAATGTGAAACAAAGTGTCTTTCAATTTTCTTTTATTCGTGTCGCTTAAGTTTGGAATTTTAGGTCTTTGAAGCGAACAAATTTGAAATGCACATGTAGTGTAATGGTATCTTAGGGCCTGTTTATATGGAGGAGAGTTGTCCCTGGTAGGAGGGCTACCCTCTCCCCCGAGCTATCTTTTGCCGAGCGTTTATATGAAAAAGTTGTCCCTTTTGACCGAGCCAAAACTTGGCCCTCTCAGTTCAAAAGACTGGCGAGAGTTGTTTTGAAACATCTATTTTGCCTGCCTTTTTTAAATAAGGAACGCTGAAACATCGACCACGACCATTTTTTTGGACAAATTTACCGCTGAATACGATTTCAATGTATCTGCAATTTTGTTTTGGTCTACTGCAGCGTTTGCGCATGCTCTGTATGTGTCAACTTGTCCCTGGTAGGCGAGGCGAAAATAACCAAACTGTTTATATGGAAAAAAGTTGGCTCGCTCCCCAGGGTCACCCCACCTTCAAAGCGAGTGACCCTCCACCCAGGGTCACCCTGCCCCCCGAGCCAACTTTGCAATTTCTCATATAAACAGTTCGCAGCTATTTATAAAGAAACGTATGAAAAGCTATCTCGCCCGGGGTGGCTCGGTATGGAGGGTAACTCTCCTACCAGGGACAACTCTCCTCCATATAAACAGGCCCTTATACGCATCTTTTACGGGCGACTTACCGTCGCGTTTTAATTGTTTTATAACTTTTACTACAGTACTTCAGAAAATACAAACGAGTATTTTTATTAATAGTAATCATGATAGAAAGCATTTGTTAGTGTTAATTTTGTAGAACAAATTCTGTAGTTTTGCAAGTGGTATATTGTGCTATTCCATGTCGCCATGATTTGCAAAGAATTTTATCCCCTCGAATTACCGCTTTTCTGCTCCACGATAATACCACATTGCTCTTAAATAAATCTCAGTGACAGTTCTACAGAATTAAAACCCACCTTTTTCCAAAGTATTTTGTGATAGTTTTATATTTTGTACCAAGACGTAGAGTTTTTGCCAGTGTTTAAAATGATGCACTAGGGTAAACAAAATTTTGGGTACAGTTTTGGCAGAGTTTATGCACGGTTTGGGCGCATAATAGGCACAGTTTATTAGACACAGTTTTAGTACTGTTTCGGCACAATTTAGGCAAAAGATAGGCACAATTGATTCACAGTTTCTTGTGCATTGGTAAGCAAAAAAACTGAAATTCGTGCATTTGCACCAGGAAGAGCGTTTTTGTGATTTGGAAACGATGGTCTAAGATAAAAAATCTAGATTTATTTTAAAAATGGGTTGTAATAGCTCGGTAATGTTATAACTGCCGAAAAGCCAATTTTATGTACATTTGAAATATGGTGTTTTAAGGAGGCTCGATGTAGTTTTTTTAGCCGAAGGGTGGTTGTTTTGAAAATTAAAATTATCTAGGAAGCCAATGTTTGATTTTTGCCAAAATACACCATAATGATCAAATATGACCAAATTTTAATTTTTTGCCCGTCACTTTGTTACAAAGGTTACCATAGCAACCATTGACGCTTTCTTTTGTTCTCAAACAAGCTTGATTTTTTTCGAAATCTAGATTGACTCTTGGTATTCATTTTTTGATATGTTCAAGTATAGTAGATTTACTACCTGTGCTCAAAATTTTAGGAAAATCTGTAAGAGCGTTTTAGAGTAAATCAAGAATGAAGTTTTTGGCATTTTCTTATAATTTTTTACAATCGGCAGTCAATATATTTTAACAAATTAAAGCAAAAAGTCTTTCGCTTTTAGTTAATGGTCTTTGATGGTGTAAGTATTTATATTTCAGTGAGAGAAACTGTGCTCAAATAATACGAAACAATTTTAAGGCGCCTATTTTATATTAAAACGGTGTTTTTCTGAAAATTTCATTCTTGATTTACTTGAAAACGCTCTCACAGATTTTTCTAAAATTTCGTCAACAGTTAGTCAATCTACTAAACTTTAACATATCAAAAAATAAACACCAAGTGTCAATCTAGATTTCGAGAAAATCAAGCTTGTTTGAGAACAAAAGAAAACGTCAATCGTTGCTATGGTAACCGTTGTGACCAAGTGACGGGTAAAAAAATAAAACTTGGTCATATTTGATCATTATGGTGTATTTTGGCAAAAATCGAACATTGGCTTCCTAGGTAATTTTAATTTTAAAAACAACCACCCTTAGGCTAAAAAAACTACATTGAGCCTCCTTAAAACACAAAGATAAGTGGATAGAAAGGACAAGAGAGTTTAAGAATGCACGTTTTGCTAAAAACGAGCACATCATCTAGCGGGTCGCAAAAGTAATCAGGTGAAAAAAACAGCCCTCGGGGTTTTGTTAGGTACGCTTTTTCCAATATTCAGTATGTACATAAGTTTAAGTTTCTTTCTGGGAAGTTTGAATATTGTTTGCCTTATTACAATCGAGAAATCCTAAATGTGCCTATGTTAGACCCTAAATGAAGCACGATGTAAAAAAAGCCATTTTCGGGAGTGTTTTTTTTCCGCCATTTTTCTTCAAAATACACTTTAACCAGAAAATAAGTCTTTCAGAAGAAATTTCTTTGAAAGTTCTAAGTTGTGTTCAATTCTTAACAAACTCTGGCTTTCAAAAGCTTAACTACAGCATTTTATAGTCGAATTTACAGCTATGATCACCAGTAGCATGCGCCAGGCCTTAACTCCTGAATTTACAAGGCTTGATATGCCACCGGGCACCAAGAGGATTGACTAACTACTCACTGTACAAGTTAAGGAGGAGGGGAAGAAGGGTCATCTTGTAAAATAAGCTTAGGATATACTACTACTCGATGCAAAATACTTTCGATATGTCTAACGAGCATGAGGGGGTATGAGGGTGGTACAAATCTGATATCACGATAATTTAAGGTTTTGTTTTCACTTGGAACAAGAAAAAAGGAAACCGATTTAAACAGCTTAAGCTTGTCAATCATACAATCATGCATAGTGTGAACTTACAGTGACTAATGACTAATTTACGGTGACATCAGGCATTGTGAGAAGCGACTTTAACTCCGTTTGTGTCCCTTGATCAATTTTTTTGCTGCTGCAGTTTAGGCCTTGGCGATTGTCATCCTTTGCCTCCACTGTGTCACCACCAACATCATCATCAACATCACCTTCCTCGTTTTCCTCAAGGGTAATATCAATTGCACCACTGTCTTGAAAGGCAGCCTGAAGTGTAACCATTTCAAAGTCACCTGTTTGCAGCTGTGTTTTAAGGACGTTCGTTCCAGCGATACCACGAATTTCTCCCTGCAAATCGTTTAGAGGGAGGAGCAGAGCCAAGCAACAAGAAAAAGACCACTGTGGATTTTTGCGCCACTCCTTGAGGAAATCGTATAGGAACAAAGCGTACTCAGCTGAAAGCAAACCAAGAATGAAGCGATCTTAAAACGGAAGAACTGGTTTAAATATTGAATGGAAAAACATCTGCTCTTTATTTAGTCAATGAAAATAGTAAATGGATAATCTATCCCTGGAATGAATATTGTGTCAAAAAACTTTGAGCAGTTGCATGTACGTGGCCAATTAAAATTCAATTCAATGGCCAATCAATTAAAACCATGACTGTCTTGAATTATTATAAAATAGCTACAAGAACATTTCTCCTTTTAAGGTTCCAAAAGAACATCCCTTGTTTAAAATTAAGCGAATTTACCGCAAAACATCATTAGTTATTTCAGTGGACAAAACTTGACCAAATGTCTCTGTATGCTTTCAGTTGCAAATGCGAAGAGTGTTTCTGATAGGACATCTCTGGTCAGTTTGTGAGTCGCAGCAAACCGATTTTTATTTGAAAGGAGATGAAAGGACTTCTAGCAAAAGCAAAGTACATCAGGTTTACTGTCTGTCTTACAGCTGTTTATAAGCCAAAAATTTAATATATAGATTTAGCCAAGCCTATAAGCGGAGTTCCACACTTATTTTCTTGTTCTTCGAATTTTTTGAAAATACTCTCATTGAAAATTCTGTTACTATAGGAGATCGCACGATCTCTCGTACAATTCGTGATTAATAGGTCCTCCTGATGTTTTGCAAGTTCTCGGCGAGTGCAATTTGAGAACTTTCAAAACATGACGAGTAGCTATTCATCATGAATTGTACGGGAAGGTCGTGCGATTTTTTTAATTTATAGTATACTCAACAAAATTACACTTCGAAACAGTAAACTTTGATTTCTAAAAGTCTTCGGGCCGACATCGGAAAATCTTCCGAAGAGTTTGGTTCAACTCTTAAAGTCTTCGAATCAACTTCGGAAATAATCGGAAGTGTTCGGGTCAACTTCGGAAATCTTCGCAAGTTTTCGGGTCAACTTGGGAAGTCTTCGGAAGTGTTCGGGTCAACTTCGGAAGACTTCAAAACTCTTCGGAAGACTTTTGGTCACCTTCGGAAAGAAAACTAACTGGTACTCTTAGGGAGTACAATTTGGGATTAATTGCACTGCTCTTGTCTAATCAGAATCCAGTAATATTTTTGAGTGTACTATAATTGTCAAGAACGATCCATAGCCGAAATAAATCGTGAACTACAAATTACAAAATCCTGTCATTACCCTGGGCAAGAAAAGTATGATTTGAGCCCGCGATTCAATGGAAAACTATAACTTGGTCGGCGGCCAACTTCAAAAAAACACATGAACTCGATGAGTTGTACGTCTGACCCCGCGATATGGTCATGTGATACTGGTCAGCAGATACCTTGTTTTGACAGCTGTCAATTGACCATAACATAAATGACCAATATCAAAGATACAAGCGGACGTTAACCTCGACATTCCTTGGGATATGATATGATGACATTCTTCCCCTCCCGGTCGAGTGACTTGTGACTCCCCCTCCCCCCTCCCCTAGAGTCTGTAGGCACGGCGCGCGTATGCTCACTAGATAACCAAATTTTTTCGGCTTCGTGGGTTAACCGGATTTCCTTACCCATGGTGCTCCGCTGGCGCGCTGCGCACGCTGCAGCTCCGCTAAAAAAAGTGCCTTAAACACATTCGGCCACGCCACTTTTACTAAAAAAGTGGCCAGCTCATAAAAAGCTTAAAGACCAGCCAAGAATATGGAAGACTGGATATCCTGTTTCTACAACAATAGTCTGATGATACATAGAAAGAAAAAGATGGTAGCCTTAAAATTTCAAAAGAAACCCCACTTGATGGATAAACGAAATAAAGTTTGCCTGAGATTATCGCTCTGACCATAGTCTCCTACAGGAGATTGATGGCAGAACAGTCCAAAACAACCTGTTTGAGCAACAGTATAATTACGTTTAAAGGCGACAGCACCATCAAATAAAGTATTCAGATTGGCCATAGGCTCACCAGTCAGTACGACTGAACTGGTTATTGGGTAGGTATAAAAAACTTAAGATTGATGGAGTCCAGTCCTTTCAAAAGCACCCTAAGATGATTAACTCACACTCCACTAAAGAGACACCATTAACATGCACAGGTAACCCAACGATTGCTTATTAACGATTGGCTTTTAGCCTGGCGCCCTTGTTCTCCCTTTTCCACCTCCCTTCGCCTGGAAAATGTTGGCTGAAAAGAGCACCTTAGCTGTTCCCAGGGCGGTAGGAGAGAGGGCATCGAAACGAGCGGGTTTAAGCAGAAAAGCCTTGATGCACATGCCTGGGTACCAGTTACAGATTTTTGACGGTTTCCCTTTCCCTGACCAATATGGCGATGTAACAAATGATTTTCACGATAAATCATTAACAGAAGCATCTGAGGAATAGGAGGGTGAAGATGTGAGGTTTGAACATGTGGAGGAGAAGGGACTTGTTTTCTTAAAAGGTGTTGTCACAGAAAGCGGATAGTGACTGTAAAATTGTAATATCGAGGGTGCAATCATTGTATTAACTTTGAACGGCCCAGAAGCAAAATAATGCCGTTTCTATCTACCTATGAAGAACAAGCTCTTCACAGGTTTACACAGGTTGGAAACTTTCCAAAACCTGTGAACAGGGCACTTTTCACAAAGTTTTGTGAAAATTGTAACCTATTTACTCGATCATGCTAAAGTTCTGCCACGTAAAATTGGAAGTTTGCATTCTGACCCTTTTTGATTATGACCGATCATTTCAGAAATTCGTTTGCACAATATTGATACATATTTCTATTTTAAAATCACTTAATCCAGTAACTGAAATCCTTCGAAGTTGTTGACAAGCTTTATGCCAACGTCCATTTGCGATCTTTCAATCGCCGTTGTGAATCTGTCACTTCAGAGGATTAAAAAATGTAAAAGATCACAAAAGATCATTCTAAAAATTTGCGTACACAATTTAAACAAATAAAGGTGTCTTTATATAGGTATTTCAGGCATTTATAACCATTTTCTTTTGACTGGCACGCTAAGAAACGACTTCGCAGCATATTGCTCGACGGCCTGTCTTTGACACTACATTCATATTATTACAAGAGAAAAAACACAGACACGAAGAAGTTCTTATATAAACCATGGGCTAAACATGGTTTGTGTTTCCCTTAGAACAATACCAGATATTGAATTTGTTTATGCATTACAGCAATTTCATGATATAAAGAAAAAAATATGAACTTGTCTGCGGAACAACATGGAACAACTAGCATGCTAAACACAACTGGCTGAACATCTAAGCTCACTGTTTGATTGAACATATTTAAATATTAACTTTTTCTCTTACCAACAAGCTGACCTATCACCAGCGAATTTGCTGCAAATACCAATATCTCGAATAGGAGTGCGTCAGTTTCTGGGCCGATCGCGCCTGTTACATATTCTGTGGGAATCTTACTTGCTGCTCCAATAACCAAGTTGACAACAGTAACGGCAAGGGAAGTCGTCATCAGCCTGTTTTCCGTCACGTCTTGTAAAGGTTTTACCCAGGCGAAAACGAACCCATACATCCCAGCGATGACCAGTGCCAAGCCAATGTAGGACCTGCTCTCTTGTCCTACAAAAATTAGGCCACATGTCAGGATTACCTTACGAGTCATTTCAACAAGTTCCCAATACCACGACCGGGTTTTGTAATTTTCAAAGAGAAAACGTAACCCAGAAATCATTTCCTTGTTAGAACCGGAATCCTGCAGTGTGTCTGCATCTTGTGTGGCCAACCGTGCTCTTTGTTGTCTCCAAAGGGCCACGAAAGAGGCGGCAGGAAGGGCAAAAATATAGGCAGTTGAAATGTATGCCACGACAAGCATATGATTGTACTTTTGCCCTTGACATGGTACACTGTAATCCGCTTTCAGGTACTTGGAACACAAAACTTCTTTGTCATCTCGGCAGAGTTTCCTGCAAGTGGGTGGCAGAACAGAGGCTGTCTTGTAGCACGTGCTGAGGTACGTCACGTACAGGAAGAAAAACAAATTCCTATACACAAGCTCCTTGGATTGCGAGACTCGCCTTGACTTTTCATCTTGCTCAAGGTTGCGATTTCTTGAGATGAGCAGTTTATGAACTCCGTAAGCAATGACTGAAATGCAAACTATAGCAACATTCATTGTCATCACTGCAATAAGACTTCCGAAGGCATCCAAGTGTAATCCAGGGAAAAGGCACTGGAGCGGTGCTATGTGCAGCACATTCAACTGAAGAAATCCTGAATATTTAGCGATCGTTTCAAGAGAACCTGGCCATTTGATGTACGAGAACACTTCCAGCAAACCATAAGTGACCTGATAGAAGCCAATTATGATCTTAACCTTCGAAAAAAACTTATCCATCAGAAGGCGTTCTTCTTCCTTCTTATTCTTTCGTCTGCTTGACCACACCAAAAAGGCAATGATAATCAACATGATGGCCAAAATTATAGACAACTGGCCCACAATCCACTTCTTTGATGGGCATTGTGTGCAGAGTTTAAACTGTTTGTAGTATCCTGGACTGCAAACACTGCAAAGTGGACCTTTGTACCCATTCTCACAGATGGAATCTAGACCACCCTTACATGATGTTTCTGCTGGGCACATGTAAGGCGTAGGTATGGGATAAGGGTATTGTACATGGAAAGCATCTAAGGCTGGTGAAGATGTCAAGAGATTTTTAATATAATGTTCGTACCGATTTTTGTACGTCTTGTTTCGCCATTCCCACCAATGACCAGGTTTCAATGAAGCGTAGTCATCTTGGCATTTCAGTCCCCTTTGGCCACATTTGAAACATCTTTCGAACATGTGGGTTCTATATTGTCCCTCCAGGCATTTACAAGCACGGTTCCCAGCAAAGAAGTCAGTTTCTGTTCCTGTTGAAAATTTCAAAAAAGCCATAAATTTATTTGTTAGGAGCACTTTAACTAAACTGCTAATGGTATCCGGTCGTTTAGCCTACGAGTGGATTCGCTAATGACGAGTTCGCTAACGCATAAGATCGAGACGTCTACCTCTAAAGTCGATTTGTTAACGAACTATCAGTTGTTTTACTAACGTATTTTGAAGATTCGTATTTTAAAATATGGTGATAGAACATTACAATAGAAAATCAATCCGCATTTAAAAATACTCGTTTCATACGTTGATTTTGAGGATGCCATCAAGCTGGGACAAGTACGGCAACAAACGGAAGAACATTGACCAGCTCCTGAAGACGTGCAGCTGCCTTTACAACCCAGCTCGTGATACACTCTTTTTATATACAAGAATATAAAATACCAACATTTGGTGTTTGGTGTTCTCAAAGTCTTTTCTTCGAACTATGCATGTGCAAAGTTTTTGAGTGAGTAGATCCAATAAAAACAATTTTGGCTTGCTTTTGTCGAACAGTGGTTAATTTAGGTAAGTGTAAACTAAAATTAAAAATATTGGTTAAATAGGGTTTAAATGCTTTAGAACAGTCAACAAACATAACATAAACAGCTCCCTGTGAGGAAACATAAAAATGGAAGGACTTCGGGCTCTCAAGATTAACTTTTTGAAGTGATTCGGGTTTGTCTTTTGGCAATCATCTATAAATTAGAGAAATATACTTATTTACACTTGGTTTACCAAAGTGAGAAGGGCCGTACGGCTTTTTCCGGCCCTGCTAGAGCGAGGCGTACGGCCCTCATACGGGACGTTTTTCATATGGTTTTCCAAAGATATTGCGCGTGGGTCCGTACTGGTCATATAATAATTCCCCTTATTGACCAAAAATTAACTATCAGAAATTTTAATATGAAAATGCAGAGAAGCACCAAGATTTCTACCAACAATAATTGGTCTCACTTCAATTGTGCCCTAATTTATAAAACACTCATAAAATTACTGGATTCTGATTGGAAGAGAGCACTTCAATTAATCCCAAATTATACTACTTAGGAGTTCCAATAACTTTTCTCTCCGAATTTAACCTGAAGTTGTCCAATGATTTCCGAAGTTTTTTGAAGGCTTCTGCAGTTGACCCGGTGACATCTGAAGATTTCCAAAGTTGACTGAAAAACTTTTAATGAATTCTGACATTGATCCGAAGACTTAGTTAAATCGAAGTTTTACCAAGATAAACTGGGGAGTTAGAATACGTTCCAAATTGTAATTTTGTTGATTATACTATAAATTGAAAACTCTCACGACCTCGACTACAATATGTGATTAAAAGGTACGGTGATGCTTTGACAGTTCTCAAAATTGCACTTGCTTCAATCACACATTTAACTCAAGGGCGTGCGATGTTCTTTACTAATTATCCTTACCCAAAGGACAAGACTTGCAATCTCGATGTTGTTTTCCTGGTGTTTTGTCAAATGCAACAAAAGAACCGTTTGGACATCTCTTGCAGGTTTTGTCCACGTAGCCGACTGTATCAGAGTAAAAACCTCCTGAAAAAAAGACAACCCCAATTTAAACTACGCTTTAGTAGGATCAAAAGGACCAAGAGAACAGAACTCCCGTGAGAAAGATATGATGTCAACCGTTTTTAGAAAATTTAAAGAAAATCTAAAAAAAAGTTGCTTAACAAATATTAATGTTGCCTTAGTTTCTGAATTCTCTAAGGTAATGAGTTTTTTCCAGGATTTGTTTGCTACTTCAAGCTTGATCATCTTCCACGATTTATTTGCTGTTTAAAGCTTATTCATCTTACTTTGTAAAATTTATTTATTTCCTTTTTTGCTAGATATGAGTGCGTGGTTGTGTTGCGTTTTGTGTTTTTGTGTCCCGACCTAGTATATTTGTAATTTATTTCATGTAATTTGGCTTCCTAGACTTTTCAACTTATCAGCTATTTTAGGAGCCAACAGCCTTTTACTTTTGTTTAATTTCATAATATGTAAATTTCATTTTTTCTGTGAAAGGGTAAAATAAAGTCGTTTTTTGTTGTAACAAAAATGGGAAACATATTGTAAGTTAACTTTTAGTTCTTGGTTTTAGGCCATCGTAACTTGATTAAAAATGTGAAACAAACAGCGGTGATAAACATCATGAAAAATCGCAATCCTTGCAAAACTGACTTTCACTTCAAAGTAGAGAAGACTGTTCATTTAAGAACTACAACCTTCATCAAATGCCAACGTCAACAGTGAGAGGTTGTTGCTTTATTAACTGAAGTGTAAATATTGAGTTACTGCTGGAGAGTAATTTTCTAGTCTAGGTTCCAGACCACTTAAATAAAAATATATTAATAGTTGTCAAAAATTTGTAATGGCCATACTTTTAAAAATATATGTTGCTTAGCATACAAAACGTCAAATTAAGTAAAATGGGACAATTTAAACTAGAAAATTTATAAAAATGAAAACTAACTAGTAAACTAAGTAATTAACTATTTGACTAGCTAAACTATCTAACATTAACTGACTAACCAATAGTCTAATTATAAAATTTGTTAAAAAGGTATGTCTTTATACAATTCTTAAAATCTGATAGCAAGCCTTTAAGCAATAATATTATTGTAAATCATCTACATATAAAAGTATCTACCAACATGCAATTTTTTGTTTCTCTACATTAACTGCTTTTCAAGTGACCAAGTACTTTTCGCAGTAAGCAAAAACGCACTTCTGAGCATAGTCACATGAATCATGACATCATCGCCCTAAGGTTTGAACAAGAGGAATTTTTGCGAAAATAAACCATCTAAACAAACATGGTCACACAACGCATCTCCGTGGTTTGGCCAAAACCTGTTCGCATCAGCATAGCCTATTACCTATAGGACTCATCAGCATGACGTAAACAGGTGTAAGGGTATCATGTCAAAACACTGGGAGTGAACCCAAAGGTTGGTTTAAACCCCAGCGCTATACAATCCATATGGGAGCCTTGGCTGGAACTGTAGAACAGTCTCGGCAATGGTAATGTGATGTGGATCCACTAACTATAGGGACGCAGGATGACGACATAAACTGTGGAGATGGGTTGTGTGACCACTTGCATTCAGATGTCTTATTTTAGGTATTCTTTTGCTTAGTGTTCCTTTTTTACAGCGCAGGAACCCAAGTATCTTTCTTTGCTTCAAATTAGGAAAGTTATTTCACATTCAAACTTTGTCAGTTGCAAAGGTTTTTGCTCATAGGAAAACAAAAAATTGTTCATATTATTAGCAAAGATTTCTTTATAGTAAAATATTTGAGCCCAGGAGGAGCAGTGATCGTCCGGGTGAGAGTAGCTCTGAAAAGAACTGTTGTTGGTGACTGAAGTTATTGTTGGTGATTGAACTGTTATTGATTGATTGAACTGTTGTTGGTGACTGAAGTTATTGTTGGTGATTGAACTGTTGTTGGTGACTTTGTTTGTGGCATTACACATCTAACTCGATAATCAAAAGGAGATAGAAGTTACCTGGAGGGCATTTTTGACATCCTTTTTCCCCTTTAGTGGAGGGATCAATGAACGTTCCTAAGGGGCACGGTGTAAATTCGTCGCCACCGCCATCTTTTTGTCGGAAACCCGAAGCCAATAGAGCGGAAGTATAGGCTTTATTCCGATAATATTCTTCTTCTTCCACCTTGATAGCTTCTGATTCGGATTCGACAGGATTCCTAGAAGAAAGCAATTATGTTTCTCAAGAAAGGGAATAGAACAATTTCCCTCCATCAAGCAATCCTTAATAAAGGTGGTAAAACGATTATCTAGAAACACAATAAGGATCAGTTAGTTTTTAGGCGATCAAATTTTACCATCCATTTTCTGTAAATTTTACCAAGTCATGTATAAATAATGTTAAATAGCTAGTCTTTCTAAAGTAAATTTTCCACTTTGTTTTAAGCAGAAATAGTTACCGGTAATTGTAGGACTCCATTGTTGATATATATGTTAATTTGCATCCTAGAAATTATGATTGCTAATATTATTATTATTATTATTATTATTATTAGCCAAGAAATGAAATAACGGTGAAAATTAAAAAAATAAAGGGAAAAATTAGGATAAAGGTCAGCTATATTCTGCTGATGTAATAATTGCCCGTCATATGCCCAAATCTTAAAATTGAAAAGTATAACAATGTCTTTATTGTGGGTGCAGTAATAAAATGAACTGAATGGATCAATACCAGTTTACCCGTCCTAGAGCAAAAATGGGAATCCTGATTGGAATGACCTGCGTGAAGGCGGAATAACTGAATGAATTATTTGCAGGAGGAGGCATGTATTTCTTATTATTAGTTTTTACACCTGGATACTAACAGATATATTGTGAACTCCTGGTGTTTAAGTGATCTAACAGTTCGATTGGATATCAACCTGGGAAAAAATAAGAATGAAAAAAAATACAAGAATAGGTTTAGCATAACTTGTTAACCAAATATATATGCTAATGCCTCAGGTTTACTATCTTTCTTCTTTTAAATACCAACTATCAATCTCACAAGGACTGGGAACTACCGAATTTACGAATTTGATTGGCTAAAAATGCGCTCTAGATTTTCCTTTTTAGACCCGTATTTAGACCGGTTACAATTGCGGTGAGAAAATTACAAACAAATGTACTGAAACAGTGACTGGCTTCGGCTAAAAATACTAAACAGAAAAGCTAAGAACAAGCAAACTTTGGCAATTTAACTTAAGCTGGCATGCAGTCAAATACCAGCCAGAGATAAAATTGCAAAATATTTGCCAGGCCAGAAGTATTAAAGCAGTCAAGACCAATAAAAGCGACTTTTACTCCTGCAAGAATATTTTGTCAGTCAATGAAAAAGGCTACAGAAATTGAAAACATACCTGCCGATGATCTCGACCTTCTCTCATTGAAATGTTTCATTGCCGTTGGCAAGCAGAATGTCCGTGAATACAAACCATTTACATTAAGCAAATTAACAAATTGACGTCAGTTTTTATGCTCTTTCCTGTTACTGGTGATAAATTTTGCAATAACAGCATCAAAGTGTTGTAGATTCCCGAGCCACAAGGCGAGTGGATCTATAACAAACTTTGACAATGTTATGATGAAATTTACCATCAACTAAAGGGCAGACGCATTAAAAAACTGACGTCAATTTGCTTTTTACAATAACAAAAGGCCAAAATTTCAAATGGAGGAAAGATCTAGAAATGCATGAGTTAATGGACAATGCGATTGCCTCAGAATCGGAATTTCATCGCTGTAATTCGGAGAATCACAGGCTCGTAAATAAAAGTTTAGTAAGACTAGGCCAGAAATACAAGGAAAAACTTGCGTTTCTTAACTAAAATATTAATCCAGGGTAAACTGTTCACAAAATGATTCGCTAAAACACGGTTCAGCTTCTTAATTCCATCGACAGCACATATTCCTACTCACCACCCATTCCCAGGTCTGAATTCTTAATAAAGCATCCTCATATTTTGGCTCTTAGGCTGCAATGGTTTCTTCCGTTTCAACCCATAAATTTGAGATGATTTCCTCATTGAAGCCTTCTATTGAAGACTACAATTCTCGCCTCATCAAAAATGCAGTGCTGAAAAGTTTAACAAAACTTTTGCTGATTCCATCATTTCATGCGTCTGTACTCGTATTTATTTATTTATACATTTACTTATACCTGGTAAAAACATCAGGCTTATGAAATCTAATTAATAAAAATACAAATCTAAATACTATACTAAACCTGAACCTGTTTTCCACAAATACTCTGACAATAAAATTAGCCAATCAGCGTGTGAGAATTTGCTCAGTTCTTGTTAAATTTTAGTTTTCCTACAAAATTTGCAAAAACTACGTTTCTATTGCTCAATTAAAAATAATTATAGCCTTTCTGTCTACTTAGATTTACAAGAAGGAACCCTTTTAGGAAAACGTTAGCAAAACTAAGGATAAGCTGTCACAAACTTAGGATCGAAATACCTCAAATACCGTATTCACACGTGTATAGACCGCACTCGTTTATAAGCTACACCCCGACTTTTGACCGAATTTTCTTGGAAAAAAATAATTTCATGTTTTCTAAAAAGGGGGGTAAGGCCTGGCTTAGTTATCTCAGAGTGCTGAGTACCGCCAAGTTATTGTGATTTAGTAAATAATAAAGATGGTAAATTTCAAGCTCGGTGATAAATAGTGAAGAAATTATGCTTGGGACAAAGAAAATTCCCCGACGGAAATTGAACCCATGGCCTCCCAGATACCCGTTGGGCGCTCTAACCAACTGAGCTATGAGAGACTCGTTGTGAGCTGGGCCATTTACTAGGTTGATATGTGACACGCGTCCTGCATACTGCTAGGATCAGCAATGTCGAAATCATTAAATCTGTAGTAAATAATAAAGATGGTAAATTTCAAACTCGGTGAGAAATAGTGAAGAAATTATTCAACATGACATGAGCGTGGGACAAAGAAAAAATCTGAGTCCCCGACGGGAATCGAACCCATGGCCTCCCAGATACCGTTTGGGCGCTCTAACCAACTGAGCTACGAGAGACTCGTTGTGAGCTGGGCCATTTACTAGGTTGATATGTGACACGCATACATACATACATACATACTTTATTGACTTTCCCCCTAGAGGCTTTTCAAAGACAATGAAATAAATACAATAATAATTTAAAACTACTTAAAAACTCTAAAATGATATTCATACTTAAAATTAATTAACTAGGATTAAGAATCTATAAAATCTTTGACAAGTTTACGTTTAAGATAAAACTTAAAAGCAGATACATTCTCGAGAGTTTTTAGAGAGCTATCCATGGAGTTCCAGATACTGACTATTCTGTAGTAAAACGTCCTCTGACCACTGGCAGACTTGAAAAGAGGAATGTTCAGCATTTGTGAACTTCTTGTGGCACGTCCGCTTATTTCTCCTCGCTTACTAAACTGGGAAGACAGATACTCCGGCACGCGGGATGTTAGACATTTGAAGGCCATGATAGCGCTCCTGAAATATAACTGAGTCGCAACTGGTAGCCATTTAAGCTCTTTTAAAACTGGTGTGATGTGATCATATTTGTGCGTACTGGTCGCAGTTCGAGCGATCATATTCGATCATATTTGTGCGTACTGGTCGCAGTTCGATACTGCTAGGATCAACAATGTCGATAGCATTAAATGTCTAGTAAATAATAAAGATGGTAAATTTCAAGCTCGGTGATAAATAGTGAAGAAATTATAAATTACACGAGCGTGGGACAAAGAAAAAATCTGAGTCCCCGACGGGAATCGAACCCATGGCCTCCCAGATACCGGTTGGGCGCCCAACCTGTATTTGGGAGGCCATGGGTTCGATTCCCGTCGGGGACACAGATTTTTTCTTTGTCCCACGCTCGTGTCATGTTGAATAATTTCTTCAATATTGTGATTTGTTTAAACGACAAAATTCATCACAGTAATCTAACTTAGCTTGTAATCGATCGAACAAACATTGAAAGGTAAATACCGTATTTATTCGGCTATAAGCCGAGAGATATTTTCGCCAAATCTTACAGAGAACTAGTCAAAACTCAACGAAATAAGCCGAGCGTTCATCAACAAACAAAAATTTTCAAGCGTTTGTAATTTATTCTTGGTCGTACTTTTTATTAAAGTGTCGGCTCCTGAAACACAATTTGGATTAATTAAGCAACGTTATCCAGCATGTCTTAAACAATTTCCTCACAAAATCTACAATTTCTGCCTGAAACTGTTTCTGTTCCTTCACCATTTGAAGTTAAGTTAATTGCAGAATCACTGCTAAGTTACGTTACTCTTCAAGAGAAGAAGGAATCGATCTTTGTTTTTCATTGACTTGTTGTGGCGACACCAGAAAACTGGCCAATCAGAGGCAGTCGTTCCAACGGGCTTGGTAAACATTGTAACACGATCTGGAAGAAATCAGACGAATGTAATATTTTTGTTCAAAACCTAAAACTTCTAATACCACGACTTCTCTCCTAAAAGAAACCACTTCAGAAGAGTTTGTTTGGATTCAGAATACTCTGACAAATAACAGCACATTGTGTTTCCTTTTTGATGACATTTAAAGTTCACCCAGCTTGCTTGATCTGTATGTTCGCTAGCGACTTTGTAACGAACTGAAGATTCACTCCCGGAGATTCACTGAATCAGCCTGTATTCTCTGGCGATTTTGCAGTTGTTCTGAACAGTCTCTACCTCAGCAACAACTTTCACTTTGAATGTTTTGTTGCTTAAAACGAGTAGCCTCCAAAACTTGCTTGCAAACATTCGTTTAAACTGCGATTAACTAGAATATCAAAGCCACTTATCGGCCCAAGTCTTTACACGTGTGTTGTGCAAAGAATTGCGTGAACATTTTAGATGGGTTTCGAATTAAACATATGAAGATTGAAGTTATACCGTGTATAGGCCGCACCCCCATTTTGCAGAAAATTTATTTGGAAAAAAAGTGTGGTCTATACACGTGCGAATACGGTACAACAATATACATCGTTATGAAAGACTATGTAACTTCTGCAATTGAAACAAAATTGAAGATGAAACTCACTTTTTGTTAGATTGCCCAAGCTATTCTCTATACGAGACATATTATTTTCTATAATAGAACCTAAAATCCCATTCCTACCATTACTATCACATGAACCTTATTATCACATCTTATGAATTCCACTGACTTATTGAGTACTTAATAAACATTCAGTTAATTTCATTTGTCTTGGCATGTTTTGAATTGAGACACAACCTCGTAACAATGATCACCCCTTCGAATGGTTAAAAATGAGCATATATTGTAATTCTTTTTATTTTATTGTATGTGACAGCGGAGCTCCGCTCGTGCACGCGAGCACAGCATTCATAAGTAAGAGTAAGCAAAATTTGAAATCCACATCGAACCGAGAAATTTTGGGGGTTCCCAATCCCGTACATACGTACACACGAATTTGGCCTGGGGACGAGGTTGCCCGCCCGTGCTAAAGGAAAGTGAGGAAATTACAAACAGCAAATATAAAAGCTCCCAGGGCAAGACAAAATATAGACAACGGGTAAAATTACTCAGGGACACTACAGAGCAAAATATCTGAGAGGTTTATTATCCAACTGCTCTATTTTGTTCGTCTTTTTCATCTGTGAGTGTATCAAAACTTCCATGCACCAGAGAGACAGGGCTTTAGTGAAGCTCATTTTTACACCGGTTAACTACACTGAATAGAGATGATTTAGTGTGCGTTAAAATTTGTTTAAACTACTGTACACATGGCAAGAGATTAAAAATGACCACTGATCTTTTCCAGAAACGTTTTAAATTTGCGTACGTGAGCAACGTTTTAAATTTGCGTACGTGAGCAACCCACCGAGGTTAAAACAAATACTATTATTATTATTATTAACCCATTTGAGTGCACCGATGTTAAGACAAATACCAGCAAGAAAAGTGAGACGGGAATATTTGTCCACCAAATATATTGAAGTCTCTTTTGTGTAAAGCAAAAATAAGAGGTCTCGAAACTATTTTGTATTCTTAGAAAGCTAAGAATAAACTCTTAATTAATTTTGAGCCATGAGTTATTCTGCTTTGAGCTTATTATTTTTGTTGTACCGTAAGACATTCATTTTGACCATAAGCAATTTAAATTTGTCTTGCACCTATGGGCTGGCCAGCGTATACATTAAAAGCTTTGACCCCATATTTATCAGAATGGAAACATTGTAAACCCTAGAATGAAAATTAAATAAATAGGGAGCTCCCCTTTTAGGCTTGGCTAAAGGCTAAATCTATATATTGTTATTTTCTCTTTTACTAGTTCTTCTGATTAATTTAATAAATTAATTAAATTACATTAAAAAATGAAATTAAAAATTTTAAAAATTTAAAATTAAATTAATTAAATTTAGGTAGCTTCATGCAAATAAAGCTTGTTGTTGTTGTTTTGCCATATAATAAACACCTTATTAACCGATCTTAGTCGGTCTGTATGGGAGAATCTTGACCTCGGTCGTGAGTATAGACCACATGTATTCGGTCTCTTTCTCGGTTAAAAACAACTAATTAATCAAGGGCAAAAGACGTGCTGGGAGATAGTCGATTCCTGGTGTTTTCTGTAGGAGATTGATCCTTCCGTTAAGACTCAGGATTGATATTCTCCCACTACATGCCCAAATATACGAGAGACATTACAGTATAGAATTCATGCCAGCAGGGCTAATGAATGATTCAATTCTTAGTGTCTTCAGCTTTGTCCTTTGCAAATACCTGTTGAAAGAAGAGACATCCATGTGTCACGCAAAAAGCCATGCAAGTAGCATATTATTTCACAGACACTTGCTCCCTAGTTGTTCCTACTTCTGTTCAATGCTGACAGCAACGTTATACCATTTATTACAAATTTTTCGTTTTGAGAATATTTTGTGCGAACAAGAAAATATTTTTTACATCATGGAAGAAAAAGTCGTGATTCGACGAATTTCTCCCTAAGAAGTTCAGAAAATCATAGAAAATGCAAAAGAAAAGACACATGACATGTTTGATATAGGAGACTTTGTCTCCTCTAAACGCCGGAGCATCATGAATAACAATTCAGGGGACAAAAGAGACCGAGGAGAAGTGAATCAGGCTCACAGGCGGAAGATAATGGAAGTCGCAGTGGTTGCTGCAATATGGTCGACATTATAGCCGAGGTAAACCCGAAACCCCTGGCTCAGGCACGGATAGTAGAAATCGCCGAGATCAAAGAAAAGCAAAAGCAGCTGGAAAATACAAATGCTGAACTGAAAAATAGCTTAGCATTTGCTCGTAAGTAGTCGTGCACTTACCTAAACCCATTGTGACAGGTACTCATCAAATGGCGTCACAATAGGTTGCCATAGCAACCGAGTTTTGATGCACGTCCGGAAGTGAATAAACCGGAAGTAGAGTGTCAGATGTATTTATTATAACTGTTGACCATTGACTTTTGAGAGATTTGGGTGGTTTTCCCAAACGAATGGGAAAACTGATTGAAAAATTAGAAAAAAATCAAGAGAGTTCGCTGATAGCTCCCAGCGCTTCCTCGTTGATAGGGCTCCCTCCCACTCACTCACTCTAATTTTGTCCTCTATGAATTTCCAGAGGAACAGACTTCTCTTATTCCTTATCTTGGGCTGCTAAGCCAGCACCTTGCCAAGGTCCTCTGCGTTATGGGCGATAGCCTTTAATACCATGTGTTTCTCAGGGTGCCAGGGGAGCTTGCTCCTGATTTGTAAATATTCCTCTTCATATCTCACTTTCATTCTTTCCAAATCGGTGACAAGATTGTCGAAACTTCGTGTGATCGGCATGATGGTGCTCAAGACCAGTAAAAACTGCAAGTACTGAGTGCATACAGGACCCATGTTTGTTTCCATTCTCCAGGTATAAAACAGGGATACCCCTCTCACTTAAGTAGACCACAGTTGTTCCTTGTCTCCAACTTTACGAAGGATACCACTCTTGTCCTTATAGAGATCCTATTCTCCAACTTTACAAAGGATATCCCCGTTTCTCTTATATAGACCTCATTTCAATTTCCCGCACCACGATCTGGTTAATCATTTTTTTACGTCATCAAGGAAAGGGGGATACCCCACTATCCCCCCATTCTTAACTGCACAGAGATCTTCATGGTAACGAAAACGATCCCGTGGTTATGCAATTGTTTTTTTTTAAATGTCACGAACTCACTCGGTCACGCTAGAGAATCACCCAATAACAGATTCTAATCACAGTGCATTTATTATTTACAAAATTGTAGTCAGGTCATTATTTCATAAAGCGTAATCACATGATTGCTGGAAACTAAACTTGGGTCCACTTGTACTTTTCCAGAACCTTGTTGGTCGCAGGTCCCATCTCGTCCTATTTCTGTTTGTGTTTTATCGTGAAGTCTTTGATTAATCCGTTCCTTATTCTTTGCATAATATTGTCTCCATTTTTCTTTGATCCATTCCCTGTATTTTTCACGGTATTTTCTTCGGTAACCGCTGATGCAGGTCTTGTTCTGCTCAAGATATTCTCTCCGGTTCCAGTTGATTTCCTCGCACTTTGTGTCAAGACAGGCCTTGATAATCTCAGCATTCTCTGTAAGCCATTGTTTTTGCCAAGCTAGGATCCGTTCCTTGTTCATAATATCTTTTGTGGTAGGCTGTCCGAATTACTTTACGGTGTAGTGCGTCACGTTTAATACGGTGAGTCCATTTTAAACGCTCTAAGTAGGCCTTCCGTAGTCTTCTTCTGCTTAGAGGTAATAGGGAATTGAAAGCGGCAGTCTTGGCATAATCTTCGGTTTTACCCTTATTGAGAAACCGTTTGACTTGTTCTGTGTATGATTCTTTGAGATCTTCCCTCACTTTAGTACGTAACGGATCCCACAGATCCTAGTCTGTCATAGTCAGTCCTCCACTTCTCCTTCCTCTATTCTCCTCTTCCTCTATATTTTCTTCATAGCTTCCACCTTCTGGCTCTGTGTCAAAAATATCTGTTGCATGATCTGCCATTGTCTACTTCAACTGATCTGGAGTCATTTGAAGTGATTTCTTATATACAAAGCGTCCTCCACCTTTCTTTGAAACCAGCCTGGGTATCCTTCGTGCATCAACAAGTGACTAAATACCCTTCTCCTGTCATCACTGCCTGGGTGCAGTCCAAGGCCAAGTACCCAAAGGCTCGTCTCGCTAATTTTTGGTACACGGTCATCATGTCTTGCCAGTAGATGGGAAATGCTTGTAGCAGTAAATTCCGCATCGCTAGCTGGTCGCGAGGATTCTTGAAGGCTATGATGTAATGAGCATTCCTGGAAATACTCTTATATTTACCCGGTTGGAACACGTCTTAACAAAAAAACATGACGGTGATATTTTGATGATGAGAGTGTTTGGTGAACAAATCTAGTAGCCCTTTATCTTCACTTCCCTCTGTCGTGAGATCGTCCAACGCAAGGAATCCACCTTTGGGGAACCACTTTCGCAATTGGGAGGTTGTAGGAACACCTTCGTGAAAATGTACCCTAGCCTCTTGCATGTTTTCGGAATCCATCTTAACAGGCTCCGTAGCAATAATGAATGACCTCAGGGGGGTGTACTAAACAACTCTTTTGAGTGACCCAAAAGTAACGACAAGTCTTGCCACAGCCAGATGGACCAACGACTAAAATACTCAAGGGTGTCTTGAACTGAAACGCTTTACCCCTTTCTATTCCTCCTGGGCTCCCATTGGACGTTTCAGTAAGAGATGTAACCTTTGCTGCATTCTCTTGTGTCTTTTCAAATGGTCTTTGACATCTATATTTCTCGTACTGTCTGCACGAGTAAACAGTCTGACAATAATAACACCAAAGGGACATGACTAACTCCTTGCTTGTTCAAATAAAAGTTGATTAAATCAAAGAAAGCATTATTTTTATAATAAGCTGGTGGTTCTTGGCAGTTTTTGCTAGTTTTTGGCGGTAACTGGCAGTCTGCATTCTGCATTCTGCAAATGTCAGACACTGCGATCCAAGCGATCTTGTTCGTCCCAATCACCGCAAATGTTAGCGATCGTCTGTGTAATGTTCTCATATAATTGCCTTGACCACAAGAAAACTGTTTGAAGTGACAGAGACGATAGCAGCGATCGGGGTGATTATATGAGAACCGGCCTTTAATGTGAACGTGTAACTTCCTTTTTACTCTTTCCAATGTAATGTTTCTGTCTTTTGTATTGTAAGCAAGGAAAGTAGTTGCAGGTAGTGTAATGTATTTGTGTTATATTGTAAGTTAAGGTATTTTTTCTGTTGAACTGTAATTAACGTATTGCAGTTGCTATCAATTATTGTAACTAAAGCTATCAATTATACTGTAAATTTTGTTAAAAATCTTTTTGTAAAATAAGTATTGTAAGCAATGTGTATTGTCAGTAGTGTAAGTTTGTAAATATGTTTTTGTGTGTTGCAATCCAAAAAATGGTAAGCGTGTCAGGAAACATCTTTTTGCAAGGTTAAATAAATTCCTCTGAGCCACCTTAGATTTTCAAATATTTGCTTGCTCGGTGACCATCGCAGCTCATTTCTTTATCATGTTTCTTCATCTTAGAATGAGCAATAAGTAGATCAGAAGAGTTTACTTACACTAATAAATGACGATTGCCTGGCTTGAATGCTTCTGGTTCGATTGTCTCTAAAGGATTATCTGACAGCATTCTTAAACAACAACAGCAATTCACAGTTATTAAACAAGTATTGACTATAATAAACTAGTTTACAATGACAAAACTGCTAGACATAATTAGCACCGCTTATTTGATATACGGAGAAACAGGATTTTACAAAATCAGGAGCGGATTGAGAAATTTTTTATTGGAAGGGGATCAATTTTTAATTCAAAAAACACTTTTGAAATGTTTTGGCGGCAAATTACTTTCAATACAGTTTCAATCCACACCTCTCACCATCCTTCCCCGTCACAGGTGGTCTCAGGTGGTCCCTTACTGTGTACATGAATTCTATTTGTCAACAATGTGTATGGGGAAAGTCGTAATAGAAATGTTTAGCCAAAGCGCATTCAAACCTCTCGGGAAGAAATGATATATCGACGACATTTTCTCCCTCTAGGACTCCAACAGAGAGGTTTTATCTCAGTTCATTGATCAAATAAACGATTATCAAGACACCCAACTACCAAGTTCACGGCTGGAATTTCTGATACAGTAACTTCTTCACTGGACGCAAGCATTTGTAAAAGCGAAAGATTCATATACGAATCAAAAGACAAAAGCACCGATAACAAGCCCACTGAATCATTTCAATACACTCATTTCTCCTTGTGTCACCCACCAGGCCCTAGTTGTTCAACAGGTGGATAACACTATCCATGGGATAAATCGCTATCCAGTGGAAAAATGTTGACAAAACTTACTATGCTATATATCCGCTGGATAGTAATTATCAGGTGGATACAGCTTTTGAACAACCGGGGCCAGGAGTCCAAAAAGGCTTTATCAAAGAGGAGGAGTCTGCTTAGAACAAATTCCTCTAAAACAGCAATTTCGAGGAAAAAATCAAGCACTTCCAATCAAATTTATCACAATTATCGAGAGAGGAAGACCAGTCAAAAGAACTCTCGGGTAAGTAACTTTTAAAAACAAAAAGCAGGCCCACAAGCCAAAACCTCAAACAAACAAAGAAACCTTGCCTTTTGTAGCACAATACCACAAGGCAGTGCAAAACTTGAAACATACACTTATAAAAAACTGGCGTTAAGAAGAACAACAACCATTGCTCAAAAAGTACTCAGAAAACATACATACATACATACATACATGTATGTATGTATATCATAGAAAAGGGGAATATAACATCAAACTATGAATGACTAATACACGTGTGCAAGAGACGTTCAGGCTTGTCAACGTATTTTTATCACTTTCTATGCAAGAATTTCAGTGTCAAGTAAGTGTCAGATCTGATAGGGGAGGGAGGTCCAGAACCCCCAGACCCTCGCCCTGGATCTGCCACAAGATAGATTTATCTCTGTAACTTTTTCAGTAAGGTCTAACCGTTAAGATGGAACAAAGCGAAATTAATAAAACAAATTAAATGTAGTTTCATCACCAGTGCAATGGCTTTAATTTTTTATTTCTTTCTTTCTAAAAATTCGCTTGGCTCTACTGCACAAAGCACTCAGCAAGCATACAAACGTGTTGTAAATTATTAATTAAAGACTACTTTTGAATCTCGTCCCAGAGCCTGCAATTTGTTTGTTCAGCACCACGATTGAACACCCTGGCCGAACCGGACCACTTTTTCCTTACGATTGGCTGGTGAGTTAAATTTAAATCAAATGAGAAAGAAACATAACTCAAAAATCAGCTCGTCTCAGCATAGGCGTTTCAAGCTCATGTATGTTGTTGTGATCTCATTTTTGGTTTGCTTGAAGGTAATGTGACGTGATTTCAAAACCTTGCTGCTTTTCTGATTTTATTGTGACCTGTATTATGGGGAGGATCGATGGTGCAGCGAAACACCGTACAGGTGTAAATCTATAAACGGAGCATATCCAAAGAAACTAGGGTGTAATAGCTCAGCATGCGCACTCCAGATAAGGTAAACACCAGCATGTAAGAACCTGCTGGCAGAAATTTGCCATTTTAATACCCCAAAATATAAGAACCTGTTTAGCCAAGCAAATTTCAGCAGGTTCTTATATGTGGGTTATAGAAAATTTTTATGAACATTTTTTACAGAACATCCCAAACTGTATTTACAAATAAAGAAAAGACAGATTCACATAGACTGTAATTGTCTTCTTTGGACCTTGCATGAGGCTTGAAGCAATACAGTTATGAATAAATGCTGCATAATGAAGGACCAAACCCTTTTTTTTTTCTCGTACAATCAAAAACTATGGCTCCTCCTTAGAAATTAAGAACCTTATAAAGAACCTACTTAGCCTAAATTACCAATAACTACCCCCAAATACAAGAACCTATTTTGCCAAACTTAGAAAATTGTAGGTTCTTACACGCGGGTGTTTACTGTAAGGAAAAAAGATCTTGACGGTCTTGAGGGAATCTATCCCTCACTTAAGATACATTTTGCAATGCGCAATCAAGTTAACTATTGTTCAATTGAAATGGTGATGTATGACATTACGCGAAATTTATAAAGTTAATGTTGGTTTAATCGTACACTAAAGTAGATTACCTGCTTGATACTCACATTATCTGGGCTGTATTTCTGACCCAAACATCAAATTGCTCTTTATCATTATACAGATTATAGAAGGCTCGATATGGAATGTTTTTTAAACGGTTACCACTTAACAACCTTGAAGTGAAACAAAGAAAAAAATGAAAGAAATAAGCCGGGACTGCGGTGTTATTGGACAAGCATCAGGTAAGGTCACTGAATAGAAGACTGAGGGTGAGAATGAGAGTGTGGTCTCAAAATGGTTTTAAGTTTTTTATGAAGACTCCAGCATTGATTCTATCTGGCTGCTGTTTAGGGCCCTTGGGCACTTAAAAGGTTTGATGCTGAACCATGCTGCTGAAAGGTTGGTTACGCCGCAAAATGTAATACTAACACAAAATGTAACAACAATCGCCGCAAAATGTAATAAAAATGTTAACACAAAATGTAATAACGTTTTAACGCAAAATGTAATAAATTTTCTAACGTAAAATGTAAAATGTAATAACTTTAGATAACATGTTCTGCAGAATTTTGTAATAACATTTGCAGCATTTTGTAATTATGACTGTCACATTGTGTAATAAGGTGCAGCAATTTGTAATAAGGGCTGCAGTATTTTGAAATATTTGCATAGGTAATCATACGGTTTCGAGTTCAATTTGGAATTAATTTGCATGAGTGAGTTTTTCAAAAACCTGAAATTGCACAAGCCGAAAAACCGTATGATTACTTATTAATAATATAAACATGAAAAAGTTGAGCCCGCGATACAATGGTAAAAAGTAAGTTGGTCAGCTTCAAAAAACACATGACCTTGATAAGGTGAACACCTGAGCCCGCAATATGGTCATGTAATACTGATCAGTGGATGCCTTGTTTTGACAGCTGTCAATTGACCATGTTAACGTTAGAAAATTTCCTGTTGTCTTTCAGCCAAACGTGATCCAGAATATTGTTGTGTAATTTGCACTGGTGTTACACTTTTTGCCTAGTGTTACACTTTTTGCACTGGTGTTACAGCTGAACTGCACTGCTCTTAGCCAATCAGAATCAGGTAATTTTTTCAAGTATATTACATTATTAGTAAGTTTATGCAAATTGTAATAACGTCTGACGCAAATTGTAATGAGTTGTTTCGAATGATGTTATGTGGTTTCCAACACCGCTAATTAGTGTTCATCAAATAAATATTTAGATATTTGTAAAGTAGGCTATGCATTCTTTTGCCTTTTCCTGATATACAGGCAGCCAAAAAGGCTTGTGGACGTTGGGACCCAGCGTGCAGTAGCCCACAGCTGTGTTAAAACTACTGTCTCCGTCAGAAATTTTGGGGGTCCTTCATATCTGCGTAATTGAAAAGATCCCCCTGGGTCAGTGACGGGGATCTTTTAACATGAAGAATGCATCTGGGGAGTCTAACAACTCTCTTGCCAGGCCTTGGTCACTCTAAGGTCTATGAAGACGACAAGAAGTAACAAAGTCTTGTACTTATCATCACCGACCATGTAAATAAACAAATCTCGCTTTTTATTTTTTTCTCAGCGCGTGAGCGGGCATGTTACACAGCCCAAGTGCTATGTAGTGATTCAAAGTCAAATTTAACGTCAAAAACTCAGAACTTTTAATACATGATACGATCCAGGTTTCAAGATTACACTCTAACAATCCAGGTTCAGTTCAGGCATACCAACTATAGTTCAGGTTTTCTACAAATACAAATATGAACTAGTAAACATAGGAAACTAATCGAAGAACATGTAGGTACATTTTGCAAATAATATGACTCTTACCGACTGTTTCGTTAGGTCCAAAATGCTCAACAAGGTAAAGAAATAGAAACGACATGGCGAATCCAAGCGAGAACAACGCACATAGTTGGTCACGTGATGCAAATTCGTGACGTAATATTGGTCCGCACAACGTGCACGCAATGGTAGCTACACCGGTCCCTAAATGAACATTCTAGAAATAGTTTCATTTACACCATACTTATAAGCTAACGTTGCGAACTTAAACATCCTTATTTTAGGTAAATACACAGTTCTTTGTTCGTCAATAAAACACAACTTTAAATGTCATTAAGTGGTGCCCACTCGTTGTTGTCCACTCGTGATTGACAGGATGAGTATACAAAGTTTGATCCATGTTAACTGCAACATTACAATGTCCAGCATACATGTCAAATGCATCATACTTGAAGGAAATGTTCCTGACAGTACAAATTGCTTAAGGACTTGACATTTCAAGGCGACACAACTTGGTGATTGGTCGGGTAAGAACAGTTCTCGTCACTTTGATTTCTCTTTCTCGTCGACGCTTTGCACGAGTCACAACAGTGCAACTTGTTAGCACCTTTGCAGAACGCACATATCCATCTTCACTCTCAAACACTTCCACAACTCGGGCTAATGGCCACTGACCTCTTGGGTAATTCTCATCTGCCAGAAGAACGAGTTCACCAACCTTAAGGTTCTCTCTCGGTTCATTCTACTTCTTTCGTTCTTGGAGGGTAGGAAGATATTCCTTAATCCACGGTTTCCAGAATACACTTGCTAAGTACTGCGCTTGTCTCCACTGTCGTCTACAATGCAAATCCTCCTTCTCAAAGATTCCAGGGGGCAAACCGGCACATGGTCGCAGCTGCAACAGATGATTTGATGTAAGGGGTTCTTCATCCATTGGGTCATCACTATTTCGTGTTAACGGCCTACTGTTTAGAATGTTAGTTGCTTCTGTTAGAACAGTCGACAACACTTCATCGCATACCACCTGTTCTTTCAAAAGAGCCTTCAGGATTTGGCGTACAGACCTTATCATTCTCTCCCATGATCCCCCCATGTGACTTGCTGCAGGAGGGTTAAAGATCCATTCGATACCTCTTTGCGCACAAAACCCACTGACTGTTTGCTGATTCCACTCGTTAACAGCATCCTTAAGCTCCTTATCTGCTTTGGTAAAATTTGTGCCATAGTCACTGCGAATCTCTTTCGGGTATCCTCGGAGGTTAATGAATCTCCTCAGTGCATTGATCATGGAATCTGTATTCAGGCTATGTGCAACTTCCAAGTGTCTAGCACGGACAGTTAAGCATGTGAATAGGCAACCCCAACGTTTAACTCGTTTAACATCCCAGACAAACTTGTCAGCTTCTATATTCCACTTCAATCCAAGGGCACATGCAGTTGGCAAGTCTTCTATGTCTAGGTTAACTGCAGAACTTGCTCTCTCACACTCAGGAATCTCAACCAGTACATCTCTGTCATTGCTAAGCCACTTGGTTAACCTAAACCCTTCTTTCTTCAGTAGCTCTCGTAACTGTGTTGACAACTTTATTGCGGTTTCAGGAGAAGAAGTCAACGTACATGTTTCTCATCACAGTCTGAATTGTTTCAGGGTCAAACTCTTCCAGGTATGTCGACGCTGTCTTCTGTAGGCAGAAGTTGGCACAACTAGGCGAGGAGGTTGCACCAAACAGGTGTTTCACCATGTTGTGTTCTTCTGGTTCTTTCTCCAGGTCCCCATCAGGCCACCAAAGAAACCTCAACACATTGTTATCTTCGGGGTCAACATAGACTGGGTGGAACATAGCTTCTATATTGGCTGCAATAGCTATTGGCTCTTGCCGAAATCTAATCAACGCTCCAACAAGCGGATTTGTCAAATCAGGGCCTTGCAATAATTGCTGATTCAAGGAGGTTCCACGATATTTCGCACCACAGTCAAATACAACTCTAACCTTCCCTGGCTTCAACGGGTGTGTCACAGGGTGATGTGGAAGGTACCAGACTTGTTTCTCTTTCAAATTCAGCTCTTCTGTTGGAACTTTCTGGGCATGACCTTTTATTATGTACTCTTGCATTGTGGTACGGTACTTCAGGAGTAGATCTTCATCCTTAAGGAGTCGCTTCTTTACAAGTTGTAACCTCTGTTCCGCCACAGGTCTATTGTTTGGTAGTTCTGGGCATCCTTGTCGCCATGGCAATGCAACTTGGAAATGCACTCCAACTCTTTGTAGGGATTCCTCCATTTTGTTCAAGGCTAACTTGTCTTCAACTGATGGTGAGACTGTTGTCCCAATCACAGAGTCTCCAAAATCTGTCTTCCAAAGCCGTTTAAGTTGCTGGTGCAGGGTATCATTGTCAATGTCACAGTCAATTAATTCTTCCTTTTCTTCCTTTAACGGAAGGAGATTTACAACAGCTCGCTGCTCTAGCCTCTCGATGGGTTCCCTGTGTTCAAAATTGCCAACACTCTCTGACCACATTGCAGTTTCGAATTTCACCCCAGTTTTGTCAATTGCCTAAGTCGAAGGATTCTCATGCAAACAACATCCGCCCAAATCCATGTCATCCGCAGATGTCTCTCGGACAAAGTTCACCGAACAATGTTCATCTTCTTTGCGTTCACCCATCGGAACTATCACTGTCCACCTCAGGCTGTAACGGATAGCTATTGGCTCGTCGATTGAACCAGCTTTAAACTCTAATGGGAGGAAGAGACTAGGCTTTTCTTTAAGACCAATCAACAACAAAACGTCTCTATTTCCAACTTCGGGAATGTCAATGCCTCGTAGGTGAGGCCAGCAAGCAAGATCTTCTTTCTTTGGAATACAACTTGGAGAGATAGGCATCTGTGCGACTGTCTTTACACTCGGTAACTCCACCACAACTGACTCATCCATAGACATTACAGTCAAGTCTACCACACGACTCTCCATCTGAGTTGAACCAGTCATTCCAGTCAGCGTAAAGTTAAGCCTTTCTCCTTCCAGCTCAAGTTTGTTAGCTAATCGTTCATGACACAATGTCACCTCTGATCCATTATCAAGAAGGGTATATGTCTGAATAATCTCGTTGCCCTTCCCTCGAACCTTAACAGGGATAATTCCCAGACACACTCTTGTTTCTCCAGCCCCAGTAGCTGCCACAGCAATTCCATTTCCATCACCGGCCCCAGTAACGTCACCTGACCTAGCAGTCCCTTGACTTGGTTGCAAATGTTGCTCTGCAATAGCAGCGGTTGCAAAGTTACTGTTTTGACTAGCAGTGTTTCTGTTCATACTGTTAAGGTCTCTTCGAATTCCAGCATCGGGGCGATGCATCAGGGTATGGTGACTACCTCCACAACCAGGCCTTTGACACTTGAAATTTACTTTCGGACACTCCTTGGCGATATGTCCCTTAACTAGACACTTATTACACAGTCCACCACTTTGCACAATTTTCCACTTCTCTTCATAGGTGAGGCATTTGAATTCACCACACTTCCAAATGTCATGCTGCTTTGTGCAAACTTGACAAGGCGCGGGGGAATCCACAAATTTCGATCCTCTAGCATTCTCGTTTTGACCATCGCGAGTTGGTCCAGTTCCAGTGGCAAATGCTGACAGGCTTGGGAAGTTTCCACTTTGATTCATTTTGTTTCTTTTAGGAGGTGTCTCCTTCAAAGTTCCAGTAACCATATCTCGGCCAAACTCGTTGTCCACCAATTTAGCTCTTTTTTTGACAAATGCTACAAAGTCTTGAAACTTAGGTCTGCGGTCGGCTGCAATAATCCTCCCAGCACACTCGGTCCATCTCCCTCTTAGAAACATTGGCAACTTCTTTGCGAGCTCTCGCAAAGTGTTCATGTGATTAAGATCAGACACATATTCAGCACCCATGCCGCTCAAAGTTTGATCTGCTGTGTCCAAATGTCTGCTGAGCTCCATCAACGAAGGTCCATCCACACTCTTCATACAAGGCAGACTCAACAACTCCTTAACATGAGCCTCCGCAATCACATACGGTTTTCCAAAGTTCTCCCGTAAGGTTTGTTTTGCTACTCGGTAACCATCGTTACGCAGATTTGAACAACTTTCGATAGCTTCCTTTGCCTTTCCTGTGCAGTGTTGTATGAGAAGTTGTAATCTCCTGGACTCATCAGGATTATCCCTTTCCAAATAGGTTTCAAAATTGTGCATAAAGGTGACGTACTTCAATGGATCACCATCAAACCGATGATACTCAACCTTAGGTGAGGAAACTACCTGTCTCAGAGCCTTTACCATCTCTTGACCACTATCGAACTGCTCATTTGCTGGTTCTACTTTCATGACTTGCGGCACATATGGTCGAGGCATCTGCCAAGAAGAGGACCAAGTTTCACTAACACGTTGTCCAACGGATGTCTGCCTGGGTTCAATTTTTGGCAAGGAACTCCTACTTGACACAAGGTTGGGAGATGTACGCTGTGGGTTTCGTACAATGGGTGCTGGCCCGGTCGACACATTTCCAGCCAAAGTATTTGTTAATGACATAGTCAACGCCGGAATAGAATCAGTTGGCTCCACAGATCCAGGACCAATTAAATCAACCTGCTCAGTCCTACGGGGTATGGCTGGTCTCTGATTCGACAGGGTTGAAGTAACTATGGTTGCATTGTCTAAATGATCATTCACACTGACCTTTGAGCTATCTGGAATTTTACTCCTTTGTGAAGGCTCTAAATAACCCAGGAAGGATTTCTCGTGTGATTGTTCCATGCTTTCCTCTTCATAAATCTGAAGAGAGACTGCCGCCCTTTCAGACTCCATTTCTGCTTCTATTAGCTCCTTCTTCCTTCGAATTTCTTGCATTTCCTGTTCAAACTGCCGTCAAATCCCTAACTGTCTTAGATCAAATTGCACCAGGGCCAATTTCTCCCTTTTTCTAGACACTAGACAATCTTGAACTCGACGTGGAAACCCCACTTCGTCTGCTCCTTTGCGTTCCGCGAGAAAACTCACTATAGTTATCTCCTCGTTCGGGTTCTCTGTCCTTGTACCATAATCGCACGGTGAAGTCGAGATTAAGCTTTCGTTGCAGCTGTTCATCGTATGTCTTCTGTGTCTGTTCCAAAACAAGGGTGTCCATAAAAGGATCCAATAATTTCAGATAACTTTCGTGAGCGTCCACGAATTTACGCCAAGATTCATCAAATCTCGCACATTCCTTCGACACATCTTCAAGACTTGCATCGCTTTCGGTAAGGTGAACAATTTCATTATAAACCTTCGTCAAATTTCCAATATGGGCGGCGCGTGATTTTTGAAGAGCGAGTTTCTTTTCGTTTAAGACGCCTTCTCTGTCTTGCATAACACTAGCTTAACTATCCCTTGTGCTTCTCATTTCTTCCATTTCAATTTCGTCACTCGTACCATTAGCTGCGGTATCGAAGAATCCATTCGCTTCCAGTGGCGATTCAGGTTGTTCGTCTGACATATTCCGTAAACACAACAAATCGTTTCGCCGTTCGCATTCCACACAATCCACCAAATTTCCAATTCCAATAATTTCCAAGGCGAAGTAGTCGAAAACTGTTACACAGCCCAAGTGCTATGCAGTGATTCAAAGTCAAATTTAACGTCAAAAACTCAGAACTTTTGATACGATCCAGGTTTCAAGATTACACTCTAACAATCCAGGTTCAGTTCAGGCATACCAACTATAGTTCAGGTTTTCTACAAATACAAATATGAACTAGTAAACATAGGAAACGAATCGAAGTACATGTAGGTACATTTTGCAAATAATGACTCTTACCGACTGTTTCGTTAGGTCCAAAATGCTCAACAAGGTAAAGAAATAAAAACAACATGGCGAATCCAAGCGAGAACAACGCACATGGTTGGTCACATGATGCAAATTCGTGACGTAATATAGGTCCGCACAACGTGCACGCAATGGTAGCTACAGGGCAAGATGAACCGAATCCTGCAATCTGATTGGTTCCGGGAGTGGGCGGAATTTTCTGACCTTGCCCGCGGTCAACGGAACGCGTGGGATGCAGTATTAGTGATGAGCTTACCGCACAAGATTATTTTGCAGTGATGATAGTTTTGCTCTCCAAAATTGAGGAGCTGTTAACCAACCGTTGCAAATGTAAGAAGACATCAAACTAGTGGAATTAAAGGTCTCGAACTTCTTCAAAAGGCGAGTATTTATTTCCTTTATTGACAAAGTAGGGTTGTAGTTAACCGTTCGTAGTTTGTCATTGTTTGTGCATTTCGCAATGATTTTCACGCCACTTGTCTTAGGTAAACTACACTGGTTTTCACACTCCATTTACGAGTTAAACTGCTTTGTTTATCTGTCACTTTTTGGCAAACCAGAACACTACTTTCTGTCATTCAAGAAAATGAGACTCTTTGATTGGAAATGGTCAAATTAATTATCGCAATATTGTGCCGTACGTAGACAACCAAACGAAGCATTTCATTCAGTTTCACTTTCGTACGGTTGATCAGAATAAAATTCTGCTGGGAATCAACCCAGAGATTATTAATTTGTTAAACAAAAGTGTGTATAGCTCTAGAAACTGCTTTACAGATAAATGGGCTTTACAACCGGCGAGCAGAGTTTCTTTCAAGGTTTTCAAAACATTTGTTGAGAATTTTTATCTGAAAGCCAAAATCGATTTATAAAGCTTTTAGTTTTGTGCTACATTTTGTGCTATATTCATCACAATTGTTTTTCTTGACCTTCTGCAGTGTAAATTAAATATGCTGAACCTTTTTGGAGCACTTTTCAATTTTAGTGAGGCTATTTTATTCTGATTTAAATAGCAAACGGCATTCCTCACTCTTGCTAACCAATCTATCGACTCAACATTGAAATTGAGTGCGCGCATATAAAAACAGAAAGTTTGCGACACGATATTTCTAGGTTTCTTTACCACGCAAAATAAGTAGGAAAAAATAAAAACGTTATTTGCCAGCCAAGGTAGGTCCATATAGGGAAAAACTGTACCCTCGGCCTTTGGCCTCGGGCCGTACTCAAGACCTCAGGTGCAGTTTTTCCCCATGCGGACCTCCCGGCCGGCAAATAACATGTATTTCTTCTGCGTATCTCTACCTTCAACAACCGGGGGAATACAGCAAGACAGAAACAATAACAGATGAATACTGGAAAACATTCTGAGTCCTGCTCATCGGCCTCGTCAGTAAAATGAATAAATAGCGCCTTCTGGGAAACCCCGCAAAACTTCTCCTTGGAGAGAAGGGGAATTTTCCTATTGGCTGAGATGGCCACAGGGGAATAACCCGTACATTTTGGTTGGCTGTAAATGCTGCATGGGCATTATCAATCGCTTTGAGAAAATGATCTGTCTGTCATCAAAATTCGTCTGCCTGTTGAACTCTTTTAAACTGATAGCTATCTAATGACAAAATCGGCATTAAACGAATAACTCAAAACGATTGAACACTCAAAACCTAAAAGGAATTAGAATCCAGCTAGCTGAAAACGATATCACAAACAGCGGCAAAAAAGTCATTCCCACACCAAGACCGCACAAGTTCCCGGTGAGTACACAAAAGTGAAATTGTCATATAAACAAAAGCGTAAAATGTCACGCTGAAAGGCTAACTCTGGAGCAGAAAAGTGAAACTAGCGTTCCTGATATTTATTAATTGTCACACTGAGTAGTAAAAAACTGTTTGGACTGTTTATTTAAAATTAAAAAATGGTTTTAGATTTCTGTATTGATGTTACTATGATGAAGTCTTATTTTTATAGCCCCTTTGGCCCTGCATGTGTATCGGTGAGGGTCATGATCGATAAACTTGACTTCATTCCATAAAGGTAGATGTCCAGTTTCATTGGCGTGCTGGGAAACTGCGGAGGTTTGTGTATGAGTAAGCCTTATGTCTCTGTCGTGTTCGTTTATCCTGTCTTGCATCGCTCTCCCTGTTTCTCCTATATATACTTTGCCGCATTCACATGAAATCTTTTGGAATACACCGTCTTGTTTGCCTGGTTCTAGGGTGTCTTTCGGCCACACTACGTGAGACCGAAGAGTTGTGTCTGATTTGAACTCATTAGGGGGAATTAACATTATCACTCACACCAGCACTAAATATAGATTCTTTAGAGTCTTAGAATTGTGCGAACATTGAATAAGAGATTATGGAGTAAATTTGAAGAAAGTTCTCTATGGAATGTCAACAGATCACGTGATAATACTCACAGGTATTGAAGAAAAGTGGTAAAGGTCTCGTTTGAAATGGAGTTTATCTTGTTATACTGCAAAAGCCTAGCAGTAAAAAATATTGTTTTAAATTGTAATTGAGTAATCTGTCAGTCGTTTGTGAATCCCAGTAAGCATGCGCTAAAGCACTTCTTAGCCATTCGACCCTACATTGAAATGTGTACAACCCAGGGAGTACTTGGGTCAATCTTTGTTGGGTATGTGCCGCTGGCCTCTCAGAGACCCCTACCCCATGATAGTCATATTCCATGGCCAATTATAGACCCCATCTTAGTCACTTTTGGGTAATTGTAATTTTTTTACGACCCAACTTAGTCACTTTCTGTTTTTGCGTCTACCATATAAATCCTTTCAACTGAGTCATTTTAAAATGAATTGACACATTTAATAAACGGAATAAAGAACACTTTACTTTACAACTACACTATATGTTTCAACATTTGGACGCCATTAGTCCGTGAACAAGGAGCGGTCTTTATTGACCAAATACGGAAATACAACTACAACTGGAATGCGTGACTAACTACACGACACGATGTCAAGCTAGACTACTTATTGTAACATCTCCCCTCTTTTGAAAACTGAACAAAGGCTAACATAACAAAATGAAAACTAACTTTGTAAAGTAAATAACAATAAAAACTTATACAAAACCATGGCAGCTCTACAGTATAAGAAATCAATGTTTATTTGTGTGCAGAGTTCTTAACATGAAAGAACTAGTTATAGTTTCAGTTCCTTTGTTTTCTGAACTAGACTAAGTGACATAGTCTTTGAATCTTAAGGGCAACTGACTACTCTGGTTCTAGTCTTCAGGACAGCAGGAGGTGTCTTTGCAACGGTCTGTTTGCCTTCAGGAACTACTGACTGCGTACTATTGCTCAAGGGCTGACTTTCCTCCACTGGAACTGGTTTGTGAGAAACTAAGTTAGAGGTTTCTTAGCTGGTTTAAGGAACTCTCGATTTCGACGAACGACTTGGCCGTTTCCTTCAGGTTTGACCAGATAGGATCTGCCTGAAGATTTCTCCAGGCAGGTGCCTCGTTTCCAGGTTTCGTTCTTCTGTAATGGTGCAACTCGCACTTCTTGTCCTACTTCTAACTCTGGTAAAATACGGGTGGAACGGTCATGATACCACTTGGCTTTTTGCCATTTTAACTTTAACTTCTCGGTGACACTCTCAGGAACTTTCGGATAAAAGAGGCTTGTAGCTGTGGGCAGTCTGGTTCCGGTACGACGACACATTAATCGCTGCGCTGGGCTTGCTTCAAGTGACTCAGTTGGTATGTTTCTTTGATCTAACATCGCAAGCCAAGGATCTTTGTTGTGTCCTTAAGCGCTTTCTTCAGTAAGGACTTAGCCACTTTCACTACTGACTCCACTTTACCATTGGACCTGTGGTGCGGGGAGGATGACACGTGTACAAACTCCCAATCACGTGAGAATTGTCAGTTACGAGTGTGTCTGCTATGCCATATTTGAGAAACTCGATCACTGAACTGGAAGTGGTCTCTTGCAGCTGCTTGACCTCAATGAAGTCTGAATAGAAGTCAACAAGGACAATGTACTCTTTGCCATGAATTTTGAACTGATCGGCAGCAACTCTGCTCCAAGGGCGATCTGGAATCTGATGACTTTGCGTAGGTTGCTTCTGGTTCTTGGCCTGAAATTCGTTACAGATGGAACATTGCTTGATCAGGTCCCGTACCTCTGCGTTCATGTTAGGCCAAAAGACTGTGTCTCGAGCTTTGCGGAGACAAGCTTCAACTCCCAAATGGCTGGAATGTATTCTTGATTTGACTTCGGGTCTCATGACACGGGGTATGACCACTCTTGAACCTTTAAACAGATCCCATTGTGTACTGTTAACTCTTCCCGATATGACCAGTATTCTCTGATGTTGACAGGTACTTGCCCTTTTTGCATTGGCCAACCAGTCAGAACTGTGGTCTTTAAGATTTGCAATGCTTCGTCCTGTCCAGTACACCGCTGTAACTGCTCCAATCTCTCTGGAGTTACCTTTAGGGCTTGCATAGGGTTAAGGCTCTCTAAATCCAAGGGAAACACTTGGAAGGACTCTTCTGCCATGGTAACTTCATGCTGTGCTGCTCTTGACAAGGTCAGCCAAGAACATCTGAGAACCAGGTTTGTAACTGACTGACAAATTGTATCGCTGAAGTCTGAGTAACATTCTCTGAAGACGGCAAGGTGCTGATAACAGCGACTTCTTGAATATGGACTCGAGAGGCTTGTGATCTGTCTCCACTGAAATGTTCTCTCTACGCACCAGATATTGGTTAAATCTTTCACAGGCAAAGACGATTGCCAGGCATTTTTTCTCTATGGTCGCATATCTCTGCTCTGTCGGAGAGAGGGTTCTTGACGCGAAGGCCACAGGTTGTCCGTTTTGGGTAAGTACAGCTCCCAAACCCTTGTTGCTGGCATCTGTCTGAATGGTGACTTCTTCTTCTACGTCATAGAACTTCAGCACTGGATGCTGGATAACTAACTTCTGGATAGCGACAAAAGCTTCATCGTGTTGTCTTGCCCATGTGAACTGAGCTTGGTTGGCAGTGAGTTCTCTTAATGGTGCAGACACATCTGAAAGCTTGGGTAAGAACTTGGAGAGGTAATTCACAAAGCCAAGCAAGGTGAGCACTTTAGACTTGGATGTCGGTTTGGGCATGTTCTTAATAGCGGTGACCTTGTCTGGATCTGGCTTCAGCCCGTCCTTCGAGATCACATGGCCCATGAATTTCACTTCAGCTTGTCGAAGCTTGACTTTAGACTTGTTTAGCTTTAGGTTCACTTGTCTTGCTCTTTCAAGGAGGCGGATGACATTCTGATCATGATCACGTTGCGCCTCTGAGTCGTTTTCCCCATAGCCAACTACCAGGATATCATCTCTGATGACTTTCACACTATGCAGGTCAGCAAGGCACTCTTGCAGGTTACTTTCAAAAACTTCTGGTGCAAAACTTATTCCAAAAGGCATTCGTAAGTATCGGTATCTCCCCAGGGGTGTCCAGAAAGTAGTCAATTTACTACTGTCCTCATCGAGACTGACTTGATAAAATCCATCCTTTGCATCGAATGAACTGAAGATTCTGGCTTTGCTAAGTTCAGGTAAAAGTTCTTCAAGAGTTGGCATTTGGAACTTTGGACGCTGAATAGCACGGTTTAAGTCCTTTGGGTCTAAGCAAATCCGAATCTTCTGTGGCTTGGCTACTACCACCATGCTACTTATCCATTGTGAGGGCTCCACTGCTTTTGTAATGATTCCTTTCTCTTCTAATTCCAGAATCTTCTTCTCTACATCTTTCCGTAAGGCTGCTGGTACACGACGAGGTGAATGTTGGACTGGTGTAACACTCTGATCAACCACTATCTTGGCATCGCTAATGTGTCCTAGCCGATTAAAAACATCATGAAATTTGCTCATCAGTTCTTCCTTTGACAGAGGCTCTGACACAACACTGTCATTTAGCTGGTGAACACTATCCATAACACTGGCATTTAACTGGATGAGCTGCAACTTCTCACAAGTTTCTGCTGGCAGCAAGGGTTTGCACTTGTCTTGAATAACTTGAAACTTCAGAACATGTTTCGTACCATTGTGCTTGATGTGCAGGTCGCATTCTCCAGCTGGCTTCATTGTTAAACCACCAAACAGCTTCAACTTGACTGTGGAGTTTTTCATAGGTGGGTCTCCTAACTGTGTAATGGCTGAAAGATCATCTAAGCAGAGTACATTGCAGGTAGCACCGGTGTCGAGTTGACATGCCAAAGATGTTGAGAACTCTTCCTCAGCAGAATTGAAGAATGTGATATCTGCAAACCACTGTCTTGACTTTGTTTGAACCAAGGATACTGTTTCAACTCTCAGGCAGCTCTCATCTGAACTTGACTCATTGCTGTCTTCCACCTGGTGTACTTTTCTGGAAGAAATGCACACAGACGCGAAATGACCCTTCTTTTGACATTTGCTGCATGTTTGTCCGAACGCGGGACACTCCGTTCTTCTTACATGACGTTGTTTACGACCACAATATCTGCATTTGGTTTCAGAACTTTCACGTTTCGTCTTCATTCTTCTTCGCTTTGGACGATTTTTCTTCTTCCTTCTTACGATGAGGTTTTTTGGCTTTTTCTTCCTGTCATTGAACTTCTTAACTTCTTCTGTCTGCTTGTCTTCAGCGCCTTGAATGTTCTTCATTTGCCGCGAGGCGACTTCATTCGTTGTGCACATTTGAATCGCTTTTTGTAAATCCAGCTTATTTTTTCTCAGCAACCTGACTTTATCTCCTTTGTCCTTTAAGCCGATGACTAGTCTGTCTCGTATAAACTCATCTGTCAGTTCGCCGTATTCGCAAGAAGCGGCCAACTTTCTCAATCTTGTGAAGTAACTTTGTACGCATTCTACGTTTTGCTGCACGCACGTATTAAAGACGTACCGTTCGTACACCACATTTCTGCTGGGCTTGAAGTAATTCTCCAGCGCTTCAAGACATTTGACGACTTTCATTTTGTCTTCCTCTGTAAGGTTTAGGTTGAGAAATATTTGAAGACATTCCCTGTCCATAGCAGATCTCAAGGTATCAAGGCGGACCGATTCTTCTCGCCTGTCGAGGCCAGTTGCTATCTCGTAATCACTCCACTGCTGTTTGAAGAAATTCCAGTTTCCGACGACATCTCCATGACATTGCATTGCATGTGGCTGCAGGAAATTGTGCAGATAAACTTGAGGAACAGCTACTTGAAGAACAGCTTGTGATGGCGCTGGAACTTGCGAACTCGACTCCACGTGGTCGGTGGCTGGCATCTTCGTAAACTCTCGATGTACGTATCACTGTGAAAATTAAATACGGTCGACAGAAGAGAATAGCATCACTTTCCGTTGACAGCGTTTGTGCCAGTTAGAGCGAACGTGTTAATCGTAAAATACACTTTTGTTCTGACACCATGTTGCAACATTTGGACGCCATTAGTCCCTGAACAAGGAGCGGTCTTTATTGACCAAATATGGAAATACAACTACAACTGGAATGCGTGACTAACTACACGACACGATGTCACGCTAAACTATTTATTGTAACACTATAAACATTCTAGTACATTTGCTTACCATAAACATTTACAAACATACCGTCATAAATAGTTAAAATGCAAACAATTTTCTTTCACGATAACATTACACTAGCACTGACATTACAATCGCATTTTTGATGCGGATAATGTTTAAGTTGTGATTTTAAGGCCGGAAATTTCATGGGAGCCGTTTGTCAAAAATTAAACAACAGCAATAAATACGGTAACATTCTTTTTTTGGCGAATCTTTCCGTTTAAAAATCACAACTTGCCAGAATTTTCTTACTGTCAAAATCTCGGAAAAGTGTGACCCCATTCTAGGCACCCTATAAAAATGCTTGAAAAAACGAACCCATTATAGTCAGTCCAGTCGTGAAAATGCGACCCCATCCAGTCGCACATGTCCATTAGCCCATTTATAGGAAGTGCCCCCGGGGTGTACAAGTACCTTGGATATGTATACATGTTTTTGTCTGTACAGCCAAGGGATGTCTTAATATGTCAGTGGACAAGTCAAATAAACTCTCCATTGACGGTTACTGTTTAACATAATTGACATCCCAAAGGCTCTGGTGCCATTAATTACTCTTATTTCCTGACAGTTTTGAACGTAAGTAACAGTTCAAGTAGCCATCAGTTTTTCTTACGTCATGTACCACAAGAAAACTGTCACGGCTTTGTGTATTACCGGTATTTTTTAAGATTCGCCAAATACCCGCTATGAAGCATAATGTTAACGAAGAAATTTACTTGTACGGACCTGACTGATAATGCGTTAGAATTAAAAGTTACAAAAAATGAGATTAACTTTGAAAACTGTTCAGCCCAACAGTATTTCAAAAACCCATATCAGCAGATCACCAGAAACGAGTGTCTTTGTCCCACCGCCATCCCCTGGCATCTCCTTAATTTGTATCTTTTACACTGCTTTTTAAGCTTCTGTCCGCGTTTGACGCATCTTCGCGCACCTCACACACTTTAGGTTAATAATTAATTCTCAGGACAGCTAAATATAGCAAATCAATAAACGCGGCCACTTCCGTGGCCAACATTTACCCAACACTTGTGATGCGTATTCTTGTAGTTCACTGGCTCACCACTTAAGAAAATGCCGATAAAAAATATAAACACTATTTATATATCCTCGGTGCCTGTCCATTGGCTTCATTTCATACTATTCTCGGTCGCTATGACAAATGATGAAAAATTTATTTTCATCGGGGGTGAGAGTCATATATCTTGTAAAAATGTCTTTTTTAGCTGGTTCAAGTGGAGATTTAAAATGTGTCCATTTGCTAGGTTGTCTAAAAAACCATGCATTTATCAAACTATATCCTAAGATACTTACAAAGCTCTCAACTTTATACTACAACAACCTTCTGGCAAGTATTGAATTTCGTTGTAAGAAACATCTCTGAAGATAAAAAAGAAGTGACAATAAGATAGAAAGAAGAAGAGGACCGTTACAATAATCCAGGGAAAAAAAGAAAACCTTCTAGCTCCAGAATTAAAGGTAAACGATGTTCTCTATTGCCTATAATTCAGAGCATTTAAATATACGTTCCATGAAGGAGAACGCTTTGTGATTCGGAGGCCAGACGAAACACTTCCAGATCTTTTTTACTCTGCGCAAGCAAAGATGAACACCACATGGTTTGTAGTGTGAGAAGTTGGCTTTTCGTTGCTAGGTGGATAATTATACGTTTCCTTTGTGAGATTGTGCTTATCTTCTACTCAGTTTAAGGTGGCTCGACCCAGTATTTTTCTAGCAATACTTAATAATACCGCATCGGCTGCGGAGGACAGAACAGCCTGGAGGCAGAGAGCTTACGGCCCAATTCTCCACTTGGAGAATGGATAAATGATGATGATGACTTAGCAACTTTGAACCCCTCAAAACTGAAGAGCTTACGGTCAATGACATATTCATTAATATCACATGGATTACACATAGACTGAACTGCAATGTGATATAATTTATTTGGAGTTCAGAATGAATATCATCACGTGACAGTGACGTCACACAGGTTTTAGCTCAGAATTGAATTTTAGCCCGTAACGAATTTTCTCTCGAGATCCTACACGCTACGTATAGCTTGGGTGTTTGCCTTCAACTCTGCGGAGTTTCATCAAAATCTACAAGAGAAATTTTGAAATATCTTGGAATTTCTATTGAGATGGTATAATTTATGCGTAAAATAACGACACGACTTCCGTGTTTGATTTTACTTCTGAGTCGCGTTTGGGAGTGAAAAAGTTTTTTCATTGCTAATTCAACTCAACTGTCATGTGATCATTATTCTTTAAAACTGTAAAATAAAATGAACGGTGCGTGAGGCAGACTAAATTTTAAACCTGGTTGATGTCGTCTGAGATTGAAAGTATTCTTTTTTAATTCGTTAAAGCTAAAGAGGGATTAAAACATTGGAACATCTTGTGAATGAATTTGATAATATTCTTTAGTACCCGTTCACTTAAGCTTTCACATCAGCTCTATGATACTGTCACTAACTATTTTCGGTGTAGTACAAAGCGATGTTAATACAAACAAATTTGATCGTGTCAGATTTTCTTTCAGATGCCCTGTGGGCTGGGCAATTTTTTTGAATTTATGCATAGAAAAGTCTTCGTACTTACAGTAACCCTAGATCAGAATAGTTTTTAAAAATTCCCCATGTCACAGACTTCAATCGGATATCGGACAACACCCTAGAAAAAATACTTTCGATAATTGTATTGTTTTCACGTTACGGCGTTAATATCACTATCTTAGTAGTAAACAATGGACATTGTTTTAAATCGAGTCATCTATGGAAAGCAATCTTAAGTTTTCAATTAAATTAAATTACAAAATTTAGAGAGGAAGCTACATAAGCTCTGGCTGGTTTTTATGCATGTCCTGTACCCTAGTCGAGCTAAAATAAGTTAAAATACCTTTTGAGTTTTATATAACACTAACACTGCAACGCTCTCAGCATTTTTCTCTTTAGTTTGTTACGGTTTGTGACCATTGCTAACTTTCAATCATAGCTGCTTTAATTTCTCTGAGAATTGTCAACTGATGCGTTTAAAAATACTTTTTTTTTATCTAATTTCATAGTTTACCGAGAAATATTGCATTTCATTGTTCTAGGATTGCAATTGTCTTTAGTCTTTTCTAGTGACATTTTCAAGCTTTCTGTCAAAATGAGGTTAGGAATATATTAGGGAAGTAGTTTTTGGCACCCAGTTTCAACAAGTGTCCTGAGACATTGTCATTAAAGATGTAAATATTGTTCATTGTGGTGTAAGATAGGAATGAACGTTTATTCGTTTGTCTCACGATAGAAACACTTTGAGACGTTGATCGCAACGTTTTGACTGCAATACTGCTAGTCTTCATCAGGCGATGAGGTCGATTGTTTTTGCGTCGCTATTTATGCACGTTGGTTCGCTGTGATTGGTGCATTTCGATCCTCGATATTATTCCGACTAACAGATGATGTTCCCTAACCGTTCCGCTTTGTTGTTGAACAGCTGTTATGTTTTTTGATCGTAGGTATCCATGCTTCAGGAATTTCAATTCCGCTGTCTCTATTGATATTATTAGGATGAAGTCTTATTTCGATAGCCTCTTTTACTCTGCGTGTGTATCGGTGAGGGTCACGATCGATGAACTTGACTTGATTCCATGAAGGAAAATGCCCCGTTTCGTTTGCATGCTTGGAAACTGCAGAGGTTTGTGTATGCACAAATCCTGTCTTGCATCGCTCTCCCTGTTTCCCCGATATATACTTTGCCGCATTTACATGGAATTTTGTAAACGACACCGAAGCTTTAAACCCTAATGAGTCCATGTCTTGTCCCTTTAGCGTGCGGAGAAGTTTGACACAGTACACTGACTTCATTTGAGCGAAAATCACACACCCCCTTGGTATTGTACAATAGGATCGATGCAGTACTGTACTTTTGTAGAAAGCCCACTAACGCACATTGTAAATTCGTTAATTTGCGGTCGTAAAAATCACTGATACAGCTGTTGAAAAATTTTCAAAAGCTATACAACATCGTCTTATGGTGCGAAGAAAATTAATGCTTAAACATTTGACATCGAAAGTTTCAAGTTTTGGTCAGTTTATGTAACGAAAAAATAGTTGTTGCGAATTTCCGGCAAGATAAACTAGTCAAAATAACAATAATAAAAACTTGTCAAAATAACGCATCTTCCCTACCCCCTCCCTTTGGTCCTTTGGTGCAATGTTAACATCTGAGTATTCAAATCGTTTTCATCACAATCAACATTGTTTGGGAGACGGGCGCAACATTATAGCAACATTTTAAATCTTTCTGTCAAAACTAGGTTCCAGCTATATTACTAAAGTTGTTTGGCACCCAGTTTCAACAAGTGTCCTAAGACTTTTTTGTAGTTAAGACTGATCAGTTCGCACATGTACGCATTTCGGATCTCATTTTAATTGCATGCTACCATTACTTGTTGTCCTTTACAGCTCTTATAACGGAATGAAAATCAAAATTTAGAACAATTTGAAAACATAACATTTGCTTACAACTTCGGCTTCATTTGATAACAGGGAAAAGCTTACTACTTACAGATTTGTCAGGAAAGTAGTTCCACTTAAAATGTTCAAAGAAAATCCTTCAATAGGGTTATCGGACAAGTCACTTCAACATAAATGACAATTGTCTTACGTCATTTTAAGTATGGCGGTGCTATACTTAAAAACTTGAAAGTGATTACTTCAATGTGACATTTTTAAAAAAGCAATAAAAATGATATAAAAGTAGTAAAAATAGATTTGATGGTATTTTCTAATTAACTCTGGGTGTTTCCTCAGTACGTATAGTTTTGCTGTAGAATTCAAATTAATTTCAATAATTTCAATTTTCTCCTTCACCCGTTGCCTTCTTTAAAACTGTCTCTCTTCCCTTTTTAGTGACACTTCTCTGAACACGGTAATAAACATCAGGAATTGTTACCATTACAAATACAAATCTAAATACTATCTAATTACTAGTTAATTAACCTACAGTTCTGGGACAAAAACCTTACCGTCCTGCTTTACATGAATGCCGTGTGAAACATTTTTATAAATTCGAATTTTATCGCCGGACTACATCGGCTACATTTAATAAAATATAGAGCTATTAAAATCAACTGTTTGACCCAGTTTGGATTCTGAAAATTTACTGGGTGACCATGTTTGTTGCATCGAGTCATGCTGGTCGTCAAGCCAATTATCATTTGACTGGGTCTTTGTCAACAGATAACCGTTTTAATTGTAAAATTGAAGATAAAACTGTTCAATTTTGCATATTGATGAACAGCCTCTAAAAAGGGAGCGGAAAAAGGAAAGACAGCTGAAATGCTGAAGGATAATTATATCAAGTTCATTTCAAAACTAATATCCGTGAAGATTAAGCGGTTGCCAGTAAAAACTGCTATTTCACTCTTTGAATAAATATAAAACTTTGCGGGTTGTAACCGCTAAAAGGCAATTTCCTTGCTCTGACTTTTCTACCCTACCCGGATTTAATATGATTAATGTTGCAGGTTAAGGAGATGACTGCTAACTTACAGATACCCCAGCTGAGTATTGTGATCAAAAACTCCAGTAGGCAATTCTTTTAACTGGTTATTGTGCATCCATCTATAGGCAAGTAACAGCGTCGAACAGGTCAAATGGTGGTCTTTCCCCCATAAAATTATTTTCTTTCATTTATTCCGTCGGTTTCGGGCTTTTCGTACGTTTTTTTGAATTCTTCCGTGCTCGCCACAATTGTACCCAAAGCGAAAGTTCAACTTTCCTGATCGTGCAGCCAATTATTATTTGACTGGGTCATTGTTAACATATAACAGTTTTAACTGTAAAATGGAAGATAAAACTGTTCAATTTTAAATCTGAAGGGTAATTACTAATAAAAAAAATTCATCTGAAATCAAGTATCCATCCTGATGAAGATTTAGCGGTTGCTAGTAAAAACTGCTATTTCACTCAATAAATATAAAACTTTGCGGGTTGTAACCACTAAAAGACAATTTTCTTGTTTTGACTTTTCTACTCTTCCCATATTGAATATGATTAATGATGTCCCTTGTAGTTAAAGCGATGAATGCTAACTTACAGGTACTTCAGCCGAGTATTGTAATCAAAAACTCCCTTAGGCAATTCTTTTAACTGGTTGTTGTTCATCCATCTATAGACAAATAATCGCAAAACGCCAACTTAATGTTGAATGTAAACAACGTTGGCTAGAAAGCTTACGTTCTTAATGGCTACCAGTTAACCCTAATGAACTCCAGATAGTTTGTGGTCTTAACGTTTTTCCTCTATTTCTGTTACTGAAAAGGATAAATGTCCTTCAATCAATAAAAGAAGAAGAATGCTAGCTCGCTTGATTCATATTTCTAATCCATAGGTCTGTTCAGAAGCTGCTAGAGCCGATTGTGAAAGTCCGCCGAGGCTGGTCAGCTACGTTTCAATAAATTACATTTTTAACGTACGTTGAGAAGGAAATTATTTTCAAATTAACCTTTTAAAACAGCGATGATGTGTTCTCAGTGTCGTCTTTTATGTGTTATGGTATATTCTTATTAACTCTAAACGTTTCTTCAGTATGTATTGCTCTGCCGTGTAATTTTATATTAAATTATACTAGAGCTTCCAATTTACATTTACTGTTATACGCGTCACTTTCTTTGACTCTGTCTCACTTCCATTTAAACGCAACCGTATTATAGGAAAATAACGCTTTTGTTAATAAAGATATTTGATATTAACGCGACTTAAATTAACGCGAAACGAAGGAAAGGATCTTGTTCCAGCCAAACAACAGAAGAAAAACACACGAAAAGAAAATTATTTTCAAAAAGGGAGTTTGAATGTTTAATAATACAAACAGCGTTTGTTTTCCATTCATAACAATCATTCAGTTTGTTCAGCAGCGTATCGTAAAAAGGAAACTGTGACCCGTGTACTGACCTGTGACTTATTTGTATCCAAAACGCTAAAGACCGAAGCAATTTGAGGTTAACTTTTAACTTAATTTGTACCTTTTCCAGTTGAGTAGCACAACGTCAGCAGTATTAAATCCTCACTGCATACTCATTACCTCGTCGCATAAGGTTAAGTTATGGGAAGAGTTCGCGACTGCTGAGGCAATAGGCATGCAACAAGGATAAAACGTTCGCAAAAGTTGGCCGTCGTCCTGGAGTATGATTCAAACGACCACATTTCAGGCAGGGCGACGAAATATATACTCTAAGACTGCAAAGCATCAACACCGCAACATGCGTGCGCAGAAACGGGGGAATCTGAACGCATAATGAAAACTTCTGCTATGAGCTAATTAATTATGCAGCGAGAATAGTATTAAATCCTTACTGCATACTCATTACCTCATCGCATAAGGTTAAGTTATGGGAAGAGTTTGCTCCTGCCCTCATCAAAACTTCCAACGTCCCAAAGAATCGCCGCAACAAAAGACAAGTCAGGTGCACTACTCTTTATTTTCTCCCATTACTCAGATGCCTCCTAACAAACAAACGCTACCCTTTCCCATGACTATCATTGCTCTAAGCTAGCCGATACACCAGCCCTACAGTGTACATGAAAAACACGACTAACCCATAACTAGAAGATACACTGGAAGTTGCTAGGGTGAGAAATCGGAGTCTGATTAAGACATTCGGTACTCGAGAGGAGCCGCCTGGTGATAGAGGAGGAACCAGCTGCAGTGGACATTTTAGTGTAACGGTTAACCATAACACCGTTCTTCCATCCTACGTAGAGAGAAATCTCATCTGGAGAGCAACCCATCATATTAAGGGTATTTGAAAGGCCAAGCTTAAAGCTGTGGGGAGTCTCCCCACAATCTATCTTTGCCTGAGTGAGGTGTTTGCGCAGACGGTAATTAACCGCAGAACAAAGAAAAGGCTTTGAGCTTACAACTTTACGGCGGTCAGTAGTTCTAAACAAATACCCGCCAGCTAATTCAATGTTAAGGGACTGAAAAACAGATAAATAGTATTCAATCCAAGAAACAGGACAGAACTCATTCTCCTTAAAAGGTTCTAAGACGAAAGGACAAGATCTATCACCCCGAAAAGTTTTGGTAAGTGTGAACGTAAGTAAAAACCCCTTTCGGTCTTTAAGCCTAAACACTTGATTCGCCAAAAAGCGGCCGAGATCCAAAGCGCGATCCCCGGTAAAGAAATCAACAACGAAAAAGGTGGCGCCCCTTACTAAGATATACTTAGTAACAACAGAATGGTGAGCGCTGGCCTCTATAGAACGCCTAAGAAAACTTATTAGCTTAGAAAACTTAACAAAAAAAAGGAACCGCCTGCGAAGGCACTATCGCTTTACCCACCTGCTCCTCCCGAACAAATTTAAGGTATTCCTTAACCCAAGTCAATGCGCTACAGGATTGGAGTCGTGCAAACGGCCAAGATTATTAAAATGGCCCTCAACGTTCCTTGCAAGGAGTCTACCGACCCTGCAGCCGAACGGGCCCGACAATGACAATTAACTTTAGAACACGATCGATTATGTCCCTGACTTGTCCTTGCTAATCAAAAACTTAACAATATAATCCGAAGTGCATGAAGAAACGTCTTTTATGGGAGATAAAGTAGCTTCTGTCTCTGGAAAGGCTTGGCTTTGAGCACATCTGTAAACTCTTGGAAACGTTTAGCAATCTCTGCATGGTCTACAGTCTTGGTAGGCATAACAAATTTTTTAAGGCATGTCCGCAAAACCACAAGCCTGACAAAAGTTGGCATCAACGTCATTAGGGTATAGACAAGCGGGACATCGTCGGGCGGCTTTCCAAGGTCTTGGAACCTAGGGATCAAAGGCACTGTAAGGCAAAAAATATCTTACTAGCAGACACACCGAAACGGCCAGAGGTCTCACTGCAGAGGAAGGGGGAGCCATTCCTTGGAGTTCTGGGAGGGGAAAAGTAGGACCGAACTGGATCCCTTCTTGCCCAAAAGAAATTGATCGACTAAGAAGGCCTGGATGGTCGCCCACCAGTATGGCCTTTGTCGAATATCCGGAACAATGAGCGTGAATGCGCCATGAAACTCTTGGTCGACAACGTAGCAGAGAAGAGGTCCAAGAAGAACAAAAGGTGGAAACATGTAAATGTTGTGTCCAGCCGATGGTGGATTAGCGAAAACATTGATTCCAGCGGATCTAGGGGTGGCCCAGGGCGTGTAATAAGGCAGAGTATTGCCGTTGATATCCTTTTGACGGTTACTGTCCAAGGACATTAGATCGAAAGAATGAGGACTGAACAAACGTTCTAAAGATAGCCAAGCCTCAATAGAAAGCATACAGTCCAAATCCGAACATTTCTGCAAAGGCTCGTAGCCGGATTATGCCTCGAAGGCACGTAAAAAGTTTGAATGCTGAAGTTCTGGTCTCGACTATAACGATTAATTTTTTTGACAACCTCGTTGATTGCGGAATTCTCACAACTGTCGTCATCCAATGCGGACTTGAGGACTTTGTTATCAAAACGGACATCAACGCGAGAATTTGAAAACTTGTCCTTAAAGGAAACAAGCGCATTTAACAAAGCCCTTGTTCCAAAAGATTGACAGCTGTAGAAGGATCAGAGGGCCAGTTATCTCTGGAGACCAATTTCCGTCCATCCCGAAAGAAGACCACACCCCAAGCACGTGTCGGGGCGTCAGAAAAGAGAGAAACCGTTACGTGGAGCTCGGAGCACCAAGGGAAACAGTCCATCCAATCATCGAGGAAGCGCCAGTATAAAACCTCTGTACGAAGGTTGCCCTCAATATGAACAAAAGGCTTGGAGGTGCGGCAGAGCTAGGAGATGGCCTTGAAAGTTTCACGGACGTAGAGTTCGCAACCAGGAATGGCCAAACGAAACGAGATAACTTTTCCCGCAAATCTCTGAAGGGTTTAAATCTCCTCCCTGAGTATCTTGAAGTTGAGCTTCTTATCAGGCGGAAGAAGGAAAGCTTGGCGAAAGGAATCGCAAAGAAAGCCGAGAAAACGAATCACAACAGAAGAGACGCACTGCGATTTAGCGATAGCTTTGAAACAACCTGCCTCTATGAGAAGATAGCATAAAATGTAGGCGGTGGCCTCAGCGAGAACTCTGCCAGGTGGTAGAGTGGAACTTGCTGGCGCCCGACAGAGTTGACCAACGTGACGATCGTCCATGCACTGAGACACAGGAACCCCAAACGAATGTGCTGCACTCGTAACGGCAAGACCGAGATTGTGATATATATAAGCACTCGCCTTCCATCCAAACGGGAGAGTCCAAAACACAAAATATACGACATTCCATTCCAAACCAAAGAAGGCTCGCGATGGAGGATGGAGGAGAACATGCTGATAGCTACTTTTGTCATCAAAAGACGTTTGAAAATGACCGGGAAGAACATACCTGGGCTAGTCTGGCAGATGGTCAAGCTTAAAGGCGAGGTCTTTAACCCTTTGACTCCTGCGCCGGCCTAAACCGGCCGCAAAGGATCGGGGCATTTGTCCCGCTTGTGACGTCATCACCTTTCACCCAGAAAGGCGACATCTATGCTCGAATTGTGAAGCAGAAGAAGACCTTTCCAACGATACCTAAACCAGCGCGATTAGATTAATGGAACTTGAAATATGCACCAAAAAGCTTCAAAACTTTAGCGAAAAACTCAGAGGAAAATTGCCTCTTTCCACCCTTTGCTTGTCCATGGTAAGTAGTTCTTGCCTCCTTTACGCTTTCGCGGAAATTCTTCTACTAAAAAGAAGCCTGCTAGAAGGCCAAACACTGCAGCAAAAAGAAAGGAAGAAAAAGAAAAGGAAAAGACAAAAAAAATAACAAAAAACGAAAAGCCTAAAGTGGTAGGATGTCCAAACTTTGATTTGTGCGCATGCACGAGCTAAAAAGTTGTCAAACTTGATTCTGGTGAGAAATAAGCATGCATTTTGTGTTTTGAGGGCCGATTTCAGTGATTTGGAGCTCTTTTAGCTTATAATAGACCTTTAAGGGTCAAAAACACAAAAAAATGCGTTTTTTTGGAAAATCTCCAGGAGTCAAAGGGTTAATCCACAGATTTAAAAATCGTTCATCGTGTCATAAAAAAAGGCTTGGAAGGTTCCACAGTGAGGGGAACGACCAATAGGGGGGAGTTACTTCACCAACCCTGCCCCAAACCGCGAGTACCTCAGCAACTGTTCCCACACTGACAGGTGGTTGTGGATTTCGCCTGTCTGAAATACTGAGGACTGAGGAATCGAAGCTGGTTTAACGAAGCTTGGCTGGGACAGGCCGCGACCATACTTTGTGAAGGGAGGGGCCAACGAAAGGGGAGGGCCCCTGGCTAATATCACATAGAGGAATATCACCCTTAGATGAATTTGTGGCAAGCGCAACAACTCTGGCATGAAATAAAGAAGTACCCTAAAAGGGGAACAAAGGAAAAAATCGTGTGCGAAGACCAAAAGAGGAAATTGAGTCTGAAATTGAGACACACAGCAGGTCCCCCCAAGGTCAACGAAGAAAGCGGATGCGGGAGAAGGAGAAAACAGAATGAAACAGGCAAGGCCAGGGAAAATAACAATTTATTCGAAAAAATACAACACAACTTGTGACAAAGGCCAGGACTAGAAACTAAAAACGTCCGGCTTGTCCCCGACCATTCTGACGCCTAACTGGATTATTATGGCATGAACGGGCAACATGCCCCCACTTAAAGCATCGCAAACACTGAATATTCTGCTGAGGCGGGTAAGGAGACGATCTGCGCGCGACGGGTCCATAGCCAGAGGACGGAGGATCTTTGCCAACGCCCTTCAAAATGGCTTGCCTGGCAACGCGAACAAGGTCCCCCAATAAACCGAGGAAAAGGCGCTGCAGCTGAAGGTGGTCCATTCATCCGTTCTGGCCCTGGTCTCATCAAGAGCAGCCGCATACTCGTCCGCTTTCTTGTGGCTTTCATTTCTTGCCAGGCCAACCAGAGACTGTAGCAAATCAAGGGCCTTATATTTGTCGAACAAATGCCGACTCTGAACTTTCTAAAGTCCTCAGCTGCTCTAGTCTCCCTCGCAGCTGTTTTTAGTGTCGTCATGCAACACTCCTCCCCACAAACGGCTGCTCGCATTCGAACAACATTCCTTTCCGCCATTTCAACCAATCACCATTCGTTTTATATTTCTCGTGAACCGTGCCTGCCAAAGAAATCTAACCAATCGCTTTACGTGTTTTATCTTAGAGTTCTCAGTTCAAAATGTCGAAGAGGCTTTGTTGTTAGCAATACATTTTAAATTTCGAGCTTAAAATGCAAATGCGTTGAGAACCATTTCGATTTTCCAGCGATTATTCTGATGTGTTTATGTCAGGATGTGAATGTGATCTGCTATTCAGCGACCAGCGAGTTGTCAGTTTGCAAAGTGTGCTATTGACGGCTTATAAGACCTTTTAAGGTCTTGCCTCTGATCATCTTCAAGAGCTTAAAACTGAATTGAAGGGAATCCTTAAGAATCAGTAAATTCCAAGAACGAAACGCTTATTAATAGTCGAGAAAGACAATGGAGAAACCACGGCAGCTTCATGCCATGGGAAAGCTTCGAAATGTTTACAATCCGATCAATACCACTTGACAATGACTTGATACAGGAGAGACTTAACCAAACCCCGTAGGAAGGTTGACAAAAACATCCTTCTTTTCCTCGACTACATTTCTAATTACTGTTTTTGCTGTGAACTCGCAATGTTATTTAATCCGCTGTGAAAGCTTTTAGAAATGGATAAAATATTTTATTACACGTAGGCTGCTTCAATTCGAACGTTTGATCTGAATGTGCCGGAAAACTTCAAATACTGGAAAACATTTCGCTCTGTTTCAATAAAGACGTCCAGAACCGCAATCTTTCGGGAAGAAGAGACAAGACTACGAAAATAATAATTATATTTGTCGCTCCCGAACGCATACTTCGCCGTTCATGACTTGTTGGATGATCATGAACTGGCGATAAGTATTTTTAAAGTTTATCCCAACACAAATTTAATGTAGTCAACCTAACTTTTTTACGCGGCAAAGACATTTAAAGCTTTTTTATGAGACGTATGGTCTTCGCTTTTAAGTCTTCTGCATTTGTAAACAGGATGAAACTTAACGGTTTACAGATCTTTTCAGAAAAAATAATTTATCCGAAGCAGACACGCCAGACAATGTAGCGCCGCATGTTGGCCCGTTGCTAAATAAGCTAAAAGATGAAAGTTTGTGCCTTTCATTTGTATGTTGTTTTATTGCAGCGGTCTGTGAAGCGAAGCCTTTTTTCATAACTTAACCGCAGAAGGGTTTAATTGGCACCAGTTATAGAGAGTTGTGGCTGCGAAATAGAACTAATTTCACTGTTATTTATCATCAGAACTTGTTGCGTGCGTGCGAAATACATAGTATCGAATGTCATTTGAAACGCAGACATGCAGCATGATTTCAACGCCGTAAAATTACAGGAGTACTCTGTGTATTTGATTAGTTTCTGCTCCAAATTGAAATCGAAATAACATTGTCTTTGTAATCATGCAAGTGAGTTAAAAATACGCTGTAGAGAATTTTAAAAGCTGACACAACAGTCCCGTGAATGATTCTAATTGCTCGGTGATTTCGTTGAATATCGAATGCATTGTCAATTTTTTTCGAATGTTTCAAAACGCGTTGACAATGTTTTGAAAAAATATTTTGAAATGAATTGCAATTCGAGTCTGGTTCCGTCGAGAAAAAAATTGCCAACGTTTTCTAAACGCATCGAAATGATGTTCTTTGCAACTATCGAGTTCGCGGGAAAAGCATGTTGATTACAATCTCCTGTGCTGTGATTGGTCACATAAGAAACAAAGGGAAAGGAATGTTGTTCGAATGTGAGCAGCCGTTTGTGGGGAGGAGCGTTGCGTGACAACACTAAAAACGGCTGCGAGGGAGACTACAGCTGCTCTAACGACTTGATCTTATCCTTAAGCACCTTAATACGAGCAGCGACTTATGACAAAATAAAAAACCCATATAAATATGACTCAAAACTCTAGTTTATTCTTTATGAACAATATCCCGCAACACATAATACCTTCCGCAATAGTATACAACAATAGAAGTGCACGCAAGAACAGTCACGCAACAACCCGTTGCCCGTACTAGTAGTAAACACAAAACAGTCACGCAACAACACGTTGCTCCACCAGAGGTATACGCAAATACCTATGGAACAACACGTTGTTAACCAATGGTACACGCAAAAACAGTCACGCAACAACTCGTTGCCTTCTCCAGTGGTAAACGCAAAACTATCACGCGACAACACGTCGCCTTCACCGGTGGTACACGTAAAACAGTCACGCAACAACACGTTGCTCTCACCAGTGGTACACGCGAAAAACAGTCACGAAACAATACGTTGCCATCACCAGTGGAAAACGCAAAACAGTTACGCAACAACACGTTGCCTTCACCGGTGGTACATGCAAAAACAGTCACGCAACAGGACATTGCCTCCACCGGAGGTATACGCAAATCATTACACAACGATACGTTGTCTAGACCAGTGGTTTAAGCAAAAAACAGTCACGCAACAAAGCATGTTGCCTTGACCGGCGATATTCACAAAAACAGTGCCGAAACAACAGGTTGCCTTCACCAGTGGAATAAAACAACAGCCATGCAACAACACGTTGCCTTCACTGGTGGAATACCACAGTAACGTCCACAAAGTTGCCTAAACCGACTGTTTGCCGCAAGAATCGCCACACAACAACAAATCTCCTAAACAGGTTTACCTTTTAAAAACAACTGAAGTGACAATTAACCCCAGCGTGTCAAGCCGACCAACAAGTGTGAATAAAAAATGCATAAATTCACCCGCACAGGGAGACGAAAAACCACCCGAAAAATGCTAGCCAAAATAAAAACAAGAAAGCCTTAATTGCAGGGGCTAAAATTAAACTGAGGGCCACAGAGACACGCAAAAAACACCAGTAGACAAAGGCCTTAAAACAAATACAGAGCATGAAGACAATAGCTCCAAAAACAAAAAAGAGTATACAGGTTTACCGAAGCAAACCCAAAGCTAAAAAACCGAGAAAGAAAATAAACGAACCGGAGACAAGCGCAGGCACTCACGCTACAGGCAGCGGGAAAAACCTGGCTAAGGACCAACAACATTGCTAAGAAAAAATTACCTCTTCGACGGTTTCAACAGCCGAGGCCGGATCGGCCACTAAAACTGGTGCTGGCGGCAGAGCGACAACTGGTTCGACAGCTGGCGGTTCTTCAACTGCTGGCGGGAGCTCAACAGCAGCGTGCTCCACGGCCAGAGCAGCGACGGGAGCGGGTGGATGAGGAAGACGATGTTCTGCCATTTATGCTGGTGGCGGTTGACTCCGAAAGGAGCTAAAGCAAAAGTTGGCCGTCGTCCCGGAGTACGATTAAAATGGCCACGTTCCAGGCGGGGCGACAAAATATATCCTCTAAGACCGCAAAGCATCAACGCCGCCACAAGCGTGCGCGGAAACGGGGAAATCTAAACGCATAATGAAAACTTCTGCTATGAGCTTATTAATTATGCAGCGAGAATAGCCACTATTCTCTAGCATTTTCAAATTGCCTATACAGGGATTTTGATGCGTCGTTGGCATTCCACAATCAAAGGATGGGTCACGCAAACGAAACTTCAAGAATCCAATTCTTCAGTGGCTGGTAAACTTCAATAATTTTGGCTATCCGTGCATTCATTTGTCGTCTGTACTGTTCCTTAAACAATTGAATCCTGATAACTCGAACCTTCAAAAAATCGAAAAAGGTTCGAGATATCGGGAGTTCGAGTTATCGAGGGTAAAATTAGTAAAAAAATGACCTGAAGAGGAATCGGAAAAGGTTCGAGTTACTGAGGGTTCGAGTTATCTGAATCTAACAGTAAGTATTTTTATATTCAGGATGGTTGGCGTGCCTTGCACAAGTCCAAAACTTGGTGGTTATGATGCCTTCGATAAATCGTAAGTAATTTGCATATTAAAGAAAATAACGGTAAGTACATTAACTTTAACGAGTTTTTCCACGGTAAGTTCGCACGGGCCACAAAATTTGTCGCTGTTTACTGAAGTGTATCTTTAATGTGTTGGACGTAGGGGTATTAGAACTTTTGACCTGGTGCCACTTTTGAAAAATAATTTTCTAAAAACCCTTCGCTATTGTCGGGTTTAGCGCTGTACATTAAGTAACTATTTTCCTTTACTTTAGCAGGGAGATTAGTCCAAGTAACGCTGCGGGAAGGAATTCTGAGGCGCTTTCCGAAACGGCTTGTTTAGGCCCGATTTTGACTTCGCCAGTTGACCAACCGAGTCAAAAAAGGATCGCAAAAAAGGATCCTGAAACAAACCTTGGCAACCTTAACTTATAATATAAAAATCAACCCAAACTATTTTTTGAGCGAAATTCACTGGTCGTTTTTAAGCCACTTAAAGTAGAATAAGATTACCGATGCTTTTAGCTCTGATTACGAAGAAGAAGTCCACGTTTTATTATCGAAAAAACAACAGAAAACAAGACGCCTAACTTACAGCGACTTTAGTTTGGTATTGTTATAAAATACCAAAGTAGGCAAGTCCTTCAAATGATTAACTTCCAATTTCCTGCCGAAAAATAATCGCAAAGCCTTAATTTAAGGTGAATTTTAAATGATGGTAGCAGGAAAGCTCACTTGGTTAAGGTGGAGAGCTGGGAAGGCTTGACTGGTCCGTGGACTGGACTTGTTGATTTTCTTTACAAAGGAGTTGAGTTTGTTTACATTGGTCCGGCGAACCATTAAGACGGATTCCGCTGAAAGTTCGAGCAATGAGTGCGAAAATTAAGTACCAAAAATCTACTCATAGTACGGCAACATTTTATATACTATTTAAAAGATCTTATCGAAATTCATTTGTCTAAGTGACCCCGTAATTAAATTCTAAAGCATTCTCGAGAAAATTGAAGTCAAACCTCGTAAAAATGTTTAAAACGTGCGCCATTTTGTTTTGAGATGGCGTGAAACGTCCGTTTTAACTGAAATATTGACAATTTCAAATCCATTTTTCTCTCGCGGGGTCAGCTTGAGAGCTAAATTTTTGACAGGTGTTTTGTTAGCCGTACTTAAACTGTTACCATGCTAAGAGTTCTTTTTGGTAACTTTTTTTTGCCTGTATTGCTCGAATGTTGGGCGGAAACCATCTTAATCAGTTCAGAGATATTATGAGATTACTCTTGTAAAGAGTATAAGAAAGTCTTTACATTATAAAACAAATTTTTCCGTGTGATAAATGAAATAATATCTCTTTTCAATTTAGTTCAAAATGACCTGAGAGATCGCGAAAAGTTGCAAACAAAAAAACACAAGAAAAGTTTGTTGTTGGCGGCACTGCATAAGAAGAACTGTGTATCTTGCAAGTTATAGCAAGGTAAAGCGCATGTATTATATCCCTGGAGTTATTTGACTCGAATGTGTTTTTAAATAAGCTAGGGACTGGGGCAGGTTTCACCCGCGAGGTTTGAGTCGAGTCTCGTGGTTGACACTTAAAAACGTGTACAAGAAAGGAATCGAAGAGAACGGAAAGGAGTCTAGTGTGGACATTGATCTATCTCAGTATTACGGAATCTACCTACCTACCTAACTGTCTGTCTGTCTGTCTGTCTGTCTGTCTGTCTATCTATCTATCTATCGGAACACGGAATTATCTCTTAGAACAACATTGTCATATCTCGGAATCTATCAAAGGGTCAAAATAAAGAGTGTGAATCGATACTACAAAGAAGGTGCTATCATGCGTCAAGAACTGATACAAGAAAGACTACTAGCATCAATTCCATATACCAAAGCTCACTCACATGCGATCTTAACTATTTTGTGGTTGCTAATAAAAACTACACTTTCACCTTTTTTAAAAATGTGGATCTTTCCGGGCTGTATCCATAAAACGAAAATTTACTTGTCCCGGCTTTCCTACCTGTCCTGGACTTAACAGGAATAACGGATAAAGGCGATTCCTAACTTACAGCATGACCAGGCGAGTGTTTTGATCAAAAATTCCAGCAGGCAAATCCTTCAACTGGTTATTGTTCAAAAACCTACCAACAGATAATCACAAAACGTTATCTTAATATAAAATTCAAACAATAATGGCGTCTATCGCTCCTACGTCAATTTTCTCATTAACCCGTTGCCTTCTTTAACACTGTCTCTCTCCCTTTTTAGTGACACTTCTTTTAAAACACCAGGAATTCTTACTATTAAAAATACGAATCTAAATAACATCTAATGACTAATTAGTTAAACCTACAGTCCTGGGAAAAACCCTACAGTCATAGTTTCCATAAATGCCGTGTAGAACATTTTTAAAAAAAATCGAATTTTATCGCCCGAGTACAGCGAGAGAGAATAATAACTTTGGATACTACTCAGATGCTAATAAAATGTTGGTTGCATTGAGTCACGCCCATGCTGGGCTGATCGTGGACCCAATTATCATTTTAACTGAGTCTGTGTTGACATATAACAGTTTTAAAAAAATTGAAAAAAATATAAAACTCTGTTCAATTTTGTATAGTGATGAACAGTCTTTAAAAAGAGAGGGGAAAAAGGAAAAGGGAGCTAAAATGGTTAAGGAAAATTGTTTAAAATTCATCTCAAATCTAATGTCCATGGAAATTTAGCAGTTGATAATAAAAACTGCTATTTCACTCTGAAAAAATATGGAACTTTTCGGGCAGTAATAATAAAACGAAAATTTTCTTGCTCTGACGTTTCTTGTCTTTCCGGATTGAATAGTATTAACAATGCTCTGTAAATAAAGAAGATTACCGCTTACTTACAGGGAATCCAGCTGAGTATTGTGTTCAAAAACTCCCGTACGCAATTCTTTTAACTGGTTATTCCTTATCGATCTATGAGAAAAAAAATCACACAACGTTAGTAAATGTTGAATTTAAACAACGTCCGCGTTAATGGCTGCCACTTAACCCTTATGAATACCAAATAGTTTGTGGCCCAAGTTTTTTCTCTCTTGCCGCACTGAATAGGATTAATATCCTTCAATTGATAAAGAAGAAGAATACTAGCTTGATTCATATTTCCAATCCATAGGTCTGTTCAGTGACTGCTAGAGCCGATTATGAAAGTCCGTAAAGGCTGGTCGGCTGGATAAAACGTTCTCAGTGTCGTATTTTATGGGTTATTGTATATTCTTGTTTACTTTAAGCGTTTTTCCATTACCTATTGTTTTGCCATGTAATTCCAAATTAGTTATATAAGAGCTACAAATTTCAATTTTCTCCTATACCAGTCACCCTTTTTGAATCTGTCTCACTTCCATTAAAACGCAACTAGAACATTTTTGATTAAAATGAATTCTTTCGCGCACGCGTGTACCGCAGCTTTATTTTTGAGAAAGAAAAGTTTAACTATCGCGTGGTTGCCATTAAAATCAACTAGTTAATTCAATTTGGTTTCTGAAACTTTAATTAAAGACCATGTAGGATGTATCGACTGACACGTACTGTTGTAATTGCCTTATCATGGAACAAATTTAACTTAGACTCTATTGATGTGTAATAATTTTTGTTGTAAAACTGAGGAGTCTGAAGTTTGAAGTCCTGCTACTTGTGGTTTTAAAATGAAACTAATTAAAAGTCCGTTAGATTGATATAGAAAAGAGATAAAAGAAAACGTTTAAAACGAAAATTTAATCAAACAATGGTCCAGTGAGTGCGAAAAAAACATGTGGGAAAATTTGTAAAAAAAACCGAGAAATTAATCTTTACCATTGCCTAAATTGTTTTTTGATCGAAAAAGTTCAGAAAGCAATTTCTTAGCAATTTATAGTCAACGTTTCTATTCTTCAGAGGGATTTAATAAGATTAATAATGCTGTGTTGATAAAGGAGAAGGGTCCTTATTTACAGGGTGTACAGACAAGTTTTGTGATCGAAAGAACAACAAAGAACAAGACGCCTAACTTACAGCGAGCGTAGGTAGGTATTGTTATGGAATACTTCAGCAGGCAAGTCCTTCAATTGGTTACTGTCCAAGCTCCTACCGAAATATAGTCGCAAAACCTTAGTTAATGGTGAATTTCAAACGACGTTGGCATGAGACCTCACTTGTTTCAGGTGAACAACCGAAAAAGCTAGACTGCACCGTGGACTGGACTTTGCAATTTTTATTTTCTTTACAAAGGAGTAGAGTTTGCTGACATTGACCCGGCGGACTACGACTTAGCTCAGAGATATGTAAGGCATTCCTCTTTTAGTAGTCAAAGAAGTTACATTAGAACACTAACTTTTCCATGTGATAAATGAAATGACATCTCTAGCTAGTTTAGTTAAAAATGGCTCTCTCGGAGATCACGAAAACTAGCGAAAAGCTCAAGAGAAGTTTCTTATTGACGGCAGAGCACTGTGTAAGAAGGGCTGGGGATCTTGCAAGTGAACATCAGCGAGCTTTGAGCTCCGCGCTTTGAGCTGCTAAAAAATAAAAATTAAAAATTAAAATAAAAGTGAAACGATGTAAAGCGCATGTATTATATCCCGGGACTTATTCGACTAGAAGGAGGGATCATGCATCAAGAACTGATACCAGTAAGACCGCTAACATCGATTTTATAAGCCAAAGCCCACTTACATGCAATCCCAATTATTTTGCAGTTGCTAAAAAATCTACACTTTCACTTTCTTGAAAAATGCGTACCTCTCCGGGCTATATCCATAAAACGAAAATTTACTTGCTCTGGCTTTCCTACCTTTCCAAGACTTAATAGGAATAACGGATAAAGGCGAGTCCTAACTTACAGTCTGTCCAGGCGAGTATTTTGATCAAAAACTCCAGCAGGCAAATCCTTCAACTGGTTATTGTTCAACTGCCTACCGACAGATAATCACAAAACGTTATCTTAATATAAAATTCAAACAATAATGGCGTCTATCGCTCCTACGTCAATTTTCTCATTAACCCGTTGCCTTCTTTAACACTGTCTCTCTCCCTTTTTAGTGACACTTCTTTTAAAACACCAGGAATTCTTACTATTAAAAATACAAATCTAAATAACATCTAATTACTAGTTAGTTAAACCTACAGTCCTGGGAAAAACCCTACAGTCATAGTTTCCATAAATTCCGTGTAAAACATTTTTAAAAAAATCGAATTTTATCGCCCGAGTACAGCGAGAGAGAATAATAACTTTGGATACTACTCAGATGCTAATAAAATCAACTTTTTGACCCAGTTGGGGTTACGAAAATTCACTGGGTGACCATGTTAGTCGCATCGAGTCGGTTTGTGTTGACATATAACAGTTTTAAATCTAAAATTGATTATAAAACTCTGTTCAATTTTGCATAGTGATGAACAGTCTCTAAAAAGGGAGGGGGAAAAGGAAAAGGGAGCTAAAATGTATCATATAGACTCTTGGTTTTAGGCCATCGTAACTTGATTAAAAATATAATACAAACAGCGGTGATAAACATGATAAAAAACCGCATTTTTACTAAACTTGACGTTTCGTATGCTAAGCTGCATACATTTTTAAAAGTATGACCGTTAAAACTTTGGCAACTATTTAACGGTCATATAGACTCTTGGTTTTAGGCCATCGTAACTTGATTAAAAATATAATACAAACAGCGGTGATAAACATGACAAAAAATCGCATTTTACTAAACTTGACGTTTCGTATGCTAAGCTACATACATTTTCAAAAGTATGACGGTTAAATAGTTGCCAAAAAGTTTTAACCGTCATACTTTTAAAAATGCATGCAGCTTAGCATACGAAACGTCAAGTTTAGTAAAATGCCATTTTTTATCATGTTTATCACCGCTGTTTGTATTATATTTTTAATGGAGCTAAAATGGTTAAGGAAAATTGTTTAAAATTCATCTCAAATCTAATGTCCATGGAAATTTAGCAGTTGATAATAAAAACTGCTATTTCACTCTGAAAAAATATGGAACTTTTCGGGCAGTAATAATAAAACGAAAATTTTCTTGCTCTGACGTTTCTTGTCTTTCCGGATTGAATAGTATTAACAATGCTCTGTAAATAAAGAAGATTACCGCTTACTTACAGGGAATACAGCTGAGTATTGTGTTCAAAAACTCCCGTACGCAATTCTTTTAACTGGTTATTCCATATCGTTCTATGAGAAAAAAATCACACAACGTTAGTAAATGTTGAATTTAAACAACGTCCGCGTTAATGGCTGCCACTTAACCCTTATGAATACCAAATAGTTTGTGGCCCAAGTTTTTTCTCTCTTGCCGCACTGAATAGGATTAATATCCTTCAATTGATAAAGAAGAAGAATACTAGCTTGATTCATATTTCCAATCCATAGGTCTGTTCAGTGACTGCTAGAGCCGATTATGAAAGTCCGTAAAGGCTGGTCGGCTGGATAAAACGTTCTCAGTGTCGTATTTTATGGGTTATTGTATATTCTTTTTTACTCTAAGCGTTTTCCCATTACCTATTGTTCTGCCATGTAATTCCAAATTAGTTATATAAGAGCTACAAATTTCAATTTTCTCCTATACCCTCACCCTTTTTGAATCTGTCTCACTTCCATTAAAACGCAACTAGAACATTTTTGATTAAAATGAATTCTTTCGCGCACGCCTGTACGGCAGCTTTATTTTTGAAAAAGAAAAGTTTAATTATCGCGTGGTTGTCATTAAAATCAACTAGTTAATTCAATTTGGTTTCTGAAACTTTAATAAATGACCATGTAGGTTGTATCGACTGACACGTACTGTTGTAATTGCCTTATCATGGAACAAATTTAACTTAGACTCTGTTGATGTGTAATAATTTTCGTTGTAAAACTGAGGAGCCTGAGGTTTGTAGTCCTGCTATTTGTGGTTTTAAAATGAAACCAATTAAAAGTCCGTTAGATTGATATAAAAATAGATAAAAGAAAACATTTAAAACGAAAATTTAATCAAACACTAGTCCAGTGTGTGCGAAAAAAAAAAAAACATGTGGGAAAATTTGTAAAAAAACAACAACGAGAAATTAATCTTTACCATTGCCTAAATTGTTTTTTGATCGAAAAAGTTCAGAAAGCAATTTCTTAGCAATTTATAGTCAACGTTTCTATTCTTCAGAGGGATTTAATAAGATTAATAATGCTGTGTTGATAAAGGAGAAGGGTCCTTATTTACAGGGTGTACAGACAAGTTTTGTGATCGAAAGAACAACAAAGAACAAGACGCCTAACTTACAGCAAGCTTAGGTAGGTATTGTTATGGAATACTTCAGCAGGCAAGTCCTTCAATTGGTTATCGTCCAAGATCCTACCGAAATATAGTCGCAAAACCTTAGTTAATGGTGAATTTCAAACGACGTTGGCATGAGACCTCACTTGTTTCAGGTGAACAACCGAAAAAGCTAGACTGCACCGTGGACTGGACTTTGCAATTTTTATTTTCTTTACAAAGGAGTAGAGTTTGCTGACATTGACCCGGCGGACTACGACTTAGCTCAGAGATATGTAAGGCATTCCTCTTTTAGTAGTCAAAGAAGTTACATTAGAACACTAACTTTTCCATGTGATAAATGAAATGACATCTCTAGCTAGTTTAGTTAAAAATGGCTCTCTCGGAGATCACGAAAACTAGCGAAAAGCTCAAGAGAAGTTTCTTATTGACGGCAGAGCACTGTGTAAGAAGGGCTGGGGATCTTGCAAGTGAACATCGGCGAGCTTTGAGCTCCGCGCTTTGAGCTGCTAAAAAATAAAAATTAAAAATTAAAATAAAAGTGAAACGATGTAAAGCGCATGTATTATATCCCGGGACTTATTCGACTAGAAGGAGGGATCATGCATCAAGAACTGATACCAGTAAGACCGCTAACATCGATTTTATAAGCCAAAGCCCACTTACATGCAATCCTAATTATTTTGCAGTTGCTAAAAAATCTACACTTTCACTTTCTTGAAAAATGCGTACCTCTCCGGGCTATATCCATAAAACGAAAATTTACTTGCTCTGGCTTTCCTACCTTTCCAAGACTTAATAGGATTAACGGATAAAGAAGAGTCCTAACTTACAGCGAGTTCAGGCGAGTATTTTGATCGAAAACTCCAGCAGGCAAGTCCTTCAACTGGTTATTAGACAACTGCCTACCGACAGATAATCACAAAACGTTATCTTAATGTCATATTCAAACAATGATGACGTCTATCGATACCACGCTACTACTCCTGTCTTCTCCTCTCTTTCCGTACTGAATTGGAATAATTTTTAAGTAGGTAAAGAAGGCTGCCGAGGTAATTAATATTTGCAGTCGACAAGTCTGTTTCCTGGATGTTAAAAATGATTGTGAAAGTAGGTCTAGACTCGACAGCTATTTTTCAATGATGCAACTTTTTATTGGTTCTCTTCGAAAAAATTATTGCATTATATTATAGAAACTGCAGTGGTAAAGCGAGTGGCAGCAAATCGATAAAAATGGTATCACACATGTGTAGATAAAAATGATATCCACACGTGTGTGATATCATTTGTGAACAATCAGCTCGCAAAGTTAGCCATGTTCAATGCTCAGTGACCCAACGTTTATGAATAATGAGTCGAAACATCTTCGGATATTTCTCGGCAATCTTCGGTAATCTTCGGAAACATTCGCACAACCTACAGACAACATTTTGAAAATCTTCGGAAATCTACGTAAAAGCGTCAAAAACCTCGTTATTAGTAGGTCTATATAAAAAACAAAATAATACATGGTTGCTTGCTATGTTCAACACTTGAAGATGCGCTCACTCGTGAGATATCGATTTGAACACGAGAACATAAATATCATCATCCTCTATTTCTCAGTGTCTTCTTTATGAGTTATGGTATTTTCTCATGAACTCTTAGCAGGTTCCTCAGTACGTAGTGTTGTGCTGTAAATTCCAAATTAATTTCGATAACTTCAATTTTCTCTTTCACTCGTGTCCTTTTCTGACTCTGTCTCTCTTCCCTTTTTATTGACACTGTAGCTTAGGAGATGACTGCTAACTTACAGCCACGACAGCTGAGTATTGTGATCAAAAACTCCCGTAGGCAATTCTTTTAACTGGTTAAGGGAAATCCATCTATAGATAAATAATACCAAATCGTTAACTTAATGTTGAATTTTAACAACGTCGACAAGAAAGCTTACTTTTTTATGACTATCACTTAACCCTCATGAATACCAGATAGTTTGTGGCCACAACTTTTAGGATTAATGACCTTCAATCGATAAAAAAGAAAAATATCATCTTTATTCATAGGTCTGTTTAGTGACTGCTGGAGCCCATTGTGAATGTCCGTCAGGGCTGTTGTACTACTCTTCAATTATTGATAATTTTATACGTACGCTCAAGAGGAAAGCATTTTCAAAGAAACCTTTTACAAAGAGATGAGGTGTTCTCAGTTTCTTTTTATAGGTTATGGTATACATCAGTACGTAATATTCTGCCATGTAATTGCAAATTTTAATTTGTAAAAAAATTTGAAAATTTTGAAAAGCTACGAGTTTTCATTGACTCCTATACCCGTCACCTTCTTTGACTCTGTCTCACTTCCATTTAAATGCAACTAGAACGTTTCTTATTAAAACAAATCCTTTCCTGTGCACGTGCACGGTGGCTATACGCTAATTAAATATAATGAGAAAGAAAACTTTAACAATTGCGTTATTGTCTTTTCGATCAAAAAGGTTTAGAAAGCAATTTATTAGCAATTTACAGATAATACTAGAAAATGGAAACGTTTCGGGAACGAAATGAATAAGCAGGCTGTAGTGGATTTGCAGATTTAACCAAGGATGATTCGGACATAACAACTAACGACACCATTACAGACTTGTGCACTTTTAATCATCAACCTCCAGTGCTCATGCTCGGTAATTATGAGCATGAGGGTGGGGAGGGTAGAACTAACACTACACTACACTCCTCCATTCTTTGAATAACTCGTTGGGTTAAAAGGAAACAAAAACAGAATAAAACCTAAGCAATTTTATACGCATGCATGAGATCCTAACATTGACTGAACATTTTAAACTGACAAACGTAGAAACTTAACACAACAACAAACGGTTCGAGCTCAGTTCAAAGTTCCAGTTCGTGTCCGGTTCTAAGTATTCTATTCCGGGGCTAACTAAACGAAGCCTAGAACATAACCTCGAAATCTAGAGGGTACTCTCTTGACTCTTGATGGACGTAATGCGGTAGCATCGCGTTCTCCTATAGTAGTATCATCTCACTGCTTGTTTTCCTCTGGTTGATCTTCAGTTATTGTTCCAGAAGAAACAATTACAGGTTTGCTAAACTATTGAGTTGGTGAGCTTTCTATTCCTCGCTCAGCCTCTGACACACCTAATGGCTTACTGGTGATTTGGAATACATCATCATTATCTCGCTCGAGATACTGCTTCACATGGATTACATTCCGACGGTACTGTACACCAATTGAAAATATATTGGTTTCCTGCTCCGGATACATAGTTAAAAGGGGGTACTGTATACAATCAGCCTCAACAAGAACACTATTACCATTCTTCTGGACAACGGTAAAGAGAGACTGTTTATATGGCGTTAACAGTTTGTATTTGAATATATTTTCAATTCCGTTCTTCCCAAGTATTTCTTGAAATAGTCACAGACAAACTGCGACCTTTGTCAGTCTTTAGGGACAAAGGAAGGCCACGAGTGACAAAAATCTTGGACAGCTTTGAAAAAATCTTCTCAGAGGTAGTCGATTTGATAAATTCCATCTCGAAGAATCTTCTGTAATAGTATATAATGACAAATAATTCTGAAATAATTCTTCTTCACTCACGGAATCCTTTGTAAGTAGGGCTTCATTTCTAACTTTATGTTTTCGCTTTGCAGGCCAATGGATAAACTGTGTTTAAACATAACATGCACTAAAGTAGGATCGTATTTCAGCCCTGATTCTGACTCTTGCGATACGAAAAGCACCTTCTGTTTCAAATCAAGCAAACGGTTCAAAAAGTCCTGAGTAGGTTTTTGCATAGTTGAACTTCGCTTATGGTACAGTTCTGTTTTTGTTTTCGCTTGGTAATGAGAATGCAGAGTTCGTCTTAACTTTGCCAAGGTCAGATCAACTTTACCCTCTTGACAGCTCCTCAAACTCAAGGCAGGACTAAGAGCCTTTATCACAGCCTCTTTAATTTCATCTTCTTTGCTGTCGTTTTTTAACCCATGTTCGATCTGGTGTATTGAAAAACTAAGACGATCTTTCTGAAGTTCTACCAATTTAGACTGAGATCTTGAATTCCCTCTTTAACTTAGAAACAGAGCGAACTGTTTTTTGTTTTGTTCTGTTTACACTCTCCTCAGAGGATTATAACTCCTTTTCATTTAAGTCTCCATTGTGCTCCGTGCTTTAGGCTGCATGGCACTCATGCTTACATAGTCAACAATCTGCTTGAGCTTGGCCTCGCTAAATTCCTCGGTCTCGAGGTATTTGTTTAGTGCTTGGATAAACACCAGTCTCCCTTTTACTTTCTGGCGCCAAAGTAATTTCCAATTTAAAACCTTCATAGCGAAAACCGTGGGATGAGGCCTGGTAGCGGTCATCCGAGTAAGAAAGGTATAAAGCTGATAAGACATCGATATTGCTTCAAAAGGTGAAAACCGTTCAAAACCGCTGGCAACGAATTAAAAGGAAAAAGAAGAAACACTCTGAATTTACGGCGCTCATTACATTACGCCTACCATCTAAAGCACCAGCCCCCTCCCAACGAAAAATTACTGGCTACGGGCCTCTATTGTAAAGAAATACGTTGAAATTTGTTTTCTAAAGCTACAGAAATCCCCTGTGAAACTGATAAGGAGAGCAAGGATTTATCCTACTCACAGTGTTTTTAGGTTTGTTAAGTTTTTAAAAACTCCTGCAGGTAAGTATTCCAACTGGTTACGAGACAAGTCTCTAGAAAAATAATTGTACAATAGAGTGAAAAATCCAGATCAAATGTTTAAAAATGGGCTTTAAAACTTGTAAAGAAAAACATACAGCAACAGCGCGGGTAAAACACTAATTCTTGGGAAAGAATTAAAAAGAAACTTGACTATAAAGAAGTTACGATAACAATCTATCTTATGATGTTTGTAAAATAGGTTCGTAGTGATGCTTGTTCACGGCTTTCGTCTAAACTAAATAAAAAAGTTCTTATAATCAAGCTCCTGGATAAGTGTTTTAAGTGATCTTCGTTCTATGCTATCCTGGACAAAATTATTCAGACAAGTATAACATCGAGTCGTAGTTAACTTAATAATTAAACAAAAATATTAATAAAAACTAAATAAAAACTTCCCAGTATCAAGGTCCTGTAGACTATCTTTTAGTGATCTCCTTTTTTCGACTTTTTGCAAGTTTACAAGCAAGAAAAGAAGAATAGCGGGTAAGTTGTTCTATCTCGAACCCCATTCTTGTAAACTCTCAAGGGACTGCTTTAATTTCTCAAGGGAATACTTTCCGCTGTGGGTGATCAAAGCGCGTGATTTGTAAAGTGTCACTCTATAGTTGTGCTTCAAAACTTCCGCTCTTGTAGAAAAAACGTTGACCTGTCAAATTTACAAACGTTATATAACAATTAAAAACGCGAGTAGCCCAAATCTTACGTGACATAACCAATTAAGAATGTGAGGGGTTCAGCGCTCGAAGGCAGCGAAGTTTAAAACGATTAAGAACGCAATTTGTACTGGTACAAGTCTTTAGGCGCTAATATTAATTTAACCTAAAACGATTAACAACGCAAATTTGTACTGGTACAAGTCTTTCACACACTAAAACGTTGCTAATAGTTAACCAAAGGGAACTCATTTTGTGGCAATTGATTATTTCTGCTGAGTTGCACAATTTACAATTGCAACATCATTCAACGCAGGTGTGAAGTGATATTTACAAGTGTTGTAGTGTTGTAGCCTGTTGTGAAATTACTTCCAGTGGAAGCAGTAAACACTAAAAAATTTTGCTTCTGTTCAGAAGTTAATGCATCGCCATTAAAAAAAGCAACTGTTTTACTGGAAATGTCGTTAAAAATGGCATGTGTAGCTGTAAGGTAAAGAATAACGTGAGGAGAAGCGGCTTTTGGTAATATCCAAACGAAAATTTACATCTCAATGTGGGGTTATTATTGCGTGACGAGACAAACGTGCATAACCTTTATCGGGAACCCTGCATTAAGCCGAGTAGAAATCTTTCTAATTCGAAAGGAAACAACTATTTCGATTAAAGGCAAACGTCAAAGTTTACCATTTTTAACCAAGCCAAAGTATATGAGTCGCAAAGCGTGTAACCGTCGCGACTGACAAATACAGCATTTTCTCCGCAAAAATAAAAAAAAAAATGCTTGAACTGAAAGACGTTTGAATTCGTCCATGATATGTTTGAACAACAACCTTCTTTGATTCTGCTATCTTTGACAAAACTGTTCAGCCATATTTCCGCTAATTTAGGCACCACAGCTCAGTTTTTCAATTCCTTCCCTCACTTCAATATTGGTAATGCTGTCGTGTCGTGTTGAAATTCACTTTACATAAAAATCACACTAAAAAAGGGAATATTGTACCATGTTTTCTTTATTACTTTAGAGGATGTTGTTTTTCTTACCTGCAACCTCCCCCCGCCCCCCCCCCCGGCTAAATAATTTGAACTAATAATTATTTGTTGACCTTTATTGGAAAGATAAATGCAAAGAGTCAATTCTTTTTTGGCACTTAAAAAAAACTGCGAAGGGTCTTTGAACAAAAAAATTCGTCTCCTCTTGCAAAAGCCCGCCATCCTTGGGAAGGGAAGAGGAAAAGTTGAACATCTTTAAGTTTTTAATTTTTTTCTCGGACATTACCATGTAAATAATATGCAAATGATAAGATAATACGCTTATACGCCCACATCCAGGAAAGAGTTAAGCTGGATGATTTAAGAAACTTTGCATTGAAAATTTTTTCCATAGCAAGTTTGGATTGAAGAAACAGTTCTTTCAGATTTTCTCTTGCAGGGAAGGTGGTACGGCCACCCGAGTACCCCCACAATGCACAACCTTGTTGTCAGTACTTCTTGTTTAATCTTGAACGGTACAAATATGTTTTGTACTACACTTGGCCATCCACTGATGATCACCTTCATCAGCTTGGCTTTCTCTTTTTATCAAGACGAAGCACCCTTTATTTTCACATTTGGGTGATCATGTTTGTGGCAAAGGAAGACGTGACATGCTGTCAAGATTGAGTGCCCATCATTAACGTCGAGCTACTGGATAAGCAAGAACTAGCTGTTGTGGTCCAAAGAGGGTCAGCAGAGGGCGATGATCTGTTATAATTGCGGAGAAGTGACCATACAAGTACTGACAAAAACGCTTTAATCCAAAAATGATGCTTAATGACTCTTTTTCTAACTTGAAGTAGTTTTGTTGGGCCTGGATCAGGGTACAAGAGGTGCACTCAACAGGCCAAAAGTGTCTGATGAGACAGAACTTCTCCAGCATGATGAAGCAACGCATGAGAGAAAAAGTGTATCATCAAGCTGTACTATATTTGGTAGTTAAGTATCAGTTGCATCTTTTTAAACTTTGGATCATTCCCAAGGTTTATTATTCTACAATAGGCTGTCTGGGGCTGCCAGGACTGTGGAGTGATATGGCATAAATTGTGAATAGAAAATTATGAGCCCCAGAAAGAACTTCAATGCAGCAACCTCTTTAGGCCTTGGGGCAACACGAATGGCTGTAAGTTTATCTTTAGTGGGATGTAAGCCCTCGCCATCTATCTTGTGACCAAGGTAAACAACTATATTAAACAATTATATTATAGAAACTGCAGTGGTAAAGCGAGTGGCAGCAAATCAATAAAAATGGTATCACACATGTGTAGATAAAAATGATATCCACACGTGTGTGATATCATTTGTGAACAATCAGCTCGCAAAGTTAGCCATGTTCAATGCTCAGTGACCCAACGTTTATGAATAATGAGTCGAAACATCTTCGGATATTTCTCGGCAATCTTCGGTAATCTTCGGAAACATTCGCACAACCTTCGGACAACATTTTGAAAATCTTCGGAAATCTACGTAAAAGCGTCAAAAACCTCGTTATTAGTAGGTCTATGTAAAAAACAAAATAATACATGGTTGCTTGCTATGTTCAACACTTGAAGATGCGCTCATTCGTGAGATATCGATTTGAACACGAGAACATAAATATCATCATCCTCTATTTCTCAGTGTCTTCTTTATGAGTTATGGTATTTTCTCATGAACTCTTAGCAGGTTCCTCAGTACGTAGTGTTGTGCTGTAAATTCCAAATTAATTTCGATAACTTCAATTTTCTCTTTCACTCGTGTCCTTTTCTGACTCTGTCTCTCTTCCCTTTTTATTGACACTGTAGCTTAGGAGATGACTGCTAACTTACAGCCACGACAGCTGAGTATTGTGATCAAAAACTCCCGTAGGCAATTCTTTTAACTGGTTAAGGGAAATCCATCTATAGATAAATAATACCAAATCGTTAACTTAATGTTGAATTTTAACAACGTCGACAAGAAAGCTTACTTGTTTATGACTATCACTTAACCCTCATGAATACCAGATAGTTTGTGGCCACAACTTTTAGCATTAATGACCTTCAATCGATAAAAAAGAAAAATGTTATCTTTATTCATAGGTCTGTTCAGTGACTGCTGGAGCCCATTGTGAATGTCCGTCAGGGCTGTTGTACTACTCTTCAATTATTGATAATTTTATACGTACGCTCAAGAGGAAAGCATTTTCAAATAAACCTTTTACAAAGAGATGAGGTGTTCTCAGTTTCTTTTTATAGGTTATGGTATACATCAGTACGTAATATTCTGTTATGTAATTACAAATTTTTTACTTGTAAAAAAATTTGAAAATTTTGAAAAGCTACGAGTTTTCATTTACTCCTATACCCGTCACCTTCTTTGACTCTGTCTCACTTCCATTTAAATGCAGCTAGAACGTTTTTTATTAAAACAAGTCCTTTCCTGTGCACGTGCACGTTGGCTATATGCTAATTAAATATAATGAGAAAGAAAACTTTAACAATCGCGTTATTGTCTTTTCGATCAAAAAGGTTTAGAAAGCAATTTATTAGCTCTCCATGGTGCTCCGTGCTTTAGGCTGCATGGCACTCATGCTTACATAGTCAACAATCTGCTTGAGCTTGGCCTCGCTAAATTCCTCGGTCTCGAGGTATTTGTTTAGTGCTTGGATAAACACCAGTCTCCCTTTTACTTTCTGGCGCCAAAGTAATTTCCAATTTAAAACCTTCATAGCGAAAACCGTGGGATGAGGCCTGGTAGCGGTCATCCGAGTAAGAAAGGTATAAAGCTGATAAGACATCGATATTGCTTCAAAAGGTGAAAACCGTTCAAAACCGCTGGCAACGAATTAAAAGGAAAAAGAAGAAACACTCTGAATTTACGGCGCTCATTACATTACGCCTACCATCTAAAGCACCAGCCCCCTCCCAACGAAAAATTACTGGCTACGGGCCTCTATTGTAAAGAAATACGTTGAAATTTGTTTTCTAAAGCTACAGAAATCCCCTGTGAAACTGATAAGGAGAGCAAGGATTTATCCTACTCACAGTGTTTTTAGGTTTGTTAAGTTTTTAAAAACTCCTGCAGGTAAGTATTCCAACTGGTTACGAGACAAGTCTCTAGAAAAATAATTGTACAATAGAGTGAAAAATCCAGATCAAATGTTTAAAAATGGGCTTTAAAACTTGTAAAGAAAAACATACAGCAACAGCGCGGGTAAAACACTAATTCTTGGGAAAGAATTAAAAAGAAACTTGACTATAAAGAAGTTACGATAACAATCTATCTTATGATGTTTGTAAAATAGGTTCGTAGTGATGCTTGTTCACGGCTTTCGTCTAAACTAAATAAAAAAGTTCTTATAATCAAGCTCCTGGATAAGTGTTTTAAGTGATCTTCGTTCTATGCTATCCTGGACAAAATTATTCAGACAAGTATAACATCGAGTCGTAGTTAACTTAATAATTAAACAAAAATATTAATAAAAACTAAATAAAAACTTCCCAGTATCAAGGTCCTGTAGACTATCTTTTAGTGATCTCCTTTTTTCGACTTTTTGCAAGTTTACAAGCAAGAAAAGAAGAATAGCGGGTAAGTTGTTCTATCTCGAACCCCATTCTTGTAAACTCTCAAGGGACTGCTTTAATTTCTCAAGGGAATACTTTCCGCTGTGGGTGACCAAAGCGCGTGACTTGTAAAGTGTCACTCTATAGTTGTGCTTCAAAACTTCCGCTCTTGTAGAAAAAACGTTGACCTGTCAAATTTACAAACGTTATATAACAATTAAAAACGCGAGTAGCCCAAATCTTACGTGACATAACCAATTAAGAATGTGAGGGGTTCAGCGCTCGAAGGCAGCGAAGTTTAAAACGATTAAGAACGCAATTTGTACTGGTACAAGTCTTTAGGCGCTAATATTAATTTAACCTAAAACGATTAACAACGCAAATTTGTACTGGTACAAGTCTTTCACACACTAAAACGTTGCTAATAGTTAACCAAAGGGAACTCATTTTGTGGCAATTGATTATTTCTGCTGAGTTGCACAATTTACAATTGCAACATCATTCAACGCAGGTGTGAAGTGATATTTACAAGTGTTGTAGTGTTGTAGCCTGTTGTGAAATTACTTCCAGTGGAAGCAGTAAACACTAAAAAATTTTGCTTCTGTTCAGAAGTTAATGCATCGCCATTAAAAAAAGCAACTGTTTTACTGGAAATGTCGTTAAAAATGGCATGTGTAGCTGTAAGGTAAAGAATAACGTGAGGAGAAGCGGCTTTTGGTAATATCCAAACGAAAATTTACATCTCAATGTGGGGTTATTATTGCGTGACGAGACAAACGTGCATAACCTTTATCGGGAACCCTGCATTAAGCCGAGTAGAAATCTTTCTAATTCGAAAGGAAACAACTATTTCGATTAAAGGCAAACGTCAAAGTTTACCATTTTTAACCAAGCCAAAGTATATGAGTCGCAAAGCGTGTAACCGTCGCGACTGACAAATACAGCATTTTCTCCGCAAAAATAAAAAAAAAATGCTTGAACTGAAAGACGTTTGAATTCGTCCATGATATGTTTGAACAACAATGCCCAGGATAAACCTTCTTTGATTCTGCTATCTTTGACAAAACTGTTCAGCCATATTTCCGCTAATTTAGGCACCACAGCTCAGTTTTTCAATTCCTTCCCTCACTTCAATATTGGTAATGCTGTCGTGTCGTGTTGAAATTCACTTTACATAAAAATCACACTAAAAAAGGGAATATTGTACCATGTTTTCTTTATTACTTTAGAGGATGTTGTTTTTCTTACCTGCTCCCTCCCCCCGCCCCCCCCCCCCCCCCCGGCTAAATAATTTGAACTAATAATTATTTGTTGACCTTTATTGGAAAGATAAATGCAAAGAGTCAATTCTTTTTTGGCACTTAAAAAAAAACTGCGAAGGATCTTTGAACAAAAAAATTCGTCTCCTCTTGCAAAAGCCCGCCATCCTTGGGAAGGGAAGAGGAAAAGTTGAACATCTTTAAGTTTTTAATTTTTTTCTCGGACATTACCATGTAAATAATATGCAAATGATAAGATAATACGCTTATACGCCCACATCCAGGAAAGAGTTAAGCTGGATGATTTAAGAAACTTTGCATTGAAAATTCTTTCCATAGCAAGTTTGGATTGAAGAAACAGTTCTTTCAGATTTTCTCTTGCAGGGAAGGTGGTACGGCCACCCGAGTACCCCCACAATGCACAACCTTGTTGTCAGTACTTCTTGTTTAATCTTGAACGGTATAAATATGTTTTGTACTACACTTGGCCATCCACTGATGATCACCTTCATCAGCTTGGCTTTCTCTTTTTATCAAGACGAAGCACCCTTTATTTTCACATTTGGGTGATCATGTTTGTGGCAAAGGAAGACGTGACATGCTGTCAAGATTGAGTGCCCATCATTAACGTCGAGCTACTGGATAAGCAAGAACTAGCTGTTGTGGTCCAAAGAGGGTCAGCAGAGGGCGATGATCTGTTATAATTGCGGAGAAGTGACCATACAAGTACTGACAAAAACGCTTTAATCCAAAAATGATGCTTAATGACTCTTTTTCTAACTTGAAGTAGTTTTGTTGGGCCTGGATCAGGGTACAAGAGGTGCACTCAACAGGCCAAAAGTGTCTGATGAGACAGAACTTCTCCAGCATGATGAAGCAACGCATGAGAGAAAAAGTGTATCATCAAGCTGTACTATAATTGGTAGTTAAGTATCAGTTGCATCTTTTTAAACTTTGGATCATTCCCAAGGTTTATTATTCTACAATAGGCTGTCTAGGGCTGCCAGGACTGTGGAGTGATATGGCATAAATTGTGAATAGAAAACTATGAGCCCCAGAAAGAACTTCAATGCAGCAACCTCTTTAGGCCTTGGGGCAACACGAATGGCTGTAAGTTTATCTTTAGTGGGATGTAAGCCCTCGCCATCTATCTTGTGACCAAGGTAAACAACTGATGGCTGAAGAAATCTGCGCTTTGCCATGCTCATTCTGAAGCCAGCATTAAGAAGTCGTTCCAAAACTCAGAAAAGCGCGTAGAGATGATCTTCTCGAACAGTTCCTACCACCAGAATGTCATTAAGTCGACTGACTGCCTTCAGTTGTCAGACAGTAAGTTGTCCATAATTATCTGAAAAATGGCTTTCTTTCTTTCTTTCTTTCTTTCTTTCTTTCTTTCTCTCTCTCTCTCTCTCTCTCTCTCTCTTTCTTTCTTTCTTTCTTTCTTTCTTACTTCCTTTCTTTCTTTCTAAGAATAGGGGCCGCACTGACAGCAAAGGTTACTCTTTCGTTACCCCATCCTTCTCTATTTTCGGAAATGTGTTCTCCACTTTTGACTGCAGGGCATAAGGAACTGGTCTACCTTTGTGGAATTTAGCCTCTTTATTTTCATTAAATACGACAAATGTGCCCTTTTATCATCCAAGATGATTCTGAAATAATTCGCTGTATTGTTCAAGGAGAGAGTCCAAAGTACGGTTTCCCGTGGAATCTGGCATTGAAGAAGCGGGTGGAGACAAGAGGCCATTGTGATTTAACAGTGGCAAGTTTTCAATCGAAAACGAAGTTATCATCCATGAGCCAGTTTCTACCAAATAAAGCACAAGATCCTTCCTGTACAATAAGAAAGGGTAACGAGAACTGCAATCCTGAATATTCAATATTTACAACTGCTTCCCCTTAGGGAAGCACAGTTTCACCTGTGTAGGTAAACAACATCGCATTGGTTGGTTTAAGAGTAACATCAGGGCAAAATTATCTATGGAATTAAGTGGTGCAGTAGACAAGGCACAGGCTAACTGCATAAAGCAATCGTTATTCTCAATCTTCAAAGGCAGAGAAATTTCAGACTTGGACATAGGCTTGGCGCATGGAGCTGGTGTACACGACCGTAACATTGTGCGTGTGGTCTAATTTCGTGTTTAGAGAACAACACGATTTCTGTGCAAGGACCCAAAAAAATTAGGTACAAATTAGACATGTTAGGCACAGTTTAGGCACAGTTGAGGCACGGCCTTTGTGCATTTTAGGCATAGTTTTCGCCCGTTTTTGGTGCAGTTTTGGCACAGACAAGGCATTGTTAAGTCATGGTTAGGCACAGTTTAGGAACGCCCCAAGTGCAATTTACTTAGACTTAAGCACGCTTTATGAATACGTTTGGCATCTGAACACGGAGAATTGCATTTTAAAGCTTAAAATGAAATGAAAAAACACCGATAGATATTAAAGTGGATCGTAAATGGAAAATCATAAAGTAAAGGGTGCTAAAACCGTGAAGGAATATATCTTTCCTTCGGCAAGAAGACCTCTTGTCATGGCGCTTTCTATATGTTTTTTGACTAATAATAATAATAATAATAATAATAATAATAATAATAATAATAATAAATCCTCCAAATGGCTTCCACAACTGCTTCCACAACTACAAATGGCTTCCATAACTACGATTCACGGACTTGATCACGACTAAATGCAGCTTCTGAAGTCTTCAGAACGGAAAATGGTAATGCACAATATTTGTTCGAACTTGGAGGGAATTTTTTGGAAGGATAGGTGAAGCCATCGAGTGATAAATTGACTGCAAAATCCGTAGGGCTTTAATTAAATACTTAGGCTTCAGCGGGAAAAACTAATTGAAACATCCTGCATGCGGAATCTCACGGCTTCTAAAATTGCGAAATTTTGACGCTTTTAACCATTTCTCTTGAATGAGAATTAATCTAAAACAAAGTGTCTTTTAAGTTACTTTCATTTGTACAGGTTTAGTTTGGAATTTCAGGCTTTTGAAGCGGACAGTTTTGAAATGCACGCGGTGTTAACAATAACCCACCTTTCACCAGAGTAGTTTTTGATAGTTTAGTATTTTGTACAATGACTTCGTGTTTTTGTGAGTGTTTAAAATGACGTGCGAAGGTGAAGAATTTTTTTCGCCGTCTTCAAGTTTGGTTTGGGATCTACTTATTAAGGTCGATAAGCACTTTAAATCATAAATTGGTCTTTCAGCATGTCTAGTTGTAATAAAAAGTTACTTCAGAAACGAATTATTTCTCTGAATTTCTTACGCATATTGTTTACTTTTTCCACTCCCACGTTTGTGTCAAATGCCTTAAAAGAGCAGAAACTTGGGGTGGGTGCGCGCTAAAACCTTTGGGCATCAATAGGTTAATGTGATTATTAAGCACAAAGCATAGTAACTATTGATTGTTGACGTTCACAGTAAATCGTTCGTTGACTCGTTAGAAGGCGCAGCTGGCGATAAGCAAATGGAAAGCAAGGTCAGATATTTTTGTTTCTCCTTAACTCATTCCTGTCTCGCCCTTTAAATAGTACAAGTTATGATGTTTCTTTAAAAAAACTATTTTATGATTTGTTTAGTGTGCGGGAGCCTCTTTGATTCCGACAGTTTATGCGTGGAGTTGTTGGAACAGAAGTTAAAGCACGAATTAGCGTATTTCACGATTTTTATACAGTTTAGGCATAGTTTTTGTGCAGTTTAGGGACAGTTAAGGCACGAGCTTAGCATAGTTTAGGCAAAGTTTATGCACAGTTTGGGCACCTGTTGTAAGGCACAGTTTATGCACGGTTTTAGTACTGTTTCGGCACAGTTTAGACACAGATTGCACAGGCTCGGCACAGTTTTGGTACACTTGAAACACAGGTTATGCAAAAAACCCTGACATTTGAGCACTTGCACAGTAAAGAGCGTTTCGTGATTAGGAAACGGTCAAAAATTTAGTTTTATTTTGAAAACAGATTGTATTATCTTGGTAACGTTATGACTGACGAAAAGCTAGTTTTATGTACATTTGAAATATGGTGTCTTTAAAACACCAAGATAAGTGGATAGAAAGACACTGCCACTTTTAGAATGCACTTTTCGATGAAAACGAGTATTGGGAGTCGCAAAAGTAATCAGGTGATAAAAAACAGCCCTCAGGGTTTTATTAGGTGAGCTTTTTAGGACATTTTTTAGTTGTACAAAGTGAAACTGTTAAAAATAATAATTAATAATAATACTACTACTACTACTACTAATAATAATAATAATGATGACGATGATGATGATGATGATGATGATGATAATAATAAATAATCCTTATCATTAAGGGTTTTTTAAAAACATTTGTCAATAAAAATTAACGACGTTTCGACCGATCTTCAGTCATTATCAACTTAAATGTAAGAAATAAAATCTGCATAGATATATATAGCTACAAAGAGGTAAAAATGTCTTAGAAATATTAACGAAGTAAAAATAATAAAAATTTAAGTTAAAGAATTTACAAAGTAGTTGCTAAAAAAACAATAAAAGGCATGCAAAGCTAATAAATAAAAGTTATTTAAACACTTTCGCACGAATAGAGTCAGATTGTACATTGAGACTAGGTCTCAGTTCGTGAATAAAAAACACTTCAAAAATAAGACAATCAAACTTCGTTTTACATTTCTGTAAAATCGAAAAATTCTTGGTTAGATCCTAAGGGGCGAAAGAATGTTCCTCACGATAATGTTTTCCAATTGATGACGATGCGTTCTTGTGCTCATCGACGCGTTGGTGCAAGTGGCAGCGCGTAAAACCAAAATGACCTGCATCGCACAGGTCACATTTGAAATGATAAACAAGATACTGTTGGTTTACGACCGGCGTCTTGACTTCACGTATTTTGAGATCTCGCTTGATCTAATGGCTGATGAAAACAGGTTGGATGGTGTTGTTGATTTTTTGGTCAAGGTTGCTCAGAAGCTTTAATGGCAATGAAACCTGTTACAGTAGAATTTATTAGGTCATCTGGGTATTCAAGACGAGAGACCAACAACTTAAGACGATCGCATTCTTCAGAGAAGTAGGTCCAGTTAGAAGAAAGTCGGAATGCACGATCCAGCATAGTTGTCAGTGGTCCGCGTTTATACCGATCGTCAACATGACTCTTGTAATGTAAGGCCTCTTCATATAGTTGACCGATAAAGAGGAAACGTTGATCGTTTGGTGCCCCTTCTAGGAGATGGATTAGATCCTGCTTACTGAGATTAAAGTGATGCGTTTGATTAAACCAGTCATTAGTAAATGCTTGGTCAGCAAGGATGTTTATTGTTTCTTCAAGAGGTACATTAGTGAACAAAACATCGTAGGAGACCAAAACGTCACCGTCTTTGAGTGTCAATGAATGGTTCACAGTCTCGAAGGTGTCTGTTATCGTCGTGTACTGATTAATAGCAAGCGGTTTAAGCTTGTCATCTAACAATTTCGCCAGCACATAGTTGTGGGTCTGTGTAGCTTCGAGTATTTCAGAATGTACATTAGTTTACGATTCTATCTGGAAAGTTTGAATGCTGTATTTCTTATCATTATTATTGCTGTATTTCATAAATGATACGTTCGATGTAAAAAAAAGCCATTTTCTGGACTGTTTTTTAACTATGTTTCTTCAAGATACGCTTTGAAGACATTTATTTGTTAGTTCTAAATTGAGTTTAAATGTTAACAGAATCTGATTTTGGGCAGCTTAACTACAGCATTTTAAAGTTCAATTTACAGCCAGTGTTATGCGCCAGGCCCATAGCATTAACGTCATACACCATAGACAACCATTCTACTTCAGGGACCTGTTCTTCGGAAAATGTTTTTTGACACACACTCTTCTTACAGACCCAAGCTATATGTTCGCTTCCATTGCAGTTCTGACACACAGCATGCCTAAATTTGCATTTAGATCTAGTCTGGCCAGAATTATCACATAAGAAACAAGTGTAAGAGGTAGGCTGTCGAGGTGATTTAGGAAAAACCACTTTACGACCAGCTGGTTTTTCTTGACCTTCATTACTACACGCACTGGTTGAGACAGATGCTATTGCACTAGCATGGATTCTTTAGCCGCTATCTCATCAGCAAGTGCCACTTGCATGGCTTGCTGAAACATGACATCTACACTGAGAAGCTTTTTACGAGTAGCTGGATTGTGAATGCCATACACAAACTGGTCGCGAAGCAAACGATTTAAAAACTCACAGAAGTTACAACTTGAGGCAAGAAGTCGTAAACGAGCGCTGCACACAGAGACAGTTTCATTCTCTTCTCGAAAACAATGGTGAGATCTAATCGCTCAGGCTTGAAATGCCGCTGAAGTAATTCACATATTTATTGATTGTTAAATATCGAGAAACCTTTGTGTTGATTTGGTTCGTGGGCGGACAATTAAGAGGCGAAGAATAAACTCAACAACAACGGTTTAATGGACAAGATTCGCCATTTTACATCCGAGCACATGGTCCAACTACGACCGCACAGTATCACGGTTGAATGACGTACATGTAGGCATGCAATGCGTACTCTAAACTTTTGACATATCAACATCCCTCCTTCTTTAGGAAAACTTGTAAATTTGAACAACTAAGAAAAATCACGTCTAAAGACTTTCTTATAACACTATTAAATTAAACACTCAGAAGTCTGATTGATAGGCTATGTCCACTGTTCAAATAAAACAATGTCAGTATAAAACAGTGTCAATGACTTATGGTCTCTACTTGTTCACGTAATCCTTGAAACGGATTGGCGGTCTGATTTCGCGCCTTGGTCGGTTTGCACTTAGTGACCGTCCAGGACTGTTAGTAGGTGCAATCTTCTCGACACCACACGACTGGCTGGTCACTTCTGGAGGATCCATGGGTGGGTCAATCATTCGCTGAGTTTCCTCTGGTAGTGTCACTGGTGTCACATCAGGAATACGACGCAGAACAACAGGGGACAGGTCGCGAGCCTTTGGTGTGACCTTGGTTGGTCTCACATGCACACGATTTCTTCTGTACATTCCGCCATCAGGACCACTGACTTGATAAGTGTTAGGACCCAGAATGTCAGTAACTTTGCCTAACTTCCAGTTTTGTCCTCCAGTGTGTTGAAAGAACACTGATTGTCCAACATCTATTTCTGAGAGTTTTCGGGACTTCCGGTCATGAGATTTCTTAATGCTGCGCTTGCGCGCTTCACGCTTCTCTTTTACAAAGGTGTCCTTTGGGCTACTGCTCATACTAGGCAGGAAACTACGTGTTCTTCTGTTAAACATCATTTCTGCTGGACTACGACCGGTGTCTTGACGGGGAGTGTTTCTTTGCTCCAATATTGCTTCATAAGGGTCACCTCCTTCCTTGTGAGTTTTCCGGAGAAGAGATTTCATGATCTTAACGGCTGATTCTGCTTTGCCATTGGCTCTCTGATGCATTGGTGATGAGGTAACATGAGCTTTGCCCCAGTTCTCCACAAATGAACTAAATTCCTGAGAGGTAAACTGTGGACCTCCGTCAGACACAATCATTCTCGGTATGCCATAACGGGCACAATGCTTCTTGAGCAATGTTACAACACGCGCACTCGTCATTGTTGTAAGCAAATCAATCTCAATGAAGTTGGAGTAGTAATCTACCACTGCCAAATAATGCTTTCCTGCAATTTCAAATAAGTCAAGACCAATCTTCTGCCATGATTCGTCACCATCACTGTGCTGCTTTAGAGGTTCTCACAAGTTCTGCGGCTTCATTTGCTGGCAAGTTTCACACATATCAGCTATTTGCTTAATGTCACTGGCCATGTTGGGCCAATACACTGTTCCTCTGGCTCGACGCAACATACTGTCACAACCTAGGTGGGCGCTGTGCAGTCTTCTCTTGATTGAAGGTCTCAGAGCCATGGAGATTACAACTGCTTCTCCTTTCACCAGAATTCCATCCACAACACTTAAACAGTCACGTACATCAAAGTACGGTAGTGCACACACAGGAGTTCCACGCTTGTGTGCTGGCCACCCTTCTAGCACTAATTTCATCACAGTTTGCAGACTTGTATCACATGAAATGGCTTCACGTATGTCATCAAGTCGCTTGTCTGGGATGTCACCAAACACATTGACATTCATGATTCGAGCGCGGTCACCCTGGTCATTTCCACCATCACTATCATCTGGGCGAGCTCTACTCAGTGTATCAGCAATGAGTAAGTCGGTACCCTTAACGAATACGAAGTTGACATCGTACCTGTGATACCGCGTCATAATGTCCTGAAGACGCTTAGGTGCTTGGCTCAAAGGCTTTCGTAATATGGCAGCGAGAGGTTTGTGATCATTCTCTACTTTTACGGGTCTGCCATAAGTGTACTGGTCAAATCTTTCCAGGCCATACAGAACAGATAAGGCTTCCTTTTCAATCTGCGCCCAATTTCTCTCAGATGGTGTCAGCGCTCGCGACGCATACTCTATGGGACGACCTTCTTGAAGCAGAACAGCACCAATGCCATGTTTGCTACTGTCCACTTGAATTACAACTTCCTTTGAAGCATCAAAATAGGCCAGGCATGGTGATTCTGAAAGGTTTCTCTTAAGCCTGTCAAAAGCACCCTCACATTCTGTGGACCACACGAATGGAGTGTCCTTCCGTGTTAGAGCACGGATTGGTTCAAGCGTTTCCGCAAGGTCGGGCAGGAACCTAGACATGTACTGCGCCATGCCACAGAGACGTTTCACACCTGCTACATCAGTAGGGGCTGGCATATCCCGGATCGCTTGCACTTTGGCTTCATCAACTTTCACACCATCCTTTGTGATTTTGTGACCATGGAAAGTAATTTCAGTTAAGCCGGTCTGCTGTTTGTCTTCATTTAGGACAATGTTCTTCTCAGCACACCTCTTCATGGTCTCAGTCAGTTTCCGCTGGTTGTCAATTTGAGCTTCCTTCACTGTTTGGCCACACCCAGCTATGACTACATCATCAACGACACTAAACACACCTTCTAGACCTCCCAAAGCTTCATCAAGCTTGCGCTGGAAGATCTCGCTTGATACCTTGAGTCCAAACGGAAGTCTCTTCCACCGATACCGACCAAAAGGGGTGATCATTGTGGTCAGTTTGCTGGACTCTTCGTCTAGTCTGACATGCCAATAAGCTTCTCGCACATCAAGCTTACTGAAAACTTTGGCGTCCTTGAGTTTGGGAAGTACATCATCAAGTACTGGCAGTTTGTAATATTCACGCTTGAGTGCTGCATTTAAAGGTTGCGGGTCAATGCATATGCGTAATTTGCCACTGGGCTTGTGAACAACAGCCATTTGACTGACCCACTCAGTTGGTTCAGTCACGGGAACGAGCACATCCTTTTCTACCAGTCGATCCAATTCCTCCTTCACAGCATTTTCAATCGCAAGGGGAATTTTCCTACACGGAAGCACTTTCGGTTGGGCATTTTCATCGATCCTAAGAGTGGCTTCTCCCAGATCACCGAGTTGAGGGGTCTTAATCTGAGAAATGAAACATTCCTCATTTATGGTTATAAAACCAAGTTCCTGAATGGTTTTGAGACCAAGCAGGTTAGTAAAACCATTTGGTACCACAATGAACTTTACTTCAGACTCTGCACTAGTGCGGGGATTCACAACCTTTAGAACGGTTTCCCCTAAGGGATTCATGTTAGTTTTGTTCCACATATTCAGACGAACCGTTGTCGTAAACACTTGGTGTTTCTTTACATGCTTCTGACAAATAGTGTTGACGTCAGCGGCACTGTCCAGTTGAAATTTAACATCATGTTCATTAACAGTTAACGTAGCACTGACGCTCTCTTCTTTATGGCTTACAGCCATGAGCCACTGATCATCATAATCAAAATTATCACCTTGGGACTGTGAAACTGTACTTTCTTGCACTTGGACTTAAAATGATTTCGACCTTTACACTTGTCACATGTCTTTCCCCATGCAGGACATTTCTCTTTCTTTCTTTCATGCTCGAAACCACAGAAATGACAGTTAACTTTCATTCCTTCATTGTCCTTCTTTGCATGTCTGTGTCCACCTTCAGATTTCTTACTGTGAGGGACTCTTGGAAAAGGTTTCTGAGATACTCTGTTCACTTTCGTTGCTACGCTCGAAGGATTGGAGTTGTCTCTAAACTCTTTGACTTGCCTGCTGGATTGTTCATAAGCTCTACAAACTTTTACGGCTTTCTCGAGGGTAAAAGAATCCACCCTAAGAAGTAACTCTTGAAGTTTTCCAGTCACAGTAAACACAATCTTGTCTCTCATCATCCTATCCTTCTCTTGAAAGTTGCAGGACGCCGCTCTTGTCTTCAGTTCGGTAAGGAATTTGTCAAATGGCTCTTGGCATGGAGTGTTCCAAAATCTATGTGATTCGAGGACTTCATTGTCTCTCGGATTACAGCAATTCTCTAGGGCTTCCAGCACTTTAGCGGGATTGTGTTTATCCTCGGCATTCTCCCACACGATGTTATCGTAAACCTCTAATACTTGAGGGCCTGCACAATTTAAAATGATTGCAGTTTGTATCTTATCATCCTTCGCGGATGCCCCAGAAGCGGCCAAATAAACCTCCATTTGCCTCTTCCATCGCTTGTAATTCTCGGATACGTTTCCCGAATTCACCTCTAACGGGGGTGGAATTCTGAACTGGCCGGATTCTGACGTCGCCATTCGCTTAATTGAATCCCGAAGCTGCCACCATGTTGATTTGGTTCGTGGGCGGACAATTAAGAGGCGAAGAATAAACTCAACAACAACGGTTTAATGGACAAGATTCGCCATTTTACATCCGAGCACATGGTCCAACTACGACCGCACAGTATCACGGTTGAATGACGTACATGTAGGCATGCAATGCGTACTCTAAACTTTTGACATATCAACACTTTGGATGGTCTCTTATACGGCTGATTAGGCCAGATGAAAACACACGCCAACAACACACTACATTTTAACATGGCGGCCATACAAGAACCCAGGTCCTTCCTTTATTGTGCATGCGTACAAAATCACTTACTAATACATTACACTTCCTCCCCTTCTAATATGTTTGTCTCAAAACCTAGCATCACAAGGATTCATGCAAATAAACAAACTTGAAACTTTTTAATATCAACAAAAGAAATGTCTCTGCTAGAGAAGATTGAGTCCTTAGCCTAAGAATGTTCTTAAAGTCACAAGTTAAGCCTATCTGGGGCTTTTCTCTCTCTGGCTGGGTATCTGCGCTTAGCTCTCACGGGCGAGTTCCTTGGAACTGTCTCACTCTGGTGCTGCATCGGTGATGGGGGTTCAGCCTCTGATACTGCGACAGGGATCTTCACTGGAGACTTAGAAACTATCTCTGGAGCTGCTGGAGACTGTCGAGTTGGGGACTCAGGAACTGGATGTGCAATAGGGTCTGGAATCTCAGCGGGTTGTTCCAGAGTTGTCGCTGGAACACTGGTACTCGGTGATGGTAATGGAGTTCTCGGTACTGCTACTGGCTCTGCCATGAAAGCCGGCAACTCCTCAGGATCCACTTCATCAAAGGCCTCTTCAGCATTCAAACGCTGCGTCTGCAGGAGGTGATCAATGTGAACATAGCGCAGTTCGCAACCAACTCTTGCAAGGTAGGTCAGTGGTCCCAACCACTCATCACTGTACCTGGGACCCACTTTTCCACTTCTCCCTGGGTACTTCGCACATTCACAGAGTCACGTGGTGACAGTTCTTGCATCTTGACACGACTCTTGTCATGTTGCCGCTGCTGTTTCCCTTGCTGGTCCTGGATGTGATCTTCCATGTTTGGCAGGAGCACGCTGAACTTGTTGCGAAGTTTGCGTCTCAATAACAGTTCTGATGGTGTCACTCCTGTCACTGAACGAGGAGTGTTTCTGTACTGGAACAAACGATTGACCAGTTGATGTTTCAGCGCACGCTTCTTACCACCTCTTCTCACACTTTCAGCATGTTTAAGTAATGCTTGTTTCAGGATCTGCACTGTGCGCTCTGCTGCCCCATTAGCAGATGGATGGTACGGTGGTACCAGTGTTTGTTTAACTCCATTCTGTTTAAGAAATTGGTGAAATCCTGGGAAATGCATTGGGGCCCGTTGTCTGAAATAACTTCCTCCGGCAATCCATATACCGCAAACCAAAGTCTCATTTGGTCAATAGTGCTTTGAGCAGTTGTGGATCTCATGTGTGCCACCTCCAACCACTTGGAATGACTGTCAATCAACCCAAGGAAGTAGTTGCCGTCCTTTTCTGCAAAGTCAATATGTACTCTTTGCCACACCCGAGTAGGCCACCTCCATGGGTACAAGGGTGCACTGGGCGGTGCTTTTCGCACTGCTTGACACACTTCACAGCTTTTCACCATCAACTCAATTTCTGCATCCAAATTCGGCCTCCAAATGTAACTTCCAGCAATAGATTTCATTGCGACAATACCAGAATGTTCTTCGTATAATTCTTGCATTAGTCTGTTCCTCAGCGACGGAGGAATGATTACACGCATTCCCCATAAGACACATCCATGGTCAGCTGTAAACTCGTGTCTTCGCGTGAAGTACGGTTTCAGTTCCTCATTGGATACATAATTTGGCCATCCCGTTAGCGTGTAATTCAGAACTCTCTCTAGAACAAGATCTCTTCTGGTTTCTCTGCTGATGTCCTTGCATCCACTGACAATTCTTCAAGGCCTGAGAAGAAATAGAGTTCAGCCTCTTCTTTCAATGGTGGATTGTTGCACGGGAGACATGATAAGGCATCAGCATTTCCATGTTCTGTAGATGGTCGATATTCCACTTGGTAGCTGTAGGCCTGCAGAATTACTACCCAGCGTTGCATTCTAGCAGCTGCTAAAGTTGGTACTGCTGTTTTTGGACCCAAGATGGTCACTAAGAGCTTGTGGTCTGTATACAGGTGAAACGTACGATCATACAGGTACTTGTGGAATTTCCGGACTCCGAATACAATTGCTAAGGCCTCCTTCTCTATCTGGGAATAGTTCCTTTCACTCTTTGTAAGTGTTCTCGAGGTGATGGGACGCTCTTGTCCATCATCCATTACGTGTGAAATAACAGCGCCTACACCATACGGAGACGCATCACATGCTGGAATCAGCTTTCTCTTCTCATCATAAGGAACCGATACTCTACCAGCCATAAGCTCAGATTTACTACGCTGGAAAGCTTCTTCACACTCTTTTGTCCACTCCCACTTCACTCCCTTTCGGAGCAGTTCGTGTAATGGCTGAAGTAAGGTGGAAAGATTGGCAATGAAATGGCCATAGTAATTCAGAAACCTTAAGTAAGAGCGAAGTTCCGCCAAATTCTTTTGACTTGGAGCTTCACTGATCGCTGCAATCTTCTCATCAGTAGGGTGTCGGCCTTCCCCATCTACACGAAAGAAACTCTACACTTGGTACCATGAACTCACACTTGGACCACTTAGCTAAGATGCCATGCTGTTCTAGCCTGGTGAACACTTCGTCTAGTACTTTCAAGTGTTCATGGGGTTCTGTTCTGATCAGGATGTCATCAATACGACAACGCACATTATCCATTCCTTGCAATATCTGATCCATAGTTGACTGAAACAGAGCAGGTGCAGCGGTAATACCATAGGTCAGACGCTGATAAGCATACAATCCTTTGTGTGTGTTCACAGTGAGGGAGTGTTGGCTCTCGGGGTTCAATTCCATCTGTTGATGAGCATTTGACAAATCAATCTTGCTGAACACAGTTAAACTTCCTAATGTGGCAAATATATCTTCTGTGTCTGGCAATGGGTATGGGTTGTCTAGGAGGACCTGGTTAACTGACACCACAGATGCGAATACTTCCATCTTTCTTGGGCACACAGACAATTGGAGAAGCCCAGTCACTTCGTTCTACCTTCTTAACTACTCCTAACTCTCCAAACGGTCCAATTCTTCTTCCACGTTTTGGCGAAGTGCATAGGGAACTGGTCTGGCTTTGCAAAACACCGGCTTTGCACCATCTTGCAACTTTATATCTGCCTTGAACCCTTTGATGGTTCCCAGTCCCTTGTCAAAAACACTTTTGTGCCGATTCAACACATCAGACAGTGTCAGCTTTGCTCACATGAAAGATACTGCTCCAATTCAACTTGAGTTGCTCGAACCAATTTGTCCCTAGCAGTGGGGGACCATCGCCATCAACAACAATCAAAGGTAGCACCAGTTCCTGCTGTTCATAAACCACGGGCAAATGAAATTCACCACAGACAGGAATTCGGACACGGTTGTAAGCCTTTAACTTAATATTGGTACTACGCAAGGGTCACTGATTAAACCGCTGATCATAAAGGTTCTTAGGCAAGATAGACACTGTGGCTCCAGTATCCAATTGCATTTTGCAGCTCTTCTGATCTAACATAACTGACACATGAATCGGGGTACGTCCAACCTTACCAGAATCCTTTGCTGTAAAAATGCCCAGAACCTCATTATCATCTGTGTCCTCTTCAACCACTTCTTCTACAAACTTTGTCTCTCCAAATTTACCCTTTCTACCACTTGACTTGTTTCCAGATGCTGAACGGCTGCCAGGGTTAATCTTGCATGCACTTGCATAATGACCCACTTTCATACACTTCACACACACACTTTGACGTGCTAGACAACATTGATCCTTGCTAAAATGTCCCTCTTGACCACATGGGTAGCATCTTCCCTGCGTTTTCCCTTTTGGCTGCTTGGGAGGCTTTGGAGGGGTTGTTACAACAACTTTATTCACTCCCAGTGATTCCTTTGTTAAAGATGCAGAATCCTGTGCTCCCATTTTCTTAGCTTAAGTGTCAATAGCTTCCATTGATCGAGCTACTTCTTGCACTTTCTCAAGAGTAAGATTTTCCTTTGCCAGCAATTTCCTCCTCAATTCCGACGATCGACATTTGTCAATAACTTGATCTCTAATGTCAATGTCTGGGGTTGTGAAATTACAATTCTGTGCTTGCTTTCTAAGCCTAGCTATGAATTGACCAACTGTTTCTCCGTCCTGTTTAGCCATGCTTCTGAATACATGGTTCACTCATTTCGTTCATTTTAGCATCGTGTTATATCTGTTTCTTTGGTGACATAATACGCGTTCCAAAGTACGTACCGTTTTCTCGAAATCAGTAGCCGTATCTTCTTCAAATTCCACACTCGGGCCTGGGTCTCTCAGTGTTTCGAACAACTCCTGAACCTCTTTTCCCGCGGTGTGGAGTAGCAAAGCCTTCTTTTTTGCATCGTTCACCACTCCTTTGGCCACAAGAAAGTATTGAAACGATTGAAGCCATTTCTTCCAACCTGGTCCCAATGCAGACGAATTTCCTTTGCAATCTAACGGAGGTAATCCTTAAATTTCGATGCTAACTGCCGCCATTCTTTGTTAGTTAGTCAATCCCGTCCTCGTCGCCAGTGTTAAATATCGAGAAACCTTTGGATGGTCTCTTATACGGCTGATTAGGCCAGATGAAAACACACGCTAACAACACACTACATTTCAACATGGCGGCCGTACAAGAATCAGCTCCGCCCTTTATTGAGCATGCGTACAAAACCGCTGACCAATACATTGCATTGATGACTTCAGTCATCCAGCAATTATGTTTTAATGACCTTTTTCTTGTTCGCCGCTGCAATAACAGCCTCAGAAGCATCAGAAGGGTATTGACCCATTCTCATCGCCAGATGCTGTAACCGGACAATTATAAAGAACACGGGTCTCAAAATACGTAAATGCAACTTCTTTTATCTGACCCATCACCCAAACAACACCTGTATCTGCACATGCGAAGTCTTCACAATAACTTATATATAATAGGAAGCAGAAGCAAATTCCTCAGGTAGAGCCCAGTAATGAAACGTCCCTGGTTACCAGTTACCCGTCTATGACAGTAAGTGGAGGTCATCTTAAAGTGAGCGTGAAAAATGTTTTTCGCACCGTTGAAATACACGCTACGAGGATCATTTCGTTCATTTTAGCATCGTGTTATATCTGTTTCTTTTTTCACAATATCCAAGCTGCATAAAATGCCACTATTTTTAAAGAGTCTTTACTTTCGGCATTTGCTAACAACCTTAAAACTTTATCCCTAATTTTATCGTAACTTTTGATCCTTACTTACCTTGGTGTGCAGATTAAAATAGATTTAAATGCAAAACTATAATTTCAGGACAAGTTACAGATAGAGATCGTTTCCAAATCCCTAAGAAAAGAAGCTGAAAAAGTTGGACTGTTTCTTTCTATACAAACTCTCTGCTCTTCAAAATTCCAGTACCACATCAAATAGAAAGTGGATGTCGGCAATTTTTTAAGAGAGTTCATAGATTTCCAGCAAAGTAGCCGACAAAGATTTGAACTTTTTAAGAGATAACGTAATTAATATGACATTAATTTAACACTTTATCATAGAATTCGAAACTTAAAAGTCAGTGTGTGAAAAAATTCTTTTTGCTTAAAGGTCCAATGATTAACGTGGTTTTGTATTAATTTTCTACTAAGCCTGGAGAAGATACTTACAGGCGATCAGTATTTGCTGGTAAATGCCTTGGAACAGACTTGAGCTCTTTCCTCGTACAGTGGACGAGGTGAACGTTTGAAAACAAAACAGTACAGTGGCATGGTTCAGGACATGCTGATGGAAAGAGAAAAAGAACATCGCTGTACTTTAAGTAAGAACACTTCTGAAAATCAGTGCAGTGAGAAGGCTACTGGTTATTATTATTATTATTATTATTATTATTATTATTATTATTATTATTATTATATTAGAATTATTATTGTTAAAATGCAAACTTTGTAAAACAAGAACTGTCAAAAACCTGTTGCAAAAGAGAGGTCAAATGCCGTCATCACGTTGAAGTAGTGACAAAATCTTTCCAACAGAGTTTTAGGTAATGTCGCCAAGTGTTTTTGGTTATAGCTTTCATCGTTTTAATGTTGCATATCTTCAAATTTGGGGCAGGCCTAAAAAAACCCTTGCCCCCAATCATTCTTCTGAATAGTGTTAATGCATTTCATTGTATTGTTCATAATTATTCTACCATAATATGCCATACATGTTTGCTTATTAATCTGCTTTCGTGGAGGATATATATATATATAGGAGTCTTAAATGGCTGAAGTGCTCCTCATAAACCTTAAGGGCCCATTACAGTATCTCGTTGCCAAGCTACGTGGTTGCCACGCAAGTGCAATTTTATTTCCGGTTTTCACGCATTTGTGATTTAGCTTAGCGGCTATATTTACGTAAGTTTAGTTCATTTTCGGTTAGAATCATTTTCCAATCACGGAAACTTGTTCTGCAGTAAAAGCGCACTGGGTAAATGGAAATAACAAAACGTTTGTCATCCTAAATGATTGCAAAACATATACAAAGCCCGAGGCAAGAATCCGAAACCGCCGAAATATTTTTTAAACAGCAGTGGCGATGCGTTAGAAAACATGCGAATGTTCGGGACTACCGTGTTTTCATCGTTTCCCGTTCAGCTCACTGAAGAAACCTGTGAAAGCCACGGGCAAAAATTAAAGCATTGTCAATGGAACTAAACGAAGCTCATAGAAAACAGCGATTCATTTCGACGCGAAACAAAGATTAAGGTATTTTTACGCAACGCGAGTTAACTGCCGTAAATTGCTTGCAGAAATGCTGAAATGATTCGTACAGCAGTCCTACCACATGACAAATTCACAAAGGTACAAAACTTCGAAAAATGATTTATATAAAACACCTGTAGAAAAATATTTCAGCTCACAAACGTTAACTATTTATTCAACCGAACTATGAATTGTAGCCTTCTTGCTCAAACATAATGACGCCGTTTACGCAATAAATTCGCAAATTACGAGCCGAAACAAAGAAACTCACGCTAAACTCTTTTCAATACTTACGACCGACGCTGTTTACATTTGTCATAGCCTGTACATGTTAGTTGAGCGACAGTAAACGTCGTTAAAGCTGTGCGAATACAAGCAAGGAGTAAAGTTCGCCGTGTCGAAAAATTATAGTTTTTGAAGTGTACGTGAGCGGGGAAAGCCAACTTAGTGCAGCACTGTCAATTACGATGATTTCAACCAATCAGTCACCGTAAAATTTTACTTCCGGTACGGACGAAAATGCGTACTTTTCTCGCAACAAAAAAAGCGTAACTTTTGTTTTTTGCAGTAAATCGAAAGAAATACATTTTTTTAAACGTAAGCATGCGTTTTCGGAAAATTAAAACAACGTAAAAGTTGTGTTCAAAAACATGGTCAACAGAACACATTTTCTGTCCTTATTTTTCAAGTTTTTGTGCTTACAGAAAACGCATGCTTACATTTTTTAAGATCAACGTACGGATTGACATAATACTGCAAACTTTGAATGAGACTGTAAGTTTCTTGCGTAAATCTCAGTTTTGTTCTGGGTCACGTGACATTAAACGTGCACCGATGACGTCATCAACTGACTTGCACTCGCACTTTGAAAATCCTGTCTAAATTTGGTTAAATAAAAGCAAAGATATATCAAGTTACAGCCAATTGAATTTTCCCTAGCAACGGCCCAAAAAGATACTGTAATGGGCCCTTTAAAACAGTATTCATTAAGCCAGAGCGTTTTCGGTTTTTGTTTGCTGAAAATGTATTATAAGAGAATGCATTACAATCAATAATTTCGTTTTTTATTTCAAAACTTACTTCCCTTGTCTTTTTTTGCAGTATCTTGAAGGGACGTCTCAGCAAATAGTGCGGCTGTGTAAAAAAGTATCCGTCAGGTAAATATTAAGCAGGAAATAATGAAAGCATTGAAAAAAACCCAAGTTGTGTTCCTTCATCCAATGAAAAGTACTTAAGACGGATTCCGCTTGAAGTTTGAGCAATGAGTGCAAAAATTAAGTACCCAAAATCTACTCATAGCACGGCAACATTTTGTAAACTATTTAAAAGATTTTATTGAAATTAGTTTGTCTTAGTGACCCCGTAATTAGATTCTAAAGCATTCTCGAGAAAATTTAAGTCAAAATGCTTAAAACGCGCGCCATTTTGTTTTGAACTGGCCTGCAGCGTCCATTTTAACTGAAATATAGATAAATTTAAGTCCATTTTTCTCTCGCGGGGTCAGCTTGAGTGCTAAAGTTTTGGCAGGTTTTTCTTAGCTGAACTTAAACTGTTACCATGCTAAGAGGTCTCTTTGGTTACTTTATTTTTGCCTGTATTGCTCGAATTTTGGGCGAAAATATCTTTATTAATCATCTATATGTATCTTTCCTGTTGATAAAGCTTGCATACAACTCAAAGCAATGAAAAAAAATTCATTTAGATATCCGATTAAATAACATGTTTGAGTCCTTTTACCTACCTATCACGAGGAGGACAGCCCACACGATTTTCCTGGATGGCATTTTAGTATCTGCGATGGCTCTGAAATTATTTTTCTTTTTATTATTAGATAGTTCATTTTATGGAGGCGTGTCACATACTTTTAAGCAGTACTTAGAGTTTTAAATTGGCTGTTACAAATATTACGAACTCGCAAAGTATATTTATCTGCCCTTCTCTTCGAAGATTTTTAAGCCGTTCAATAAATTCGCAGCTCGTGTTTTATCAAGTTTAAAACACGAGGCGCAGCCGAGTGTTTTAGACTTGATAAAACACGAACTGCGAATTTATTGAATGGCTTAAAAATCTTCTGATGTAGATCAACTCATTCTTGCACTAATATTTAGATTGGGGTTATTTTGGCCTAGAAAATTGGTCGTAAAGTTTAACCGTGTCTTAATCAGATATAAAGACATTCATTAATTTCTTTTGTATTTTCTTTATGAATTATTAATGAGTTTTTTAAGTCATTATAAAAATACCTGAGGTCATGCGCTAAACAGTGCTTAATGTAAAGTGCGTCAGATTCTGTTGTTTGCGCATTTTAACTGTTTTAGCCAAACCAGGAGTGTTTTCAGCTGTTCACGTCTATAACGTCGAGTTGGCAATGCTAGTTTAGCCCGGGGGACTCCCATTTGAATGGTATGGGATGCTCGTAGAAAAAGTGGGATGTTAAACCCTAAAAGGGACAAAACTAGGCTGGCTCAAGCATTGTTTTAACCCCTTTAAGATACCATGTTTTATGCCCTAGACCGCTTAAACAGTATGACGGTGTTTTACATTTTTTTACATGCAACTCTTTCTTGGCGTTCTGTCCTAATGAGCAATATATGATTTAAACTCTATCAACAACGAAAGTGTGCATTATTTTTTCTTTCCTTTTTTCCATTTTTCGTAGGATTTTTTTTTAATATATAGTGTCATAAAACCAAGTTTTGTTGTCAGGCTATAGATATTTAAGGGCTTTAACACACATAATCCATGGCTAATAAGTAGACCTGACTTAGCAGGACATTTTGTTTTGATTACTCTTCTGCACCGAGTTTTTTATTAACCACCAGAATGACCGGTCCATTTACTACAAAAAAGCTGATATTAACCTAGAGCAACCTAAAGACTGTAGAGCTCTGCCCAAAGGAAGTTATTTGACACAAAAATAAATAAGGCAGCTGTTGCTTTGCGTTTTGATTACTTTTTCACTTAATTTCTTACTAACTTCCCAGATAACCAGACTTTTTACCAAAAACGCACCTTTTTAAAACAGAAAGTAACTGACACGAATCTGGATTTAACTGTCGACTGAGCGTTTTACCCCAAGAAAGTTATAAGAACCGGAAAAGAGTTGAAACACTTCTTGCTTTGCCAAGTCTAGTTGTGTAAATGGCAGAAAAATTTCTGCAAAGGAAAAAGGGTTTTTAATTGACCTAAAATATGATTTTTCCATTCTGTTAGCAGATGATGCGCTTTTCAATCTGAGCAACTCTGAGGAATTAACACACACACACGTTAATCCCTAAGCGCCTGTCGGTTCTTTGTGTTTTAATACACTAACGAAATCAGCATAAAAACTCTTATGAATATCTCCCAAGCATGCGATATGTAAGACTAAACCTGGCATTTTACTTTGATTACTTTTTTGTATTTATATGTTTTTTTTATTATTAACCACTAGAATGACCGGTCTATTTACTAAAAAAATAGACCTTTTAAGTACAAAATAAGGCAGCTGTTACTTTGCCGAATCTATAGTTCTCTCTGTGGCAGAATGATACTTTTGGCAAGAAAAAACGGATTTTAATACGGTTTTCTCCAAAAGAAGATGATCGCGCTTTTAAACCTAAGCAACTCTAATCGATTAACACACTGAAACGTTAAGTTTAGTTAACGCTAAGCACTTTTCGGTTCTTTTTTTTTTATGAACTTAAGTCATCAGCAGCAGTGAAAACTCTTATGAATATTTCCCTCGCATGCGACATGTAGACCTGACTCAGCAGATGATTTAGTATTTCCTTCATTTTTGCACTGTTTTTTATTCAGCAACGGAATAACTGGACTCCTTACAAAAAATGGACCATTTTTATTAACAAAAAGTAACCAACATTTGTCAGGATTAACCTGAACACTGAGCGCCTTATCCAAAGAAAGAATTTGACACAGAAAAAAGTTAAGGCGTTAGTTGTTTGCCAAATGTAGTGTTCTCAATGGCTGAATGATGCTAGGGCAAGAAAAAAAGGTTTTAAACAAGGTGTTTTTTCCAAGAGAAGATGTTGGCGCTTTTCGACCTGAGCAAGATATTTGACTCATTACCCAAACTATGCGCTTTACCTCCAAAACGTTATTAGACACGGTAAACGTGTTGAAAAATTTCTTCCTTTGCCAAGTGTAGTTGTATAAATGGCAGAATAATACTTTTAGTAACAAAAAAGAGGTTTATAATTTATCCAAAAGGCGACTTTTTCCCTTCTGTCTGGGCGAAACAAGTCTATGTCTGGGCGAAACGATTCTCTATCTGGGCGAAACACGTTCTGGGCGAAACTCGTTCTGGGCGAAACCCGCTATAACCTTAGCAGATGATCGATCTTTTTCAATCTGTGCAACTCTGAGAAATTAACTCACAAAGACGTTAAGCCCCAATCGCCAAGCGCCTGTCGGTTCTTTGTTTTAATACACTAAAGATGTATGTATGCGATATGTAGACTTGACTTAGCATGACATTTTGCTTTGATTACTCTTTTGATACAGAAAAAAGTTTAAGAACTTGTTGCTTTCACAAGTCTACCTGTGTCAATGGCAGAATGATAGTTTCGACTAAAAAGAAATGGTTTTTAAATTACCTGAAAGATGATTTTCTTTCTTCTCCTAGCGGATGAACGCACTTTCAAACCTTACCAACTCTGATGAATTAACACAGAGAAACGTTAAGCCTTTAGCGCCTGTTGATTCTTTGTTTTTTTGAACACTAAAGACATCAGCATGAAAACTCTTAGATGAATGCCTCATTAGCATGCGACATGTAGACCAGACTGGCAGAAGATTTAGTTTTGATTACGTTTTCACTTAGATTTTTTATTGACTACCCGAATATCCCGACTACTTACCAAAAAACAAATATTTTTAAATACAAAAGTAACTGAAACTAATCTGGATTAACCTGAAGACTGAGCGCTTTACCCCCAAAAAGTTATTAGACACCGAAAAATAGTTTAAACACTTCTTATTTGCCAAGTTTAGTTGTGTAAATGGCAGAATGATAATTTTGGCAAGATAAGGCGTCTTGAATCTACCGACATATGATTTTTTCCCTTCTGTTTGCAGATGATCGCGCTTTTCAGTTTGAGAAACTCTAAAGAACGCGCCTGTCGGTTCTTTGTTCTCAATACACTAAAGAAATCAGCATGAAAACTCTCATGACTAACTGCCTTGTATGCGACATGTAGACTTGACTAAGCATGACATTTTGCTTTGATTACTCTTTTGCACTCGGAGATGTTTCTTTAACCACCAGAATAACCGGTCTTTTTATTAAAAAAACATTTTTCATACAAACCAGCTGATACAAATCTGTATTAACATGAAGACTGTAGAACTTTACCCAAAGAAAAATATTTCATTAAGAAAAAACGTAAGGCAGCTGTTTCTTTGCCAAATCTTGTTCTCTTAGTCTCAGAATGATACTTTTGGCAAGAAAATGGGTTTTAGCACGGGGATCTTTCCGTTATAGGAAATGATCGCGCTTTCCAACCTGAGCAACTCTGATCAATTAACACACACAAACGTTAAACCCTAAGCATTAGACGGTTCTTTTTTTTATAAACTAAAAGGTATCAGTAGTATCATGGGGAGGACCAGACGAAATTATTCATGAATTCAACAGGCCTGAATTAATGAGCTCTGTATATCCAGAACCGGTTTAATGAGATACGATCACGTAGGTATAGGAGCTGGTTTAATGAGCTGCGTGTCACGTTGGTTTATGGACAAATTTAATGAGATACGAGTCACAGTAGATGTAAGAGGCAGACTCTAATATGCATGGTATTGTTTTGAGTATTTATTGTTGAATATTACATGAGTTTTTAGGAGAGATGTTGGTGTTGTTATAGAGTTATTGAACCACCCAACCAGCCGGGTAGTGATGCAGTTATATAGAAGGAGAGCAAAGACTTGTACGAGAACCAATCAGGGAGTACCGTCAAACAAGTCAAACCAGTTTTGATTCCGGTTGGATTTGATTATTCAAAATGGAGCACGTATCTTGTTTGCTAGCTGGTCAAACCGGTTTTCAGGCTGGACAAAGTTATTCAAAATGGCAAATTAAAATCCACACTTTTTTTTTTCAAGTAGGTAAAAAACGTTTATTGAGTATAGAAAAAGTGTACAATCTCAAACATGAATAAATATTAAATGTAAAACGTAATGTTCATTGATGTTACTAATACAATAATGAATGAATAAATATTAAATGTTCAGTGATGTTGCTAATACAATAATAAATGTTCAATGAGTCAACAATGAGCCAACTTTTCTGATACGGCAAATTGTCTTTGTAGCTTGGGTCGTGGCGTGTACTTGGCTTTCACTCCTTTTGATGGCTTGTTTTCCTCAGGGCAGTACGTTGGTGACGATATTTTACGTTCATCATCAATCAGTGTTTCATCTGCCCACTTAAAGAATCTACACATTTCTTTACTCCTCCTGCAGGTGAAATAGGGTCTGAAAGGATTGCTCTGTGACCTTGATACTCTTAATGTCGCAACATCCATATGTCTGCAGTAAGGTAACTGCCCACCTTCAAATGCAATGTATTCTGGTATTACGCGATTTCTGATACATTGTTGATAAGCGTGCACGTCTCCTTCACGGCAAAAGAAAGGACACAACTTCCAGTCTACACATCGAATGTAAGGTATACCTGAGGCAGGCTTGATCAATTCAAGATCTTTAAGGCAAAGTCCACACTGTGAGTAACTCATCTTAAAGTATGACTCGAGAGTGGAAACACAAATTCTTTATATCGTTTTTATGGAGCTAAACAGGTTTTACCGGTCAACTTCGTCAACTCCATTAACAATCAGATCTAGCCAGTACCAACAGGTTTTGCCAAACTCGTCCGGATATATGATGGCTTTAATGATCGCATCCTCTTGTTCCTCTGGAGAAGTGTCATCGATCCAGTCTTGATTTTCAGGAGCAGTGAAATCCAATATGTCTAGTAGATCCTGCCAGAGCCAGTATGCATTTGTTTTCCAATTATCCACTGACTCGCGTAGACATGTCATCAGTTTTTGATTGTCTTGGATACATGTCATCAGTTTTTGATTGTCTTGGATAACACTGGGTTCTTTTTGCTCAAGTTCAGCGTACACCAAATACGCTAGCGAATTCCAGTAAGCATGCTTCATCTTTTCGATACAATCACACTCGTAGCAAGTATCGTTTGCAATATTTGGGACCATCGTGTAAAGCAAAATGTAAATGAGCGTACAGCCGTTGTGTATATATAGAGTCAGCGAATAAAAACCGGTTTTCCTGGTTTAGTAAGGTTCCCATTGTCTATTGCTGCGTAACCTTGCCACTAAAGGCGTTTTTGGTTTTTTAAGCCGTTTCACAGATTTTCGTTTGGAATCTGGTGGTGTTTCCATCATTATCGCGTACGCCGATTCTTCAGGCAATGCGTTGAGGGGTGTTTCCATTCTGACAGGAATTTTCGATTGTTTAGTAGTCGCGGGTGTGGGCGGTAGTTGTCTTGGTGTTTCCCTTGTAGTCTAAACTTTAGGTGTAGACGCAGGACTATTTACATTAGTATTTGTCTCTTTAGGCGGCGCTGGATCTGTTTTGGGTAGCACCACTGTAGGTTTTATGCTTGCTTCACTTTTCATCTGTTTTGTTAATCCCTGGTACCTTTGAAGAAGATGATCCAACAACATTACTTTTTGATCTTCTGCTAAGGAGGAGTCCATGATTTGTTTCATGTCTTGATCTAGCCGTGTTAAAGTCGTGAGTTGCGGAGGAGCCGTTAATCGATGTTCTGTTTCCATACTTTGCAATAAATGTTCAGGAACCATCAACATCTTCTGCGCCTACTTCATTTAAAAAATTTACCCGATAATTCCACAGCGAAAGAGGCAATCAAAGTGGTGATGGCAGGCACAAATCCTTCTTTCTGAAACTTGGTGTTTTTGCGAGTAAGATAAAGGAGCTTTGACTTAAGTGGCTTTAACGTTTAAATGATCAATTAGATACTAGAATGCTTCCTTTTAAGAGATCTAGAGCAATCTCGCCAACAGTTTTCAACAGCTCTGCTCTGTTTTGCTCTGCTCTCCTATTTCTTCTTCTCTGCTCTGCTCTGCTCTGACTTTCTGCTCTGCTAAGTTCTGCTCTGCTCTTCTCAGATGCTGCGCTATGCTCCGCTGCTCTGCTCCGCTCTGCTCTGCTCTGCTCTCTGCTCCGCTCTGCTCCCCTCCGCTACGCTACGCTACGCTACGCTACGCTATGCTACGCTATGCTATGTTAGCTATGCTATGCTATGCTGTGCTGTGCTGTGCTGTGCTGTGCTGTGCTGTGCTGTGCTGTGCTGTGCTGTGCTGTGCTGTGCTGTGCTGTGTTATGCTGTGCTGTGCTGTGCTGTGCTATGCTGTGCTGTGCTGTGCTGTGCTGTGCTATGCTGTGCTGTGCTGTGCTGTGCTGTGCTGTGCTATGCTGTGCTGTGCTGTGCTGTGCTGTGCTGTGCTGTGCTGTGCTGTGCTGTGCTGTGCTGTGCTGTGCTGTGCTGTGCTGTGCTGTGCTGTGCTGTGTTATGCTATGCTGTGCTGTGCTGTGCTGTGCTATGCTGTGCTGTGCTGTGCTGTGCTATGCTGTGCTGTGCTGTGCTGTGCTGTGCTATGCTATGCTATGCTGTGCTGTGCTATGCTATGCTATGCTATGCTATGCTATGCTATGCTGTGCTGTGCTGTGCTATGCTGTGCTGTGCTGTGCTGTGCTGTGCTGTGCTGTGCTATGCTATGCTGTGCTGTGCTGTGTTATGCTATGCTATGCTATGCTGTGCTGTGCTATGCTGTGCTGTGCTGTGCTGTGCTGTGCTATGCTGTGCTGTGCTGTGCTGTGCTGTGCTGTGCTATGCTATGCTGTGCTGTGCTGTGCTGTGCTGTGCTGTGCTGTGCTGTGCTGTGTTATGCTATGCTATGCTAGCTATGCTGTGCTGTGCTGTGCTGTGCTGTGCTGTGCTGTGCTGTGCTGTGCTGTGCTATGCTTTGCTATGCTATGCTGTGCTGTGCTGTGCTGTGCTATGCTATGCTATGCTATGCTATGCTGTGCTGTGCTGTGCTGTGCTGTGTTATGCTATGCTATGCTGTGCTGTGCTGTGCTGTGCTGTGCTGTGCTATGCTGTGCTATGCTATGCTATGCTATGCTATGTTCTGCTCTGCTTTGCTCTGCTCTACTCTACTCTGCTCTGGCTACTCTTGTCTTCTCTATGAGCTTTGAACAAGTATTCAAATTGACCCCTTTTGCTGAATTCCATAGAAGAGAATACACAAACAAAGTTCTCACAACAATTTATTGTCCCTATTAAAGAATCAAAAATACATTGAAATGACCTAGTAGTACAGGAAATGGTCAACTCCATAGAGTGCCTATAATTTTAAGTGTTGTTAAGAAACTCTTTGCAGTTTAATTCTATTTGACAAGTTGCAGCTGGCGCAAGTCTTTGTTTCCTTGTTTGACTCCGTTGCTCAGGTCCATGTTACTGTTTTTGTTTTGTAGGTCAGGTTTCGTATTAATGGATTTCGTGATATTTTCTTTTTCTTACTTGGTAACGAATTTCTTCATCGTCACTTTCACTTAAATTTTCTTTACAGACGTCATTGTATTGAAACAGTCGGTTCAATAAATATTTTCTTTTATTGATTGCTGCTTCTGCTGCCTCCGCGAAGTCCATTTCATCGTCTTCCATAAAACTGCGCAGTGTTGTCATAACCTTTTTGTGTGTTGGATCAGTTTTAAGAACACGATACCACTTTAAATAGTGGAGATACAAGAGTCGTAGCCTCTTTCTGTATGCAGGAAGTAGAAGAGTGGATGCTTGAAACTTGGCGTCTTCTTTCGACAAACCCTGCGTTAAGTATTGTTCCACTTGTTCCACCAAGGATGATTTTAAATCGATAATGGATTCCTCTCGCAGCTTATCCCAGGGATCAATATCGTCATTTTCATCGTTTGCAGTAGTGCTTTCATTGTCTTCATCACTGTGATCTTCATCTTCCTCTTTATCTCCATCTTCGTTTTCGCTTTTACCATCAATATCGTCATCAACTTCATGATACTCTTCTTCTGGTTCTTCATCGTCCTGGCTAAGGTTGTTTCCATGTTCATCTTCATCGGTTTCTTCTCGAGCAAACGAAGTCATTTCCTCTTGTTCTTGGTCCAGACGCTTATGACAATTTTGCTTCTCGTGACGGTCTCTGTTGTATCGTCGACTAAATGATCTTTGACAAAATTGACAAAGATGCCCCATGCGTTCGATTCTATGATGTTTACTCCACGACTGCTTCCCTCGAAATGAGTAAAGTAATGTGTTTGCTTATTTAAGTAGTCGAGTCACTCAATAGCAATGACTGTTTTGTAAGCTTGCTGTGAGTTACTGGTAGGATGTATTTTCTGATTGTATTGTTATGTAAGTGTTGCAATTTACATAGTGCCCCCAAGCATGATTAAGCAAGACTTCGTTGATGAAAATGCCAAAAGCAGTCAGGTTAAACCAGTTAAGAGAAGTGCCTTTGTTTATACTCTTTTGTTATCCTTGAAGATATAAGGTTTCAGTACTGTTCAAATTCTACTGCACATTAGCTTTTGAGAGACCAACCTCGGAATTGTTTGCATGCATAACGAAGGAATCATGGTGCCAACATCTCATGGAGTGTTTTATCCAGTTGATGAATTTGACATATTCACGGGACAACGTGTAGCTTCCTTAGTTGATCGTGTCTTTCAGCTTACTTTCGCTGCTTTATGCGATGAACTTATTCAGCAAGTAAAGATTGGTTGTTGCGATGGTTGTGCTATTAATCATCTAAGCCAGACGGCTCATTCCTGCTTGATGATAAATCAAGAAGATGCGTGGTTCCGCTACTTTGACCAAGCAGTGGAGAAAGTTGACCTAGTTCATGTTATGAAGCTTGCTCAAAATGTTTGTAGCACACTTGGAATTTACGTCAGTGACAATTGGCAAAGCTCCCTTGCTGAGTTACCTAAACTACCCAGGACTGCCCTCTATCTCTCATCTTTAGAACTCAAAAACTCTGGGAACGTGGTGCAAGTAGAGGAGATCGTAGATTGAGTTATCTATGCCATTTATAATGGTCTCAATGGACAAAAACGAGAGGCCTTTAGCAACATGCAAAGTGTAAGCTACTGTAATCAAGAACTGAGGAGCACTGAACTAACAAACGACTATGAAGTCTATGAAAGAAAAGAAGGAAGCGACAAAGAGCTTAGCAAAGATATTGATTTAGTCATAAGTGAGATACAAAACAATCTTCGTTTCTAATCAGTGGACTGATTACTTAAGCAGTAAAATCTTTTAAATTTTCGAGGCAGCAGCACAATGCAAAAAGTGAAAAATGTAAACCATAGCTAAAACTAAAATTTGCTAGGATGAAGATACAGCTGTTGTTTAAGCTATGACGATGACCTTTTTTTCATTTATCACGAACGTTACGTTTACTGCGGCTTTAAGGTGCCCAAAATGTGTTTGATTGTTTATTGTGTATGTACGTTTTTTTATTTAATAAAAGGTTTATTATTTCTTGGAATCTCGAGTAGTTGAATCCTTGGGCTCAGTAGCTTGCGCATCAAAACTATCGACCTGTGATCGACCCGCACACTTTATGCCTCGCCCCGAAAGAAAAGTGGCCGAGCATAAAGAGTTTATTCTGGTTACTCGAAGCATTTAGATGAGTATTATTTGAGCAAAATGAGTAATTTTTAGTTACTCGGAGTATCTCGCGTACTTTCGTATATGTATTTTTTTTTGTCTCTCACTTGCCTATGTAGGCCATTTTCAATCGTCTCGTAGGTCAGCAGGTCTCTGCAAACCGCCATGACCGGTTTGACCATGACACCAGTGCTTTCTCATTGGTTTTACAGCCAATATAACAACGATAAAACCAAGATAGTTTGGAGTACACGACGAGTTGATTTATTTTCGAGATGGACAAGTGGAGCGAGGAAAGGCTGAGGCACGAAGTGAGCAGACTGACCGATAAAATCGAAGGCTACGAAGAAGAGTGTTATGACTTGAAAAAGAAGTTGAAGGAAGCCACGGAGGCGTATCATGAGTCGGAAGGTAATCGTGTGGCGCAAGCGAATGAAGTCGAAGCCTTGAAAGGAACAGGGAAAGAATTGAAAGACAAAAAAGTAGATCAAGTGTATACAGAAGTCTTGGAGCAGAAGGTGAAAGAGTATAGAGGAATATGGGAAAGCAAAGATCGCGAGATCGAAGAGTTACGAAAAAGAGTGCGTTTAATGGAAGAAATGCGCCAGGAAATACATGAAATCGAAGTGAGTTTTTGGAAGTTTTACGACCGAAATAAAGATAACATGCCAAAGCACATTCACGCACACTTCTATTCGCCGAGAGAGTACTGGCGGAATTGTGAGCATATGGAAAGACAAGAACAGACGATTGACCTATACAAGGATATCGTTAAGGAATTGGAAGAGAAAGTGAGACAGCAAGAGTTAAAAATCAGAGAGAGTGAGGATGGAGACGAGCAGGACTCCTTATATTGATTTGCCTTTCACTTGAACATAACATTTTATAAATCAAAAGTATGTTTTTTTATACATTGCCATTCATGCGAACTGTTTCATTGCAATGTGTATGTGTTTCTGTTATATGTTTCAATGAAGGTATAAGTTTCTAAAAATATTTTTGTCTCAGTGCTTGATCATTTATCATGTTGGAATTGACCAAACTTTTCACGCGCGGGTAACATTTACGGGAGAAAAAAAGATTGGTGAACATTACTATTATTTAAATGTAAGCACTCGATTACCTTTCTCAGGAACATATTATCTTAATGAACTTTTGTTTGTACACAGTTACAGTTTTGAGAAAAGTGTAAACTTTTATTAGCAAAAGAAATCTCATCATAGAATGTGAATAAAATGTATTTGACTTATATTTTCTTAAGATTAATCACAAGATAACACTGCTCGTTTGTTGGTTTTGTTTTTGAACGCGAGAACAGTACGCTCTTTCGTTTCATGGTACAGTGAAACAGTAAACACGACCTTCGAAATGAATGCTTATACAACTCAAATGAAATTAATACTACTCAAAGAAAAATAATGCGCACTGGGGCTTAAAAAACAAATTAATGAAATATTGCGATGCGCGAGACGGTAATTTTTCTTTCGAGTGTTTTTAAGTAAGAAGCTCCTATGTTACGGCTTGTTAGTATTACTTTCATTTAAATGGAAGCTGGTGCTCAATAACATTTCTAAAGAAACAATGCACTTAATTATTTTTTGTTGTAGACAAACTACAATCTTGAGCGTAGAGTATATTTTATGTTAGCTTAAAAATAAACTTGCCATGAAATGCGAGGCAAATTCGCTGTTTTGACATAGAAACATTTCAGAAGATTTGTTACGCGAACAGTAGTATGATTTGTTTAATGACTTGAGCGAACGCGAAATGTTTTTTTCCCTTTGATTTTAATTCACTTTGACACCTCTGAAGCACTGAAAGCAATAAATACATAAACCTACTCAAACCGAAATAATGTCACTTAACAGATTTGATTACTATTAACAAACCAGCAAAAGAGATTTTACAGTTTAATACAACTAAAATATAACACACACTGAAGCGAAAAAGTGTTATTTAAAATAGAACTTTCTCCGTTTGCCTCTTCTGTGTAATAAATAGAAGGCAAACAAATTCAAATTTAAATTCAAAGTTGAATAACAAAAGAACAAAACAAAAGCAAACAAAACAAAAGCATCCACGCACAATCCGAGAGAAACCGTTGAGGTAAAGATGCTCAAGGAAAAATCAAATGACTTTCAACTCCCCTTTCGACTTATAAGTTTACGAGTTGAACGTTAAATCGCTTATTGATTGTCTAATAAAGTTTTCGAAGTTAATTTTTAACAAATATTTCGCTGTAAAAATCATTTGACGCTTACAATAATGTTAATGAAATTGCAATTTAAAGTTAAGTTCTTTTCAACTGACGTGCTGACAAAGTAACGTATTTTCAACCTGAACGTGTTTTAATCATTTCTGTTTATCAACATTGCGGTCACTCGGAGTGTCATGCACTCAACTACACGTTTAAATTTAATGCAAGATTTGGGTGAGCAAAAACAGTTTTATTATGTAAAACGTACAAACACTTCGACAACTTTTTGTTATTGAAATCTTCAACTTTTATAAAAACAATGCGTTTCCAGTCCAACACAAATATTAATTGCAAGAAGTCGTAATTGCTTTTTCTCGCGCGTCATGTTTAGAAGTCATGCGAGCTATTTTTATTTCTGAAGCATTTTTAAATTAATTAAGAATTTGTTTTCCTTGCGTTTACACATACACAAAGTTACACAAACGGTACTTAAAGCAATCAGCACTATAAAACCGGTTTAAACTGCCAGTTTGTCCTTTAGGATTTTAATTCGCCATTTTGAATAATTTTATCCAGCCCTCTCTCCTCCGCAGAGGCCTCTTTCGTGGGGGAAGGCGAAAAAACACGGGGGGAGGAAGGCGAAAACACGAAAAATGAAAATTAGGGGGAGCGCGGGGGACGACGGGAAGGGCGAAGGAGCGGAGGCCTCTGCCAGATAATGATTTCAAAATGGCGCCCGATTTCCGAGAGAGTCTGGGTCTAGATCAATTTCTTTAGGAATATACAAGATGGCGTCGGAAACTGAACATGCAAGTATGACAAAAGCGGGTACTTTTCTCCCTCTTTGGTCGACTTTTTCAGTATGCGAGGAAAATTGGAAAAGCTTTGTGTTATAAGTGTTTCGAGAGCAGCGGCAGTATAATGGTTTGATGCAGCACTTTCGCACGATGCATCGCAACATATCGACTATCGATGATTCTGTTCTTGGTATTATGCAAGACGCGTTCTCAAGAGTCACATGGCGATTAAACCACCGAAGTATCAGTCACAGGAGCAACCTCCGAGCGAATACGGTTCGTTCTTTTCTTGTTGTGACTTACATCTAGGTGATTGCAAACGGTTGGTTCATTTATTCCTCTTACGAAGGCCATAAACATTAGAGGGCTAGAAGAAAGCCGTGACAGGAATTTACTTCGACCTGTCGAAATGTCAGATTTACGGTATTTAACAATAGGTTACAACAAGCATTTTTCTCAATCCCTACTTGAATTTTAATGTCCCCACAGGTTTAAAAAAAAACATACTGTGTTGCTCAAGTAAATCGGAAAACTGAAAAGCTTTAAAATGAGCACATACCAGTGCAAAATTTATTTTGGAGTCTTCCTATGCAAAGGCCTATTTCATCCTTCATACAGGCTGGGAATGGATGTTCATAGAGGCTGGGGAAAAAATATGTGAGCAGGGACACTGGAAATTTCCCCCTGTTTTGTCAGTGTGGAGGAAAATATTTAAAATTAATAGAAATTACTGTATTTATGTGTTGATGTCTTGTAAATAAAAGAGAAACTAGTTAAAAATCCCAACTGGCAGGAATATGACTATTTGTCTTTTCACGAAGCATGGGCAGTTGAAAATAAGGCCAACAAACACATTTCCATCTTGTGGCAGGAGAATTTGATCCTGTGACCTCTGGACTACAAGTCCAGTGCCCTAACCACCAGGCCAAACTGCCCCCTAGAATGGAGAGAGAGTCTTGGAATTGCAAGAAACTGTCGATATACAATCAGGAACTAAAATTATCAGTGCAACACAGAAAAAACATATTCTAGAAGTATTATTGGTGTCCACATGTTCTTTGATCACACAAATGATTTAGGTTTAATAAAAAAAATTCTGGCAATGGGGCCTTCAAATGCAATTTTTTTAAAAAAAATATGTGGACTTTATTTACCATTTTTTGACATATTGGCCAGAAACATGGACAATTTAAATTCAACCCCCTAAAATTAAAAGTTTTGCTAAATAACAAGCAAGATTCTTCTGTTTTTCTCATATGCTAAGATTGAAATTATAATATCAGTAAAATGTTTTGGCTCCAATCTTTTTCAAGATTCAAAGTTGATGCCAAATGTTGAAAAGTGCATTACTTCTGCTACTGTGTGCATTTGTTAAATTTAACAATCAAGGGCATTTTCTCATTAGCATCTTGTGCCACATTGAAAACAATATTTTGAATCTTTTTGTAGAGGAAGTGTTAACTTTCCTAAAACATATTTGTACAAAAAATAAATACACATCTTTTCAAGGCAACTCTGTTTTATTCTGCATTATAATACCTTCTAAAACTAAATAGTTCAGAGGCTAGGGGGAATATACTACCACAAGGCTACTCAGTTGTACATCTGTTTCCATTGACTTCACATACCAGTACATTTGTTACTAGTACATGTACCTTATCATTTTATCAAGCGCTGAAATCTTTTTCATGTGCCTCATAAGAAAATGTTAGGTACCGATATATCGCGAATAAAAAACCCCGCAGAATATCAGTTAGTTAGTAACAACTAGTACACTAAGTGCTTTGTATGCTGATATCAAAGCTATCAAAAACTAAAGACAAAAACCACTTAAATAATACTTTGGTTTCAAAGCACCACAAATACACAAAACAAAACAAAATAGCTGGGTTAAGATTTTTACATTGTTGGAAATATAGACACATGGTACATGTAAAAAACACATTCCCTGGAATGAGTACACTGTTAATTTATTCTAAATTAATTGGGAAATTTTAATGTCTTGCCTTGTCAACATACAAAACGATGGTCTTCTTTCAATTTCAATATTAAAACAGGAAACTTCAGTGTTGAATTCCTATTGAAGTCAACCGTTTACAGACATTTCACTGACTACTAGTGTTGCCAATGGGCAGTTTACTTTTATAGTTCATTTCTAGTTATTTGCTCATTCTTGAGAGAATGAGACATATTCACCCCCTGATGTAGTAAGACCTACAGTTGATATATTAATTTTACATCAGTATGAGAGGCTAGGCTGTTGGTGAAATAAGCAGGTTCGCAAATCGAGTGCTTGAATCAAAATAAAAAATCAAAGCTTCTGCTAAGTGAATGCATTCTCATAATAGTCAGTGAATTTGGCCAGAAAAACAGTTGTGGATGCTCTTAATGTGAGTTGTTGATGACAACTGGCTTTGTTGTTCCTTTCTTAAGTTTATATATGTATAATCTTAGAGGAACAATTTCTGGCTCAACTGTAGAAATACCAGGCCACATATTTGCATCACATTAAAATTAGATGGTTTCTTTGTTTTGATATGCTTTGCTCTAAAAAAAGATTTCAGAGATGTGTAAATAAGTGGTCTGGTATTCTAAAATGTCTCCTAAAGCTTATTTAACCTTTTGTAGCCCCAGATAAGCGGGCTGTACAACCATTAAATCCTTCACTTGCCCTATGATACCTCTTTCGGTTTTGGTTCATTCGCAAAGTTAGAATCCGGCGTCAAAAAATGCTCTCTTGCGGGGCCACTGGCTCTATCCTTTACTGGGATACTGATACAGGCTGGCATCCGTCGTCATCTTCAATTTTAACGATTGTAAGATCGAGAAAACAGAGTGTGTTGCACGGAGACCTGTCCAAGAAAAATCCAAAATGGCGGATAACCACACGAGAAAACACGAACGGCCAAAAATCAAATGATAAGGATCGAAACTTCACCAAAAAGCGTCCACTTACCTTCCATACTTAGATCTTTAAAATAACATTCAAAGTCGTTCAATTCGTTGTCTCCTTCAGCCATAATCAAAGGTTGTCCACAGAACCGCAAATCTGTCCAGAGAACCGCACATTATCTGGCAGAGGTCTCGCTCCTTTCCTTTCCCCTTCCCAGTGTGCCCCGCGCGCTTTCGTTTCGATTCTCTCCAGGCTCCGCGCGCTTACTTTTCGCCTCTCCCCATTCCTCTCCCTATTTCCCAGCCCGAAACACGAAAGAGACCTCTGCGGAGGAGAGAGTATCCAGCCTGAAAACCGGTTTGGCCAGCTAGCAAACAAGATACATGTGCCATTTTGAATAATCAAATCCAACCGGAATCAAAACTGGTTTGACTTGTTTGACGGTACTCCCTGATTGGTTCTCGTACAAGTCTTTGTTCTCCTTCTATATAACTGCATCACTACCCGGCTGGTTGGGTGGTTCAATAACTCTATAACAACACCAACATCTCTCCTAAAAACTCATGTTATATTCAACAATAAATACTCAAAACAATACCATGCATAATAGAGTCTGCCTCTTACATCTACTGTGACTCGTATCTCATTAAATTTGTCCATAAACCAACGTGACACGCATCTCATTAAACCAGCTCATATACCTGCGTGACACGCATCTAATTAAACCGGTTCTGGATATACAGAGCTCATTAACTCAGGCCTGTTGAATTCATGAATAATTTCGTCTGGTCCTCCCCACGATACTACTGGTATCAGCATTAAAACTCATGAATATTTCACTCGCGTGCTACATGTACATCTTCAGGAAAATATTGTGTTACATACTTTTTGCACTGACGGTTTTTATTCTCTACCCGAATACTTGTCGTGGAGAAATTACTCCATGAAATTGAACAGTCCCGCCTGTATTGCGTAATTCGGGATTCCCGAGAACACGTGCGAAAAGGAAAGGATTAGAGCCGCCATGTTGGCATGATGTTGTGTTTAAGGAAAGAAAAAGTAAAACTCGCCCAACGCGACATGGTAGCAGAGCGAGCGGATTGAAGAAGAAAACAAAAACAAAGAAAGCCGTACCTATCGTTTGAAGCCGTTCATTTCAACGTCAGCCGAATAATTCTTTCCTCGACGCCGTTATAGTGTTGTCAACAACATCAGCCTCAAATCAGCCGAGTTGATTAATTGCCTTGAAACCTAGCCGAATCCTTCAGAGACATGACAGACTTGGGCTCCATTAAGAGACAAATCGAAGCAAGGAAAAGACATGTTGTTCTTAATATTGACACAGCAAAGGATATCAAACAGCGACCCATTGATGGCGATCTTGAAATAATCCTGGACGAAACTCGTGACAAACGCGATCAATTGCAGCAGCATTTAACAGTGTATGAAAGTCTCCGAACGCAACTCGAAGACGCTGCAAAAGCCGTAGGAAAACGAGAGTATGAAAAAGTTATGGAGGATTATGAAGAGTACTCCAATCTTGCCTTTGAAGCCGAACAACTTGTTGTGGGACTTTCGTCGAAACTGGACATGATAAAAGACAGAATGGAATTCAAACTTAGACGAGGAAGTGTGAAAGTAAACATTGAACTAGAGGAGAAGATGCTTCAAATCGAGCAACAGAAAGCCGAGATCGAGCACCGAAAGTTGCGAATATAAGCAGAGAGGCTCAACCTAGAGAAAGAAAAACTGAAGAAGAAAATTGAGACTGAAACAGCAAAAACAGGTACGAAACCTAACACTGTCAAATTACCAAAGCTCGATTTTAGCAAATTTAGCGGGAAATTATTGAAATGGCATGCGTTTTGGGACTCCTTTAACTCAGCAATACACTCCAATGAATCTCTCAGCCCAGTAGAGAAAATGAATTACCTTAGAGCTAAATTAGAGGGAGAAGCTGCAGAAGTAATCTCGGGGTTAACCTTGACGAATGCTAACTATCAGGAAGCAATCAGACTATTGCAAAAACGCTTTGCTCAAAATGAGATTATCATAAATGTTCATTATACTAGTCTCATGGATTTACCTGCCTCCTCAAGCCATACATCAGCCTCAGCAGAGAATACCCTGCTAGCTTCTGATGAGCATGTACTAATGCAAACAGCCACCACTGAAGTAGAAGATCTACACAAATCAAGAAAAGAGACTGTCCGATTACTTCTGGATACAGGTAGCCAAAGTACCTACATCACTGAACAGCTGGCAGAAAGACTTCAGTTGCCAATCAAAGGATCTGAGACCCTGACAGTCTACACATTCAGCTCATCCAAACCCAGACAGCTACAGACTCCTTTTACTGAACTCAGGCTGTTAACCAAAGATGTATCATCCCTGCATTTGAGAGTCAATGTTGTACCCAAAATAACTGGTACCCTGCAAAGAGCAAGCTTTGATACAAAGAACATTGAACACCTTCGTAAGGACATTACACTTGCTGATTCAATCCCCACTTCCAAAGAAGCCGCCAGCATAGAGCTACTGCTTGGAAATGACTATTATTGTGACATTTTCTCTGGTGACATATCAATGAAACAAGTTATTCCAGGATTGAATCTCATGGCATCCAAGTTGGGATGGATTCTGACAGGCAGAGTTAAGTCTCAAGAAGCTCAATCTGCTCCTTCTGTGGCAATGCTCACATACACGTCCAATCCAATCAGAGCACATCTTGCCGCACAAGAACTACCTATTGAACATACAACAACATTGGAAGAATTCTGGAAACTTAAAACACTCGGAATCAGTGAACCTATGTGTGTGAATGATGATGATGTAGCCCTGCAGAAATTTAATGACACTGTCAGATTTGAAGATGGGCGTTACCAAGTAACCTGGCCCTGGAAAGAAGAGTCCCCCTCGTTGCCAACCAATTATGAACTGGCAATGGGAAGATTGAGATCCCTTGTCAATAGACTCGTCAGAAACCCAGAACACCTGACAAAATATGATGCAGTCATTCAGGACCAATTACAAAAGGGCATCATTGAAGTTGTACCTGATGAAGATTCCACAAACACATTGAAGCATTACATCCCACATCATGAGATAGTGACACCCGAGAAGACCACCACAAAGATACGCATTGTCTTTGATGCCTCCGCTAAAACCAGAAAGGGAAGTCAAAGCCTGAATGAAAGCTTACACCGTGGCCTAATAATACTAGAAGATTTGTGCGGACTTCTGATGAAGTTTAGACTTAACAAAGTCGCCCTAGTTGCTGATGTCGAGAAAGCTTTTCATCAAGTGGGACTTCAACCTGAAGACAGAGACGTAACCAGATTTGTTTGGTTAAAAGATGCCACAAAGCCGACCCTGGAAAACAATGTCCAGGTACTGAGATTTACCAGAGTTCCATTTGGAATGATATCTAGCCCATTCCTGCTGGCTGCAACAGTCAAGTATCACCTGAACAGAGCAGATACCCCAGTAGCCAAAAAGATTTCAGACAACATGTACGTGGACAACATGATCACAGGAGTTGCCACATCAGAAGAAGCAGACGAATTCTACAAAGAAGCAAAGTGCCTTTTCCAGTCCTCATCAATGAATCTCCGTGAGTGGGCATCAAACTCTCAAGACTTCCTCCAGAGCGTCCCAGAAAGTGACCAAACAAGTGGAGACACTATGAAAGTCCTTGGAACCACCTGGAACATGAACAGTGAAACAATTATTATCAATGGATCTCACACTTCATCCTTTCAAGTCACTTCCAAAAGAGAAGCATTGCAGTCTATCAGCAGAATTTATGATCCATTAGGTTTCTTCTCTCCAGCCACACTCAATGGAAAACTGTTCATTCAAGAACTATGGAAACAAGAGTTAGACTGGGATGAAACACTCAATGAATCACAACAGCAAGAGTGGTACAAGCTGCATGAAAACCTTAGTCCACTGTCCTCCCTGTCCATACCAAGATACATAGGAGGAGATGAATACAAACTGTTCTGTTTCACTGATGCTTCAGCCAAGGCATACTCAGCAGCTGTATACCTGTACTCCGCAGTGGGCAAAACCGCCAATGTTAACCTGGTATTCTCCAAAGCACGTGTTGCCCCAACAAAGTAACTCAGCATTCCAAGACTGGAACTGTTAGCTGTTCTTATTGGAACTAGATGCCTAAACTATGTTACTGAACAACGCCAGTTACTAGTGTCTGACCGGATTCTGTGGACCGACTCGCAGTGTGTTCTTCACTGGATGAAAAGCCACAAACCCCTACCCGTATTTGTCCACAACAGGTTGAAAGAGATAACCTCTCACAAAGATATCAAGTTCAGATATGTCACCACAACCCAGAATCCAGCTGACTTAGCCACCAGAGGTGTTTCCACAAAAGAACTCATTAACAAATCAATTGTGGTGGCATGGACCATCTTGGCTCGGTGATCAAGAGACCAAATGGCATTCGTGGGACTTTCAGCAAATTGACAAAAACACATTGCAAAAGATGGCCAAACAGCCTGCTGGTCCACAGATTATGTATGAGACCTCATCCCTGAATGGAATAGATCGCCCGAAAGAGCAACCTGACAAGCCAGTTGCCCCGTTTGAACTGAGTGAAAACAATTATTCATCCCTAACAAGACTTCTCATGGTGCTGGCGATTTATTCAAAAACTTTAAAAGAAGAGCACCGAGAAAGGAGAACTTAAAGCTGAAGACATGTCCAGAACAGCAGTTTTGTACCAGAGATCAAAGCAATCAAGAATAATACAAGAAACAATCTGAAGAGTCAACTAGGACTGAAAGTAGATGAAAATGGAATCACCCGTTGTCATGGCAGGTTGATCAGAGAAAACCTCCCAGAAAGTACCTTCTACCCCAAGCTTCTACCGAAGAACCACGCCTTTACAAGTTTAGTCATCAACAGCTTCCATGAAACGTTGATGCATGCTGAAGTATCCCATACATTGTCAGCTATCAGAAGAGAATTCTGGATACCACAAGGGAGAGCAACAGTGAGAAAAGTTCTCCTGAACTGTCGAAGATGTAGAAGACACCAAGGTGGCCCATACAGAATGCCCCAGATGGCTCCGTACCCAGCCTCAAGAATAGAAGAATCATCACCCTTCACATATACAGGCCTTGACTATCTGGGACCCTTGTATGTGAAAGTGAATAACCAATCAGCAACACAAAAGGTGTGGGTCTGCCTATTTACCTGCCTAGCAGTCAGAGCTTAGAAATCATCAATGACATGACTGCAGAACAATTCCTCTTGTGCCTTAAAAGATTTATCTCCAGGCGTGGCAAGCCGAAAGAGATTATATCGGACAATGCCTCACAATTCAAGCTAGCGAAGTCCACTGTGTATGAAGCATGGAAGTTTGCCACCACTAGCCCTGACATGCAAAACTATCTTGCCAATGAAGGAATCAAATGGAGCTTCATCATTGAACTGGCCCCCTGGATGGGTGGCTTCTATGAACGTCTTGTGGGACTTGTGAAGCAGGCTCTTCGAAAGAGTATTGGAAAGATCTGTTTGAACATTGTCCAGTTAGAAACCATTCTTACAGAAGTCCCAACTGTTGTAAATTCACGACCATTAGTGTACGTGGGAGCTGATCTGAATTCTGGATTCGCACTTTCCCCTGGTGACTTTCTTAGTCTAAATCCAAAAACCGGTGTACCATTCCTAGCAGCAGAAGATGAAAAACCGCAAGATCCAGACTTTGTTGAAAGACTAAGTTCTGCACAGAAACTTCTGGAAACATGGAAGAAAGGCCAGAAACATCTTGACACGTTTTGGAAACTGTGGTTTGATGAATATGTGCTGAGTCTACGAGAAAGGATGCAGAAACACTTGAAAGCTCCTAGAGTTCAATCCAAAGCTCAACCCACAAAGGGATATGTCGTGCTTCTGAAAGAGAGTTCACCAAGAGGAACCTGGAAGTTAGGAATGATCGAATAACTCATAACAAGCAATGATAATGAAGTAGGAGCAGCTACAGTCCGAACAGCATCAGGAAAGTTGCTGAACAGACCATTAAACTTTCTGTACCCTTTAGAATGCTCGGAAGTGAGTGAAAAACCAACAGAATCGGACGAGCCTGTTGTTGACGGAAAAGCAGATGAGACAAACAAGCAGAAGAGTACAGATGAAACTCGACTGAGAAACGCCCTATACGCAGAGCTGCAATCAAAGCAAGACAAAAACTAAACGAACTATTGAACACTTAGTCAGATGCATGTTTAAGTCCGTGTATTTATTTTTGTTGAATTTTCTTCGCTGTATATATTTAAGATAGGCTTCAGAAAGACATTGTCAGTTTTCGTTCGATGTGCCATACAACAAAATTGGCCTCGGGAGTGTCGTGGAGAAATGACTCCACGAAATTGAACAGTCCTGCGTGTATTGCGTAATTCGGGATTTCCGAGAACACGTGCGAAAAGGAAAGGATTAGAGCCGCCATGTTGGCTTGATGTTGTGTTTAAGGAAAGAAAAAGTAAAACTCGCCCAACGCTACAATACTCGGACTATATACAGTGAGTGTACCATTTTACTACAAAAAGTAGACGGCACTGATCAGGATTAACCCTGAATGCTTTATCCAAAGGGAGTTATTTGATACAGAAAAAAGTTAAAGCACTTCTTGCTTTCACAAGTCTACCTGTGTCAATGGCAGAATGATAGTTTCGACAATAAAAGAAGTGGTTTTTAAATTACCTAAAAGATGATTTTCTTTCTTCTCCTAGCAGATGATCGCACTTTCAAACCTTACCAACTCTGATGAATAAACACAGAGTAACTTAAGCCTTTAGCGCCTGTTCATTCTTTGTTTTTTGAACACTAAAGACATCAGCATGAAAACTCTTAGATGAATGTCTCATTAGCATGCGACATGCAGACCAGACTCAGCAGAAGATTTAGTTTTAATTACTTTTTCACTTAGATTTTTTATTAACTACCCGAATATTCCGACTATTTACTAAAAAACAAAAAATTTGGATCAACCTGAGGACTGAGCGCTTTACCCACAAAATGTTATTAGACACCTAAAATAGTTTAAACACTTCTTATTTGCCACGTTTAGCTGTGTAAATGGCAGAATGACAATTTCGACAATTTACCTGAAATATGATTTTTCCCTTCTATTTTTAGACTACGAGCCCCAGTTTTCTATGAGCGAATGCGCCGAGTTGACTATCGCTCAAAGAAAACGAGGGCGAGTAGTCTAATTGTTTTAGTAGAAACTCTTAAAGGACTGCAGTCCAAAAACCTACAATTTTATGTACTTATAAGCCAAAAATGAAAAAAAAAAATATTTAAATGAGCAACGAGCGCGCGTTCGTTTTCTATCAGCGAATAGAAAACAGTGGGAGAACCAATCAGATTCGCGGATTTTCAATAGAACACGGCTGAGTTTCTACTAATAGCAGATATGAGCGCGCTTTTTAATCTGAGCAACTCTGAGCAATTAGCACACAGACACGTTAAGCCCTAAGCGCCTGTCGGTTCTTTGTTTTTAATACACTAAAGAAATCAGCATGAAAACACTTATGAATATTCCCTTGCATGCGACATGTAGACCTGACTTAGCAGGACATTCTGTTTTAATTACTCTTTTGCACTGAGATTTTGTATTAACCACCTAAATGACCGGTCTATTTACTAAAAAATAGACCGTTTTTAATAAAAAAAAAGCTGATATTAATCTGGATTAATCTAAAGACTGTAGAACTTTACCCAAAGGAGGTTTTTTGACACAGAAAAAAACTAAGGCAGCTGTTGCTTTGCCGAATCTAGTTCTCTCAGTTGCAGAATAATGCTTCTGGCAAGAAGTAAAAGGGTTTTAACAAGTTTTTTCGTTAGGGGATGATCGCGCTTTCCAACCTGTCCAACTCTGATAAATTAACACACAGAAACCGGTTAAGGTCCTAGCACCTCTCGGTTGTTTGATTCTTTTTATAAACTAAACGCATCAGCATGAAAACTCTTTTAAATATTTCTTTCGCATGCGACATGACTTTTAAGGAAGATTTTGTTTTTCTTACTTTCTGTACTGAGATTTTTATCCACCACCTGTATGGCTAAACTATTTACACAATAACATATCATTTTAACCACAAAAGTAACCGACACTGAGCAGGATTAACCTGAAGACTGAGCGCTTTACCCAAAGTGAGTTATTTGACATAGAAAAAAAGTTTAAGGCATTCTCTGTTTTCCAATTGCCCATAATGCACTTTGTTTGCCCCCCAAATTTTGCATAAACTATTGTTTTGGAAATATGCAGTCCTCCCAAGAGAGTTTGAAAACAATAGTTTATGCAAAATTTGGGGGGCAAACAAAGTGTATTATGGGCAATTGGAAAATAGAGAATTTGTTTCTTTGCCATTTCTAGTTGTGTAAATGGCAGATAATGCTTTCGGGAAAAAAATTAAAGGACTTTTAATTTACCTGAAAGATGATTTTCTTTTTTCTCTTAGCAGATGATCACACTTTTAAATCTGAGCAACTCTGAAGAATAAACACACAGACAAGTTAATCCCGAAGCGCCTGTTGATTCTTTGTTTTTTAATACACTAAAATAATCAGCATGAAAACTGTGATGTATATCTTCCTTGCATGCGACATGTAGACCTGACTTGGCAGGATATTTTTTTATTACGCTATTGCACTGAGATTTTTTATTAACCAGGAGAATGACAGGTATATTCACCAAAAAATAGACCTTTTTAATACAAAAAAGCTGATACTAAACTTGATTAACCTGACTGTAGAGCTTTACCCAAAGGAAGCTATTTGACACAGAAAAAAACTCAGGCAGCCGTTGCGTTGCCGAATCTAATTGTACGAATGATACTTCTGGCAAAAATAAAGGCTTTAATAAGGATTTTTCCGTTAGAAGATGATCGCGCTTTCCAACCTGAGCAACTCTGATGAATTAACACACGGAAACGTTAAGCCCAAAGCGCTTGTTCATTCTTTGTTGTTTAACAAAGACATAAGCCTCAGCATGAAAACTCTTATGAATGTCTTCCTAAAATGTTTCATGTAGATCCGACTCAGTGGAAGATTTTGTTTTGCCTCCATTTTTGCACTGAGATTTTTTATTTAGCAACGGAATAACTGGACTACTTACAAAAATGGACCATTTTTAATAAAAAAAGGAACCGACAAAAATCAGGATTAACCTAAGGACTGATCGCTTTACCCAAAGAAAGTAATTGACACAGAAAAAAAACGTTAAGGCATTTTTTCCTTTGCCAAATCTAGTTGTCTCAATGGCTGAATAATACTTTTGGCGAGAAAAAAAGGTTTTTAACAAGCTTTTTTTTCATTAGAAGATGACCGCGCTTTCCAACATGAGCAACTCTGATGAAGCCGGTGAAGCCCTTAGCACCTGTCGGTTCTTTGATTCTTTTTATAAACTAAACGCATCAACGTGAAAACTTTTATGAATATTTCCCTCGCATGCGGCATGTAGACGTGACTTTTAAGGAAGATTTTGTTTTTCTTACTTTTTGTGTTCAGGTTTTTATTCATCACCGGAATGACCAGACTATTTACACAATAACGTATCATTTTTACTACAAAAGTAACCGACACTGAGCAGGACAAACCTTAAGACTGGGCGCTTTACCAAAAAAAAAAACAAAAAGTTAAGGCACTTTTTGCTTTGCCAAGTCTAGTTGTGTAAATGGCAGATGATGCTTTCGGAAAGAAAATTAGAAGGGTATTTAATTACCTGAAATATGATTTTCTTTCTTCTGTTAGCAGATGATCGCACTTTCCAACCTTAGCAACTCTGATGAATTAACTCACAGAAATGTTAAGCCCTAAGCGCCTGTCGGTTCTTTGTTTTTTTTTTATGAACTGAAGACGTCAGCATGAAATCTCTTTCTTATTAATGTATCACTTGCATGCGACATGCAGACCAGACTCAGCAGAATATTTAGTTTTGATAAATTTTTCACTTAGATTTGTTACTAACTACTCGAATAACCGTATTTCTTTTACCAAAAAACAGACCATTTTAATACAAAAAGTAACTGACACTAATCTGGATTAACCTGAAGACGAAGCGCTTTACCCCCAGAAAGATTAGACACCGAGAAATGGTTAAAACACTTCTTGCTTTGTCAAGTGTACTTATGTATATGGCAGAATGACAATTTTGGCAAGAAAATAAGGGCTTTTAATTTACCTGAAATATGATTTTTTCCTTTCTGTTAGCTGATAATCGCGCTTTTCAATCTAAGCAACTTTGAGGAATTCTACACGCAGACACGCCTAAGCGCCTGCCGGTTCTTTTTTTTAATACACTGAAGAAATCAGCATGAAAACTCTTATGAATATCTCGCTTGTATGCAACATGTAGACCTGAGTTAGCAGGACATTTTGTTTTGATTAATCTTTTGCACTGAGATTTTCTATTAACCACCAGAATGACCGGTCTATTTACTAAAAAATATACCTTTTTAATACAGTAAAAGCTGATACTAATCTGGATTAACCTGAAGACAGTAGAGCTTTGCCCAAAGGGAGTTTTTTGACACAGAAAAAAGGCAGCTGTTGCTTTGCCGAATCTGGCTGAATGATATTTCTTGGAAGAAAAAAAAGTGGGGTTAATTTATTTTTTTTCGTAAGAAGATGATCGCGCTTTCCAACCGGAGCAACTCTGGTGAATTTACACACAGAAACGTTAAGCTCCAAGCACTAGTCGGTTTTCTTTTTTTTTTGTATGAACTGATGGCATAAGCATAAAAACTCTAATGAATATTCCCTTGCATGCGACATGTAGACCCAACTCAGCAGAAGATTTAGTTTTGCCTCCATTTTTATTGACATTTTTTATTTAGCAACGGAATAACTAAACTCCTTCCAAAAAATGGACCATTTTTAATACAAAAAGTAACCGACATTAATCAGGATTAACCTAAGAACTGAGCGCAGAAAAAAGTGAAGGTATTTGTTGCTTTGCCAAATCTAGCTGTCTCAGTGGCTGAATGATACTTTTGGCAAGAAAAAGAGGTTTTTAACAAGGGTTTCTTTCATTACAAGATGATCGCGTTTTCCAAACTGAGCAACTCTGATGAATTAACACCTGTCGGTTCTTTGTTTCTTTTTATAAACTAAACGCATCAGCATGAAAACTCATGAATGTTTCCCTCGCATGCGACATGACTTTTAAGGATGATTTTGTTTTTCTTACTTTTTGTACTGAGAGTTTTTTCACCACTGGAATGACCAGACTATTAACACAAAAATATATCATTTTTACTACAAAAGAAACCGACTTTGAGCAGGATTAACCTGAAGACTGAGCGCTTTACCCAAAGTGAGTTATTTGACATAGAAAAAAAGTTTAAGGCATTCTCTGTTTTCCAATTGCCCATAATGCACTTTGTTTGCCCCCCAAATTTTGCATAAACTATTGTTTTGGAAATATGCAGTCCTCCCAAGAGAGTTTGAAAACAATAGTTTATGCAAAATTTGGGGGGCAAACAAAGTGTATTATGGGCAATTGGAAAATAGAGAATTTGTTTCTTTGCCATTTCTAGTTGTGTAAATGGCAGATAATGCTTTCGGGAAAAAAATTAAAGGACTTTTAATTTACCTGAAAGATGATTTTCTTTTTTCTCTTAGCAGATGATCACACTTTTAAATCTGAGCAACTCTGAAGAATAAACACACAGACAAGTTAATCCCGAAGCGCCTGTTGATTCTTTGTTTTTTAATACACTAAAATAATCAGCATGAAAACTGTGATGTATATCTTCCTTGCATGCGACATGTAGACCTGACTTGGCAGGATATTTTTTTATTACGCTATTGCACTGATATTTTTTGTTAACCAGGAGAATGACAGGTATATTCACCAAAAAATAGACCTTTTTAATACAAAAAAGCTGATACTAAACTTGATTAACCTGACTGTAGAGCTTTACCCAAAGGAAGTTATTTGACACAGAAAAAAACTCAGGCAGCCGTTGCGTTGCCGAATCTAATTGTACGAATGATACTTCTGGCAAAAATAAAGGCTTTAATAAGGATTTTTCCGTTAGAAGATGATCGCGCTTTCCAACCTGAGCAACTCTGATGAATTAACACACGGAAACGTAAAGCCCAAAGCGCTTGTTCATTCTTTGTTGTTTAACAAAGACATAAGCCTCAGCATGAAAACTCTTATGAATGTCTTCCTAAAATGTTTCATGTAGATCCGACTCAGTGGAAGATTTTGTTTTGCCTCCATTTTTGCACTGAGATTTTTTATTTAGCAACGGAATAACTGGACTACTTACAAAAATGGACCATTTTTAATAAAAAAAGGAACCGACAAAAATCAGGATTAACCTAAGGACTGATCGCTTTACCCAAAGAAAGTAATTGACACAGAAAAAAAACGTTAAGGCATTTTTTCCTTTGCCAAATCTAGTTGTCTCAATGGCTGAATAATACTTTTGGCGAGAAAAAAAGGTTTTTAACAAGCTTTTTTTTCATTAGAAGATGACCGCGCTTTCCAACATGAGCAACTCTGATGAAGCCGGTGAAGCCCTTAGCACCTGTCGGTTCTTTGATTCTTTTTATAAACTAAACGCATCAACGTGAAAACTTTTATGAATATTTCCCTCGCATGCGACATGTAGACGTGACTTTTAAGGAAGATTTTGTTTTTCTTACTTTTTGTGTTCAGGTTTTTTATTCATCACCGGAATGACCAGACTATTTACACAATAACGTATCATTTTTACTACAAAAGTAACCGACACTGAGCAGGACAAACCTTAAGACTGGGCGCTTTACCCAAAGAAAACAAAAAGTTAAGGCACTTTTTGCTTTGCCAAGTCTAGTTGTGTAAATGGCAGATGATGCTTTCGGAAAGAAAATTAGAAGGGTATTTAATTACCTGAAATATGATTTTCTTTCTTCTGTTAGCAGATGATCGCACTTTCCAACCTTAGCAACTCTGATGAATTAACTCACAGAAATGTTAAGCCCTAAGCGCCTGTCGGTTCTTTGTTTTTTTTTTATGAACTGAAGACGTCAGCATGAAATCTCTTATTAATGTATCACTTGCATGCGACATGCAGACCAGACTCAGCAGAATATTTAATTTTGATAAATTTTTCACTTAGATTTGTTACTAACTACTCGAATAACCGTATTTCTTTTACCAAAAAACAGACCATTTTAATACAAAAAGTAACTGACACTGATCTGGATTAACCTGAAGACGAAGCGCTTTACCCCCAGAAAGATTAGACACCGAGAAATGGTTAAAACACTTCTTGCTTTGTCAAGTGTACTTATGTATATGGCAGAATGACAATTTTGGCAAGAAAATAAGGGCTTTTAATTTACCTGAAATATGATTTTTTCCTTTCTGTTAGCTGATAATCGCGCTTTTCAATCTAAGCAACTTTGAGGAATTCTACACGCAGACACGCCTAAGCGCCTGCCGGTTCTTTTTTTTAATACACTGAAGAAATCAGCATGAAAACTCTTATGAATATCTCGCTTGTATGCAACATGTAGACCTGAGTTAGCAGGACATTTTGTTTTGATTAATCTTTTGCACTGAGATTTTCTATTAACCACCAGAATGACCGGTCTATTTACTAAAAAATATACCTTTTTAATACAGTAAAAGCTGATACTAATCTGGATTAACCTGAAGACAGTAGAGCTTTGCCCAAAGGGAGTTTTTTGACACAGAAAAAAGGCAGCTGTTGCTTTGCCGAATCTGGCTGAATGATATTTCTTGGAAGAAAAAAAAGTGGGGTTAATTTATTTTTTTTCGTAAGAAGATGATCGCGCTTTCCAACCGGAGCAACTCTGGTGAATTTACACACAGAAACGTTAAGTTCCAAGCACTAGTCGGTTTTCTTTTTTTTTTGTATGAACTGATGGCATAAGCATAAAAACTCTAATGAATATTCCCTTGCATGCGACATGTAGACCCAACTCAGCAGAAGATTTAGTTTTGCCTCCATTTTTATTGACATTTTTTATTTAGCAACGGAATAACTAAACTCCTTCCAAAAAATGGACCATTTTTAATACAAAAAGTAACCGACATTAATCAGGATTAACCTAAGAACTGAGCGCAGAAAAAAGTGAAGGTATTTGTTGCTTTGCCAAATCTAGCTGTCTCAGTGGCTGAATGATACTTTTGGCAAGAAAAAGAGGTTTTTAACAAGGGTTTCTTTCATTACAAGATGATCGCGTTTTCCAAACTGAGCAACTCTGATGAATTAACACCTGTCGGTTCTTTGTTTCTTTTTATAAACTAAACGCATCAGCATGAAAACTCATGAATGTTTCCCTCGCATGCGACATGACTTTTAAGGATGATTTTGTTTTTCTTACTTTTTGTACTGAGAGTTTTTTCACCACTGGAATGACCAGACTATTAACACAAAAATATATCATTTTTACTACAAAAGAAACCGACTTTGAGCAGGATTAACCTGAAGACTGAGCGCTTTACCCAAAGTGAGTTATTTGACACAGAGAAAAAAGTTAAGGCATTTGTTACTTTGCCACGTCTAGTGTGAATGGCTGATGATGTTTTTCTGATAGAAAATTATAGGGTTATAATTTACCTGACAAATAATTTTCTTTCTTCTCCTAGCAGATGATGAGCAACTCTGATATATTTACACACAGAAACGTTAAGCTCTAAGCGCCTGTTGATTCTTTGTTTTGTAATACACTTAACACATCAGCATGCTTACTTTTTTGTTAAAAGTCAAATGGGTGGTGGACGTAAAATAATAGAAAAAATAGTAATAAAAAATTCATAAAAAGTTTCAAAATTGAACTTAAAATTAGCGATCTATTGACATTCTTAAAATTCTTAAGGTTACCATAAACACGAGGGAATTCAACATGTTCATTAGTTGAGTCCTCCTCTTTGGTAAAGTACCATGCTTTTACGAAATTTCGAGTGAACGGACTATCTTGCGGAAGTTTTTCCGACCGAGCCACTTCTATCCTTTCCACTGATAAAGTAATGGCCGCTGAACTTCTGCACATGGCCACTTGACGCAAGAGCTGCCAGCCCAACGGATCACGCGACAGCGAGACACACAAGGCCCTAACCAGTAAAAACGACTGAGGTACTGTACTTGGTTAAATACTCTTCCTTGGTATTTACTTTTCCCCTTAAAAAACCCCAACAAAAACGAAAAAAATTAATGAGGCTAGTGCCTCAGTTTGCCTCAAAGTGGCTACGGCCCTGACACAAAGATCTCTCTCACACAATTTCGTTGTGGTCCCTTATACTAGAGGCATTTTAGGAAAAAATCACTAGTTCTGAACCAACACAACATCAAATAGGCCCTTTCACGGTTTTCGACGGCATCTTGACGAGTAGGCAAAGCGGTTAAAAATTACAGTGTTTGTATGGGCATCCGACGGCAACTATCTTTTACAAAAATCGAATTCTGGACAAATTATGAATTCTTAAGCTAAGATACTAGGCAAAAGTGTTTTTTTCGCTGAGTTTGAAGGATGAAGCTGGGCTAAAAAAACTTTAATTTCCCATACATTTGTCTACATTTTTTCCACATGATTGATGCGGTTCGCGGGGAAAATTATAGACAAACGTATGGAAAAATTGCGAGTTAAGCCTCCTCATGGGGTAAAAACGTATCCTTTATATTCAACTGTGGCACTCTCGCTAGAACCGCATGTGATTTTTTTCCTTACCGAAAAATTTTAACTCGTAGACGTATTTTCTGTCGTCATTTGCATAACGTTGGATATAGGACTTAACAGGTGTATGATATTTTGACCTCAGCACTATAAAGCAATCTCTGTAAATCTAATATATGTTATTGTTTAACTTATATATCTTTATCACTTGATCACAGTTTAAGAGCGCCTGTCTGTAAACATAGGCACGCTAAGCGCTAATTGATGGGGTGGCTTTGAGTGCGGCTGGGTGATTGTCATGTTGGGATGGTTTATTTCATGGGTTGAGCACTTCTTACACACAGGAAAAAAACCAACAATGTGGATTGACTGCAATGCAGCAACCTGCGTTTTAAGAGGGGCAAAAAACTTTACTCGAATCGTTACCAGAAGCTCTTCTTGTGATAAGGCAGGACTGAATGAAGCTGAAGGAGTGCAAACTTGTGCACCCGCTGTCTAGTAATTGAAAAGCTGTACATTCATTGAAGACCAGTCGGCGAGCTTTACCGCGGCTGCATGCTCCCTAAAGGCATGATCGTAATTTAGCTAACAAAAACCACTAAATTGACGATATGTTCATAGAATACAAAGCTTGAAGCTAGTGGTGCGGGAAATATGAGCAAAGAATAAGATAGATAGAAAATGGAAAAGGCCTCCATCCACGATGCAGTGTTCTTAATTTGACGCTTTGGTTTTTGAGCGTGTGGGATAATACTAAGCGGCCATCGAACCACAGTTGAGGTTCTTGCTTGCTGTAAAAATAAATCTTCCGGATTCAAGAATTTTCCAGCAGTGATTTCAGACACGACCTTTAACGGTACTGGGGAGTAGCCGGGCCCAACGGCGAATGCCTGTTGACAAGGTAAGGCCGAGGGAACCGCGGCATGACTTGCAATAAGACGTGAAGCAAAGGGAAAGATAATTGAAGCTGGAAGGCTGTAAGTCGGGAACGAAGAGGTTGATGTGAAAAGAAAACTAGCGGCGGAGAACATAGGCACAACAGTTGGGACAACGAGAGATGTTGACGTACCTGAGGATGCGATTCCTTGTGACGCCACTGGCGACAAAGTGGAAATGACAGCAGTGGATGAAGCAATCGAGGGTACAGACCCAAGAAAACCAAAGGCTGTGAAGCCGAAGCACACGTTAAAGACCACGGTTGAGGCAAACCAACGGAATCGAAATGTGCTACACGACCGACAGCTTTGTGGCAGGAAAACCTTGACTAGAAGCTGGAACTGCAGGTGCGCAAAATGTGGCCAGCAGGGATTGCTGAACTTTCGCCGAAATCGGCGATTGAATCGCCTGAATAACTTAAGCCAAGAATTTGGGCGATATAGAAGCACAAGCAGTAACCGTGGACGAAACGGAGGAAGAAGATGAAGAGGCCATTGATAAAGAACTCTCCAGGCTGTTCCTGGGATGTCGCAGCGGCATGGCGAGCAACGACAAACAAACGAGCAAAACCAAATGAAAATAAGCTAGAAAACGGTCCTGACAACAGCGTGGGAGTGACCCGTCAAATAAAAGTCGTAACTTGCAGAATTTGTGAAAAAAACGAAGCAAACAAACGGCAATCAAAGCAAAGCTACACTCAAGCAGACCACGAGGGCCAATCTCCGTGGCAGTGAGGCAAATGCTCAAAGAAATCACCCGCGAAATCTCCCGGTTAACACTGATTCTTGATAATCTCATATGAATAGCTCTTAAACAATGCATGACTCGCAGTCTGGCCCATGTTATTCAATGCCTTGTGAAGGCAAAATATGTAAAGTACAGAACGAGGTATTTCTAAATGTTTTATTAGTAAAAGATTTTTAGCTTATAAACAATACGCGACTCAAGGTCTGGCCGAGCGGGAGCATCAGCCTAGTCGCCAACAAAAACAAGAAGCTCATAGAGCTTTAAGCCTCGCTTGATCACGTGACCACTCCAGTTCTGAGTGGTAAAAACTCTTGAGTAAATCTTGACAAATATTTCAGTATGTATTAATATCCTCCGAAAAACTTATTTGCATTTTCCCGTTGGAATTTTCTATTGTTTTTAAGGTCACCCTGTTCCCGAGCCATTTTTGCAAATTTCTCATATAAACGGTTCGCAGCTATTTATAAAGAAACGTATGTAAAGTTCCCTCACTCTGGGCGGCTCAGTATGAAAAAGTAACCATCCTATCAGGGACAACGTATCTCTATATAAACAGGTCCTAAGTTAACAACTCAACGTAATTTACCAAACAAATACGATTCAACAATGGAATGACAGAAAAACGGTGAATCATTTTCTGACATATAACTACAAGACTGTTGTCGAGTATTAAGCAATACGAAATCGGAGATGTTTATCTGTATCTTCTTAGGAAGTGATCAGTCAGAGTTAGAAGATTTCAAGACTACATAAGCGCTTATGTTTTAAGCATCTTTATCTTTATCCGAAAAGCCTTTAGTCTCCATCGCAGCCATTTTGTGGGATGCATATTAGCAAAATAGCTTTGTATGATGACAGGAAAAACAAATATGCCTTACTATAGAAATATATCGAAGCATTTTAACAACGCAAACAAAATTTACGCGTAATCAAATTAACGCGAATTTTCGGAAAAGTTATGTTTACATGCACTTAATTAATGTGAATAAAATAAAAGAGAACTTTTGCAATTCGCGTTAATAACATGTATCGTTAATTTCCTTTAATAAGGTAAATCAAGGAAAACAAATTGATGCTGTCCTTTGCCACAATTGGGGTCTTAATGGGTTGTAATAAGGGTTTGTCCTAAACAGGGTCAGGGTCAACCCCCCTGCTGCATCCCTATACCCAAACATGAGTCAACTATCCCCCAAAATCATAATCATCATCATCATCATCATCATCATCATCATCATCACGCAACAATTTAATCATCATAAACAATTTAAACAGCTATTAAGTTTTGAGATCTTTATTATTCCTGCTTTTTCAATTTACCAAAATTAATTTAAATAAAACTAATAAAAATGTCTACAAACAAGATTTAATTTACGTTTAAGCAGGCACATGTGATAAATATTGCTTTCAAGCTTGATAAATATGAATAAATAATTGAAATGGATATACCAGATTATTATTTTCCTGCTTTGCCTTTACCAAAATTTACGGAAAACTATAAAACTGTCTACATATTCGTTTATTGCAGGGATAACAGCTTTCAAGCCTGATAAATATGAATAAATAATTGAAATGGATATACCAGATTATTATTTCCCTGCTTTGCCTTTACCAAAACTTAACGAAAACTATAAAACTGTCTACATATTCGTTTATTGCAGGGAAAGCAGATACATATGGCAAATGTCCTCAAACATTTTTAAGTGCAGCACGCACAAGTAATAATACGAATTAACATATAAGTAAATAGGCTTCTTGCTTTCCTGCTTTTGGACTAAAAATAACAGGCATAATCAAAGATACATAATCTGTTCACATATTCTCTGACGAGAAGTATGGCTGCTTAATAGAATGTATTAAAGAAAAATTATTTGGAATAATAGCTAAATTCCAAATTTTACGAGACAAAGAAGAAATAGCATTTAATAGTAACAAAAAAGGTTATAGATTTACACTTTTAAAGTTCCCACGTGCCGCCATTTTGGATTTTATGTCGTGTAATGGTTGCTGCTATTGTTTGGAAGCAAAGGATCCTTTGTGTGTAACAATTGAACAACCATTACACGTCATAAAATCCAAAATGAATGTTATTTGTCCTTTTCTTGTAAAATTTGAATTAAGGCATTTTTTCAAACAATCCAACGTCAACTTGTCATTAGAGTGTAACTTCCCTTTAAATTGAATATATTGTAGTAAAGTAATCGATGTCCTGCTCTTCAAAAGTGACACAAAAATGATCTAATCATCTACTAACATTTTTTACAGCAGGAACAGGTAAATGATATTTTTCAAAAGATGAATAAATATCAAGTGTAATAGACATCAGTTTACTATCTCTATATGCTTAGTCTTATACCCAAAGGTTGCAGAAAACCTATAAAATTTTCTATATATCTTTTATAGCAAGCACAAGAAACACAATCACAAGTGATTATATTTTCTAAATGACAAAAGTAACTTGAAACGAAAAAAAAAACGAAAAAACAATACAGAAAGCCTATAAAATTGTCTACATATTCTTTTAAAGCAGATAAAAGAAATACGTATGACAATGTCCCTAGACGTTCTTACATCACTCAGAGATGAGTGAAATATAATTAAAACCTACCAAAACCTTAAAGAAAATTTGTAATGTCATCTAACTGTCGAATCTATTAATTCTTTTAAAGCAGACATAAAGGATAAACAGAAAACCTAAAAATATATTTCTTTTTGTGTGGTGTATTTAATACAGAAAACAGTGTGTAAACTCCGAGTTACAACACACACATGGCAAGAACTCAACTAACTCGATCGTACACGGCCTTCTTGTCACGTGACGACTCTACTAGTCCCAGGACTCCACATTCCTCCCCCCCAAGTTCTTAAACAAGCAAGAAAACAAATGTCAACGAGAAAAAAAAATTAACGCCTCTGCCCTAAAACTTAAAACTGTTCACGGGGGAGGGAATGAGTCCATTAGTAAAAACGCTGCGGGGGGTTTCTATTCCTCGCTGGGTATCGCCTGACAGGGGTAGTTGGCCCCGAGTCCCGAACCATTGTTGCACTGGGTGGTTCTCTGTCTCCATGGGCAACCTCGGGGTCATTTACATCAGGTACGGTTATCTCTGGATCCACACCTTCCTGCTGCAATGGGCTAGTAATTGGTAATGTGACACCAGGGTTGAAACTTTCTGTGGGTCGAGCAACTAGTTGATCGTGGTGTCTTCGAACCACAGTTCCATCTTCCAACTCAATTCTCGCAGACAAAGGACCAGTTTCCTGGATGATAGTTCCTGGAATCCACTTGGGGCCTCTGGAGTAGTTTCGAACATTCACTGAATCGCCGACTTCCACTTGACGCATTCGGCTATGCTGATCATGCTGTATCTTCTGTCTTGACTGTGCTGCATGTACCCTTGCCGCTACATCTGGTCGCAGCAGATCGAGATGTGACCTCAGACTTCGTCCCCAGCGTAACTGAGCAGGAGACTCACCCGTGGTGCTTTGGGGGGTAATACGATAACTTAATAGGAACCGAGCTAACTTGGTCTCGACAGTACCATCACCTTGCTTCTTCATCCCTTGCTTAAACGTCTGCACCGCTCGTTCTACGAGGCCATTTGATGATGGGTGATAAGGAGCAGAGGTAATGTGCTTGATGCCATTTTTCTGTAGAAATGACTTGAACTCGCTGCTAACAAAATTGGACCCATTGTCTGACACTACAATCTCTGGTAGGCCGTGTGAAGCGAAGGTTGTCCTCAGCTTTTCAATGGTTGCGCTGGAAGTGGCAGAATTCACACAATGGATATCCATCCATTTAGAATGCGCATCAATAATTAGGAGAAACATCTTGCCCATAAAAGGACCGGCATAATCTACATGTACTCGAGACCAAGGGCGGCCTGGCCATTCCCAAGGGTGCAACGGTGAACTGGGTGGCTTCTTTTGGTGGCTTTGGCAGGTAACACAGCTTTTCACCTTTTCCTCCAAACGTGAGTCCATTTTCGGCCACCACACATAGCTCCTAGCTAGGCTTTTCATTCTAACAATACCGGGGTGGGACTCATGAAGTATGTTCAACACTTCCTCTCTCCCCTGTGGGGGTATCACGACCCGGGATCCCCAAAGTAGGCAGCCAGCATGTACACTCAATTCCTCTCTTCTAGCAAAATAAGGCTTCAGGGCTTCTTCTTCGACTGCCATGGGCCATCCGTGAAGGACGAACTGCAGAACTTGAGAAAGTACTGGATCACGGGCTGTCCACAACTTCACTTTAGTGGCATCCACTGGGCTGGTGTTGATGGTCTCTAGAAGGTGTATAATGTCCCCTGGGGTGGGCGTGGTCTCTGGAGCAACTGGAAGGGGTAGACGACTGAGGGCGTCTGCGTTTCCATTCTCTTCACCAGGGCGATAAATAAGCTCATACTCATACGCAAGCAAAGTCAATGCCCATCGCTGCATCCTACTTGAGGCCATTAGAGGTGTGGCTCGTTCAGGGTTAAGCAGCCCCCAAAGTGGTTTGTGATCTGTGTAGACCTTGAAATGACGTCCAAAAAGAAATTGATGGAACTTCTTCACGGCAAAAACTACAGCTAGTGCCTCTTTATCTAGGTGGCCATAGTTCCTCTCTGCTGTGGAGAGTGTTCGTGAGGCATATGCAACTGGTTTCTCTGAGCCATCTTTCATAACATGGGCCAGCACTGCCCCAATACCATAGGGTGAAGCATCACAAGATACCACCAACTCTTTCTCAGGATCATAATGTACGAGTACATCTGATGATTGAAGTCGATTCTTCGCCTTATCAAACGCCTCTTGTTGCTCTGTACCCCATTTCCAACAGATATCTTTCCTCAGAAGCTCGTGCAGTGGCTCCAGGGTGGACGATAGGTCGGGCATGAACTTGCCATAGAAGTTAAGCATCCCTAGAAAGGACTTCAGCTCAGAGGGATTGGTTGGGGTTGGAGCCTCCTTGATGGCCTTCACCTTTGCTTCAACTGGATGGAACCCTTCTGCGTCAATGCGGTGCCCCAGGCACTCCAAAACGGGCTTCATAAATTGGCACTTTTCAGCTTTGAGCCGCAAGCCGGCATCAGAAAGGCGTCCCAAAACTTTCTCGATGTTGTCTAGGTGCTCTTCCGTGCTGGGCCCTGTGATGAGGATATTATCTAGCAAGACTCCTGTCGAAGGTATTCCTTGCAGCAAACCCTCCATGGTTCTCTGGAAGATGCCGGGCGCTGAAGAGACCCCATACGGAAGGCGGTTATATCTAAAAAGGCCTTTATGGGTGTTAATTGTCAAAAACTCCCTTGAGTTCTCATCCACAAGCATCTGCTCATAAGCATGGCTCAAGTCTAACTCAGTAAACGTTTGACCCCCAGCCAACTTTGTGTATAGATCATCGAGCTTGGGGATAGGGTAGCCATCTAATTTCGAGACCTTATTGACGGTAAGCTTGTAATCTCCACAGACTCTTACTGTGCCATCACTTTTCATAACTGGGACAATGGGTGTGGCCCACTCGGAATATTGAACGGGTTCAATGGTTCCTGCCTTCTCAAGTCTTTCCAGGTCTTGCTCAATTTTCTCCCTGAGAGCATATGGCACTGGTCTGGCTTTATGGAAAATGGGGGTGGCTGTGGGGTCCACATGGATCTTGGCCTTTGTCCCCTGTAGGGTCCCCAGACCCTCCCCAAATAGCTGTGCATGTTTCTGCAAAATCTCTCCAAGTCGCTTGTCATGCGAAGTAAGTTGCTTAATCCTTGGCCAATTTAGCTTAATTTCTTCCAGCCAATTCCTCCCCAACAGAGCTGGGCCTTCTCCACTTACAACTAACAATGGCAAGGAGTATTCGCCCCCTTCATAATGTACATCAACTGTACACACCCCTTCGGGCTTGACCTCTTCCCCAGTGTATGTACGAAGGACAATTCCTGATTTCTCCAGTGGCGGTGCCCCGTTTTGTGAGACAAGGTGTTTGTAGGTGCCTTCACTTATCACTGACAATGAAGCCCCTGTGTCAACTTCCATTTCTAGTGCTTGCCCACCAACACTCAGCTGTACTTTGTATGGCAAAGGTCGTTTACCGCCAAGGGTAAACAAAGAATATGCACCCACACCCTGTTCTCTCCCCATTGCCTCCTCTCCCCCCTCTAGGAGATGGGTATCCTGTGGGGTGTCTGACTTCTTATTAGTACTAGGAGGTGGTAGTTTCCCTTTCTTTTTGTTCTGGCACACTCGAGATAGGTGACCCAACTTTCCACAAGCATAACATTTCGCATCCTTAAAATGACAGCTTTTGGGGTAGTGATTACCGCCACAGCGATAACAATTAACTTCGCCACCCTTTTCCACTTTAAAATCGACTTTGTTGAGCGAAGTATCCCCTTCCTGAGGGTCCCCCTTTTGTATCTCCGAGGCATCCTTATCCGCGGCCTCAATGGCGAGAGCCAGATCGAGCGCTCGCTTCAGGGTTAATTTCGGTTCGGCTAGTAAACGACGCTGTATTCTGATGTCGTGAACACCACACACAAGCCGATCACGTAGCATTTCATCTAATGTTGCCCCAAATTCACAGTGTTCGGTCAGGTGCCTCAACTCAGCTAAAAACATGGCAATTGTCTCACCTGGTTGTTGAGTGCGAGTGTTAAACTTGAATCGTTGTACAATAGCGGAAGGCTTTGGCATGAAATGTTCCTGGGCGAGTTTCGCTAAATCCTCATAGGTTTTGGTCTTCGGGTCCTCCGGAGCGACCAGACTTCGTATAAGCTTGTAGGTTTTTGCTCCCACGCTAACTAGGAAAATGGATCTTTTTTTGTCCGGATCGGTTATCTCGTTTGCTTCAAAAAAGTGATTTACACGCTCAGTGTAATGGCGCCAATCTTCCGTTTCGTTGTATTCGTCTAATTTCCCAAATGTAGGCATTTTCCGTGTAGACTTCGCTTCACTCTAGTCTACCTGGTCGTGGTATTCGATCACGTTCCTCGTCGCCAAAAATGTGGTGTATTTAATACAGAAAACAGTGTGTAAACTCCGAGTTACAACACACACATGGCAAGAACTCAACTAACTCGATCGTACACGGCCTTCTTGTCACGTGACGACTCTACTAGTCCCAGGACTCCACACAGGGAAAATACAGTAAAAACCCACATATTAAAACGTAGTCATCAAGTACCTGTTAGGTTAAGATTTATCATTCAGACTCCCTTTCCATAAAAACCTGTTGTAGCCCAAAATTTAAAAAGGGTTCTAAATTTGTAAGTGTTGAATGAATTCGATAATTTTATCAAATTCAACTAAAACTAAAATAAAACAAAATAAAACTTAATAAATAAAACTATGACGAAATTTGCATCTTCTCTTTTGCAGCCGTTTTAGAATACTAACAAGTACTCTATATGAGAAGAAAAATGTCTTTTACTGTTTTCCAATATCTCTTTTCTTTCCAGAGACATTCAAGTTTTTAAAATATACAAATTAGCTAAGTAATGACGTCAAAGACTCAACCAAATTCTGCTTGTTGTGTTTCACAATATGAACTTAACAATTTGGTTACCATGGCGTCATACTACAGGTTCCAGATCCCCTCGAAGCTAAAGGCTTTTCTGGCCAATTCTGACATTATGTTTTGATATTTGCCAATTATGCTTTACATGCGTGATCTGGCAAGCATATGAATGGATTAGACAGATGTCTTGATTTTCCCGAACTAATTTAAGAACCTAAACAGCCCAATTTCCCAGTAAACACCAATTACAAAAACCCTTTTCGGCTAACTTATGAAAAATGCAGGTTCTTATAAGTGGGTTTTTATCCTTAATAAACGCCATAAATAGTCAAACAGTCTCAAAACTACCTACCAAAATGAAATACCAAACAAAGTCAAGATTTTTAGCTTCTGGTGCCATCACGAAGCCTTTCTCGAGTGATGATTGATGTTACAGGTTATTTGTCACGTAAACTCTGTATACTTACCGCGATTCACTATTTAAATTACCCCGACCTGCTCCCATCTGGCCTTGTAGACCTTGTAGCTCAGTCGGTAGAGCTTCGATAGATCGTATAATGATAATGATAATGAATTTATATAGCGCATTTTTCATATATATATGTTCAAATGCGCTGTACACATACTGTAATTTACTCGTATCCGGAGGTCTGGGTTCAAATCCCACCGAGTTCAAGATTTTCTTGGTCCCGTGGGAACCCTACCAATTCTCTTTTTAAGGGGTTGTAACCTTTGAGGGGGGCGGAGGTACAGGGCGTATCGGCAGTATTGCCTACTTCCGACACACCATAATTCTAATAAATATTCATTAATTCCTATCTACACGGGTATTGCGCGGTCCTTTTTATATATCTCTATCATTTTTTTACTTACCGCGATTCACTATCTAAATTACCCCGACCTCCTTCCGTCTGGCGTCGTAGCTTAGTCGGTAGAGGTTCGGTAGATCGTATCCAGAGGTCATGGGTTCAAATTCCACCGAGGTCAAGATTTTCTTGGTCCAGTGGGAACCCTTCCAAATTTCCCTTTTAAGGGTGTATCCCGGGGGGGATGGTGGTTTGGAGTATCGGCAGTATTGCCTTCTGCCGGCACACCATAATACTCATAAATATTGATTAATTCCTATCTACACGGGTGCTGCGCGGTCCTTTCTATATCTCTATCAATTGTGTACTTACCGTGATTTACTATCTAAATTACCCCGATCTGCTCCCGTCTAGCCTCGTAGCTCGGTCGGTAGAGGTTTGGAAGATCTTATCCTCAGTTCTTGTGTGCAAATCCCACCGAGGTCAAGATTTTCTTGGTCCCGTGGGAACCCTCCCAAATCTCTTTTTAAAGGGTTGTAACTCAGGGGGGTTTGGCGTATCGGCAGTATTTCCTACTACCAGCACACCGTAATACTCGTAAATATTCATTAATTCCTATCTACACAGGTGCCGCGCGGTCCTTTCTACACATCTGTATCCTTTGTTTAAATTACCTACAAGTGAAATAACATTTTCAAAAAGGGCAAATATGAATTAAATGGATACATCACCTAATTTGTTCTGCCCTTACCTTTTAATAACACTTCATGGAAAACATGTAATACCGTCTATATATTGCTATTAGTTGCATATATATTGCCATTGAAGATGCGTTATTATTCTATGTGATGTGAGATGGTAATAATCGTTTGTCTCCCAATGGAGGCACTGTGCGGCGTTTCAACCGCAATACTTCTAGTCTTCATCAGGCAATGAGGTCGATTGTTTAAGTGTTGCTTTTTGTAGCACGATGATTCATTGCTATTGGTGCATTTTGATCCTCATTATTATTCTGAGAGGTATTGTTCCCTCATACGTCTGCTTCATCGATCGGCAGTTGTGCTTTTTGAACGTAGATATCGGAACTTCAAAAATTACGATTCCACTATCACTATTGTTGTTTTTAAGATAAAGTTATACATGGATTGTCTCTTTGACTCTACGTTTGTGCCAGTGTGGATCACCGTCAATAAATTTAACTTCCTTCCAAATAAGAAGATACCCGGCTCCTTGGAGTGCTCCGAAAGCTGTGCATCTCTCTAGTGTTCTTTTATCCTTTCTAGTATCGATCTCCCTGTGTACGCGATGTATACTTTGCCGCATTCAGATGGAATCTTACAGACGACACAGTGTCGTTTAGTTGGTTATAGGGTTTCTTTAGATCGCACTTAGTGAGACCAAAGAGTTATTACATAATTGAAAACGGTGCGTGCATCTTGTTGTTGTTATAAGCAGCGGCGAGTTGTTTGAACCTGGAATCAACATAAGGCTGAATCCACGCGGTGGCTTTTTTCCAAAACGGCGTAAATGTACATTTAAATTTTCAAACTGGCAGCTTTTGGTGGACGTGGAGTGAAAATAGCTTAATCTAGGTGGTGGCGTTTTATCACAAAGGTCAAAAATCTTCATTTTGAGTTCCCCGCATTCCTTTTTTTTATTTGAGTCCGCTATACCTGAAGTGAAAAAAGGCTGTCTCCGTTGTTATAGCTAACCTTTACCTGGAAGAAGCCAGGAAGTAGAGAATTGACACTTTGAATTGCAACATCTAGACAGTAAACAGGCCACTATTCGTTTTACCATGAATATTGAGAAAGATAACATTACCCCCTTTCTCGACACGTCATTTACAAGGGATTCAGACGGCTTCCCACTAACATTGCCTACAAGAAAGCCACCCACACTAAACTATACGTGACCCATGGTTCACATCATCCTCACTCAATAAAGCGTGGTATGGTTAAGTGTCTATATGATCAAGCCAAACACCTCGCAACGAAGACATCAGTTATCTCAAAAGAAAAGAAACATTTGTCATCAGTATTTGTTTCTAACAGATACTCTCCTTTGTTTATACGAAAGCGTACAAAGAAAAACACGACCAACAGTCAAAAAAGAACCCGCACGGAAATTGAAATCTACTGCGGTTCTACCCTATTTTATATCTTATTATAGGTTCACACACCGTTTTCAAATCTGAAACAAAAACTTAGTTCTTTCTTGGTGAGACCTAAAGACGCCCTAAAACCAACTAAACAAGACGGTGCAGTCTATAAGATTCCATCCAAATGTGGCAAAGTATACATGGGGGACACAGGGTGATTGATGCATGAAAGGGCACGCCGACAAAACGAACCATTTTCCTATTAACACCCTTAAGCAAAAATAGAGACAGTGGAATCGAAATTGCGGAAACATGGATACCTATGATCAAAAAGCACAACAACCGATCGACGACCAAACAGACTAATAAGGCAACAACAGTTAATAGTTGGGATATAAATGTGCTTCAAATCGCGATACGTAAAACAATCAACCTTATCGCATGATGGAGACTAGCATAATATCTCAAATAGACTCCATCGTGAGACAAACAAATGAACATTCATCTTTCTTATACTTTTATATTCTTTTTCTACATATCTCTGACTAATAAATGTATTTAAGCTAAATTACATCTATGCTGTTTCTTAGCTTCACGTAATAAGGTCATCCATGGCTCCTATATTTCACTAAATAGGTTCGATTGTTAAATTAAATCAGCCTAAACTAACTTGTTCTAAATAAAGAGTTGTATGGATGCCTGTGTGTCTGCTGTCCTCCAGGCTTTTACTAGCCGGGCTATATCAGGCAGAGCTGAGACCTGTCATAAAGAACAGACTAGTTTTGAATATACGACGATGGGTAACTGGGACTAGTTATAATTTGTTAATATTATTTAAAGGAAATGCTCCCGACTTATTAAAGATGTCTTTGTTTGATTCTCGTTGTAGCCTTGCCTTTTACAGGCTAATAAAGCATTGGTCAACTCTCGGGTTTACAAGGCCTTATGTGCCACAGGGCAGCAAGAGGATTGACTGACTATTGACTGTACAAGATGGAGAGGAGGGAGGGGGAAGGGGTCGAGGGGTCATCTTGTAGAGCAAGCTTAGGATATACTACTAAATGCAAAATACTTTTGATGTGTCCTACGAGAACGAAAACCATCTCTCATGTATCCCGGTGGGCGTATGAATTTATTATCGTCAGAGGGTGGAATTGCCTTTACAAGAACACAAGAGCAGTCTAAAACAGAATTGAAAAAGGATATGCCCTAGAACATATAACCTAACGCTTAAAAACTTATCGCTAAAAATCAAACTGTTTACCTCGGATCGCGTAATTTTTGGGTGAAAAGGACGCGTCCTTCTCGAAGTTTCAGCGAATCAAAGGCGCGCAGGCGATTGGTTCTAAAAAATGGTCCATAAGTAGGCTTCTGCAAATCGGATGGGATATGCAATGCCAGGGGTGGAAACTTTATGTTACAAATCTGGTATTGCGATAATATAAGGTTTTGCTTTTACATGGAATGAAATAAAATGTAATCTATTTTTAAACAGCTTAAACTTGTCTACCATACAAAACCATGGTTCGTATTTTTCAACTCCATACTCAAGCATAGTGTGTACTCACTGTGATTTTCAAGTGTGTCTCTTCAAATGACTCATTAACGGTGTAATCAGCCATTGTGAAAAGCGACAAGAACTCTGTTTGTGTCCCCTGGTTATTTGTTTTGCTGCTGCAGTTTACGCCTTGATGATTGTTGTCCTTCCCCTCTACCGTGTTGCCACCAGCATCGTCATCATCATTAACATCACCTTCCTCGTTTTCTTAAAGGGTAATATCAATTGCGCCACTGTCTTGTAGAGCAGCCTGAAGTGTAACCATTTCAAAGTCTCCTGTTTGCAGCTGCGTTTTAAGGACGTTCGTTCCAGCGATACCACGAATTTCTCCCTGTAAATCGTTAAGAGGGAGAAGCAGAGCCAGGCAACAAGAAAAGGACCACTTCGGATTTTTGCGCCACTCCTTGAGGAAATCATATAGGAACAAACCGTACTCAACTGAAAACAAACCAAGAATGACGTGAACTTAAAACTTAAAACACTATATGGAACAACTGGTACAAAAATGACAGGAAAAATATCTGCTATTTATTTTGTCAATGAAAATAATTAATAGATTATATGTCCCTGTTATGAGTATTGTACCAAAATACTCCTTGTTGCATGTACGATCAATGGCCTGTTTGTTACACTAAAGAGCAAAGAAAAAAGCTGGCTTTTTTCTCCGCTCACAAAACAATGAATGAAAAGCTGAAATTAATATCTGCAAAAATCAGTCATGTTGTGAAAAGCAAAGTTTATATTATTTCTTTATTGACGGCGTCCAACTAGAGGTAAGTCGTTGCTATGGTGATTTCTTCTTTACTTTTTACACAAATAGGTTTCCGAGATGACCATCTTAAATTATTATAAAATAGCAAAAACTCGCACTTCAAGTGCATTTCTCCTTTTAAGGTTACAACGAACATCAAGTAGACTTCCTTCTTTACAACTAAGCAAATTTACCGTGAGACATCGTTAGTTCTTTCAGTGGATAGAACTTGACCAAACTTCTCTGTTAACTTTCGGTTGCAAACGCGAGGAGTGTTTCTGAGCTTTTTTTTTTAGAGATAAAGGACTCCTGGCGAGAGAAATTACATCAGGCTTCCTGTCTGCCTTACAGCTATTTATAAGTCCAAAAATTAAATGTAGTGCCTTAAAAACATTTGGCCACGCCCCTTTCCCAAAAAAAGCGGTCAGCTCATAACATAAAAAATCTTGACGACAAGCCAAGAATATGGGAAGACTAGATGACCTGGTTCTACAAAAGAAGAGGATGGAAGCCTTTTAAATGTCGAACGAAACCCCTCTTGATGGATAAAGTAAATAAAGTTCGTTTGGGATTATTTTCTCCAGCCGATCTCGCTCTAACCATAGCCAAACGAAACCTCTGGGACAGGGACAGATGGCAGAAGCGTGCAAAAAAACCTGAAGCAGGAACAGCACCTTGCCTTGTTTGAACAACAGTTTAATTACGTTTAAAGGCGACAGTATCATCAACTAAAGTGATCAGATGGGCCATAGCTTCACCAGTCGTGTCAGTGCGGCTATGCAGAATTGTTTCCCTTTGATAAGTATAAAAACCCTAAGACATTTCACACGTCAAACCAAGATAGATTGAGTCTAGTCTTTCCATAATCACGTTAAGTTGATCAACTCTCAGTTCCTTACCCTGGGGAGTCTCGGTGAGGAAGAGAGTGCCTCAGCCCCTCCGGATGGCTGAGTATAACTTGATATGTAAATACACAAATATTTGTACCATAGAAACGCACATAATATGTAAGGGCTTCGTTAGAGCAAACATGTAACCAGATTAATGTCTATTTTCTAAATGGCGTTATCTGTCAGTTTGTTATTTAGCTGATGGCATATATGAAAAAGCCAACAGGAAGACCAGGAAAATCAATAAAAGATTTTTTGAACGGAATTACATCAACCAACATATGTTAATTTAAATATTTCCTTACACATCGAGTGAGCCTTTAAAAGGGAAGGACACGTACCTTTGAACGCTTACGTGGTATTAATTGATCGATATTTGCGAATGCCGTAACGGTAGCGTCACAGTAGAGTTCAAGGATAATTAGTGTGTTATTAAATTCAAGCCTTTATAATCGTCAAATGGCGGCGGTCAACTTTGAAGTTACGGTTCAGACATGAATTTTAGTCTGTGCACATGTCTTAACTCATTTTTGGTTAAAATAAGTACATACAAAAACATTATGAAATGTTCTTACCTTAATCTTTATGTATAAATAGAATACTACATGTATGTTTGCTTCATTCAGGCCCTCGAAAGGACGTAGACGAAAGATAGAGGGAGGTAGAGGGCGAAATAAACCTATGCTATCCGGACGCCTTCCTAATGGTCCTAATGGTATAAATAAATATATCGTTGCAGCTTGAAAGACTGTGATTTGAATAGAGCTGCTTTCATCTCATTATTATGACAGACTGCAGCTATAGATGCCCAGGTTCGATCAGACTTACATTTGCCGTGGAAATTTGTATGACGAAATTGACCTCTTAGGGCAGGGAGTCCGACCGGACGAGCGTTTCTTTTTGTGTGTATTTTTTCTCCTGACATCACATCTTAAATCAGCTCCGTTATGTTGCACAATGAGCCACTTAGGATAGTTTGAACCTTCTGAATTTCTCGAAGAATAAATGTTTTCTTAAATCGAGCCTTTATAATCCATACAATAAACAACCAACGTTTTAGCTTTTCCAAGTCGCACAGCAGAGTTTTTCTCTCGAATTATGAGCCAAGCTGGCCATATAATTGTGAAACGATCGCTAAATATGCTTCATAAGTGCTTGCCAACTCCATTTTGCCATACATTGAGCTTACAGAGAGTGGTGTGTTTGTCTGAGTCACACCGGGGGTCAAAAAATTGTGACGTCATAAGTACGCAGTGCTATTGTTGTTGTTTGTGGCTAGAGTACGAATTTGTTTAGTGTTATAATATAGATAGGAGTCTACGCGCGCTCTGATTGGCTAAAAACCTATGTTTTATCAGAGTATAAAACATAGAAAAATCATGTTTTATTGTTTTTCGTCAGCTTTCCTCGAGTGCTTCGCGCGTCGTTGACTGTTCGTTGGTTAAAACCACTCGTATCCAACAAGGGCGAATGGAATAATTGTTTTGTAAATTCCATTTTAAGTATAAATCCACTGGACATTTCATTTTGATGTAAACGAAGTGAGGCGGGGAAAATTGTTGCGCAGTGTTCCCTGCTTGAGTTGAATGAAACTCGCAAGGAAAGCGAGCGAGAGAGTTTTCTTTCGAAGATTTTCTTCGACAATCTCCTTATAAATCGTCTATTCATGCTGGAACTTGATTGTGACAACAATTAAGGTTTACGGAAAGATCCAAAGCAATAGCTTTTCTGGAAATTATACGCCTTGTTCAAGTCGAACGAAGCAAGGGACGGATGTCATCAAGACTACTATATTATGCTGAGACGAAATTGCACTCAGAGTCGGTGAAGTTTATTGAAGTTCAAAAAGACAAGATCAAGATTGAAAGGTAACAAACTTACCTGAAATGCTTAGCCTTATTTTACGTCGAACACTGAATGAAATTGTGTCTGTTTTTTGGTCTTCCCGTAAACTATTTTCTGCTTTTCATCTTCGTTTACTCGCTCTTGTTGTACATATTTTTAATTAAACTTTTCACTCGTGGTGTCTAAAATCTATATCATAAAGCAAATAAAGAAGCCTAAGCCATGTTTTATTCTGTCATAAAACACTCCGGGCATTTGAGAACACTCGAGAAATGTAGAAAACATTCGCCTGCGGCTCATGTTTTCTACATTTCCCTCGTGTTCTCAAATGCCCGTAGTGTTTTATGACAGTATAAAACATGGCTTAGGCTTCTTTATTTGTTAAATAAAGCATTTCCGGATTTTAGCCTTGAGCGCCTCCCTAACATGCCCATGACATACCATTGTGTTACGAACGTGCAAGATAGACTGAACGCGCTGACATTTTTTGTTCCATTTTAGCAGCGATCAGATGTAATATTATTGTGCACTATAAAACAAGCCATACCTAACAAGTGACTAAGTCGTAGAGGAAGATGCAGTGGTGATAAGTTGCACAGAAAGTTGATCAAAGGTTGATTTTCGACCATTAAATATGTTCACAGGTGCCCGAGGGGTGGTACTCAAAACAATTTTATACGGGGAGGCTCCACCCCAAGGTTCAACCCCCTTTCCCTTTTATATACCACTTTCACAGAAAAGGTACCCCTTTCGTATACCTTTTATTGAAAAAGTACCCCTTTCATATCCCTTCTTATATACCTATTTTTACGTAGCGCTTCATAAATTAAATTGACACAGCCATAAGGTGCGTTTGTTCAATCTGTTTTAATTCAAGGCCCTTTTTAATACGCAAACGAAACAAACTTGTGAAATCCTTACCCTTTTATATACCTAAAGTTTGAAAAAGATACCCCTTTCGCACAGAGCCTTCCCGTCTAGGCCATTATAGGAAGTACCCCTGGGGGAAAGTTGGCGCGGTGCATCGGACGTTACAAACGAAGCTCAAATGCGACGAATGACTGAGAAGAGCCCGAATCGTGCCAAAATGGTCTTCGGACCTGCCTTGTACACCAAATTAAGGATAGAACATTTCATAATGTTTTGTATGTGCTTATTTGCACCTAAAATTGGTTAAGACATATGCACGGACTAAAATCCATGTCCGAATCGTAACTTCAAAGTTGACCGCCTTAGGTCAAATATTTGAATTTTTACCGAATTGGAAAAACTTTCAAGTCGTTCTTTATCATTTACCCCAAAAATGTTTTTACAGGGATCTATACATCATTCGTCTAAATTTAACCACCAAAAGCCCAAACGATTTGAAGGTTTTGCACGTGGTGAAAAATTTTTTTAACCAAGTACTTTTACTGCAGTGAATTGTATGCCTTCGAAATTAAATTGTTTTGTCTACAAAGAACAACACAATATTTTCCAAAACCATTTCAAAAGATGGTCAGAGATTGTATAGAAATAGTTCAGTGTTTTAAAGGCGGTAGAGTACTTGTTTTTGCACGCGAGGCTCTCAAACTTATGCAAAAATTTAGCGCCTCAAATGACGATTTTAATGTATTTTCGGTATTTGCATTTTTCTTTCAAATAAAAGGATATGTCATGGTAAAAACTATGCAGTGACTTTAGTTATACCCTAGCCTATCTGACATTAAAATAGGAAAGAAATCTAATTTTCCAGCCTTGCCGTGATATGTTTGATTTTAAGAGACCGGCGCTCTTAATAAACCCGTTATACATACATACATACATACATACATACTTTATTTAACGTGGAAAAAGTACACACTTAGCTGTTAGCTAGTTTACAGGTGCTCCACGATTAAAAGTTTAGTATTTACAAAAGTATTTACATCAAAACAAAGGGTATAAAAGTATTACATCAGACTATTTTAAAATGATTAAAAAAAAAAAAAAAAAAAAAAAACAACAACACCATCTAGCTAAATTAAGATTCCTAAAAATATATATATATAAATATAAAAATCCTATCTAAAAGCGATAAAATATAATTATCAAACATTGAAATCAGTTTGTCTAATCTTTCTCAAAAAGTCCTTTGAGCCTGCCATGGAACGAATATCACGAGGTAGCATGTTCCAGTGCTTTGCTGCAGCATAACGCCACGACTTAAGACCATATCTGGTAGTGTTCACTTTAGGTATGGAAAGATTAAAATTACCGCGAAGATTGTACGCTGTTCTCTTTTCAGTTATAAGATTTTTGAAGCTGGATGGTGCCCTGCCTTGAATAATATTGTTCACAGTCAATAACATATCTTGAGTGCGACGATTTTCTAGCATTGTTTTTTATCTGACAAGCAGAGCATAGTTTCGCCTCACTCCAGGCCTACACTAGAGGAGATATGGCATCGTGCATTGCAAAAAGCAAAGTTACCAGTGATGGCATCAACTGATAAAAAAGACATTGAATGTTTACGAGAGCGAATTCAGCATTGACCACAACGTCGACCAATACATAATTTTCTACTAAAGAATCACTATTATTTCAATTTATTTAGTTTGTCCATTGGTGGCAGAAATTACATGCCGTGATAGATTGACTGTCGTTTAAATTGCACATAGAAACTGGTCATGTCGTTGCTTCGCAGATGACAGGCCATTGAACAATTTTGTTTTAGTCATGATTTGCAAAAGCTCTCTAATTTTGGGGACACCAGCACGTTAAAATCAATAACTCAATCAAATGCACCCATTCGTTGCCCGTTTGGATTTGTGATTAGCAGTCTGAATATCTGAGCTCGCTGTTAGATTAAACATATTTAAATATTAACTTTTTATCTTACCGACAAGCTGACCTATCACCAGCGAATTGGCTGCGAATACCAATATCTTGAAAAGAAGTGCATCAGTTTCTGGGCCGATCCAGCTTGTTACATATTCTGCTGGAATCTTACTCACTGCTCCAATAACCAAGTTGACAACAGTAACGGCAAGGGATGTTGTCATCAGCCTGTTTTCCGTCGCGTCTTGTAAGGGTTTTACCCAGGCGAAAACGAAGCCATACATCCCAGCGATGACCAGTGCCAAGCCAATGTAGGACCTGCTCTCTTGTCCTACAAAAATTAGGCCACATGTCAGGATTACTTTACGAGTCATTTCAACAAGTTCCCAATACCACGAACGTGTTTTGTAATTTTCATAGAGAAAACGCAACCCAGAAATAATTTCCCTGTTAGAACTGGGATCCTGCGATGTGTCTTCGTCTTGTGTGGCCAACTGTGCTCTTCGTTTTCTCCAAAGGGCCATGAACGACGCGGCAGGAAGGGCAAAAATATAGGCAGTTGAAATGTATGCCACGACAAGCATATGATTGTACTTTTGCCCTTGTCATGGTACGCTGTAATCAGCTTTCAGGTACTTGGAACACAAAACTTCTTTGTCATCTCGGCAGAGTTTCTTGCAAGTGGGTGGCAGAACAGAGGCTGTCTTGTAGCACGTGCTGAGGTGCGTCACGTACAGGAAGAAAAACAAATTCCTGTACACAAGCTCCTTGGATTGCGAGACTCGCCTTGACTTTTCGTCTTCCTCGATGTCGCGATTTATTGAGATGAGCAGTTTATGAACTCCGTAAGCAATGACTGAAAAGCAAACTATAGCAACATTCATTGCTATCACTGCAAAAAGGCTTCCAAAGGCATCCAAGTGTAATCCAGGGAAAAGGCACTGAATGGGTGCTATCTGCAGCACGTTCAACTGGAGAAGTCCAGAATATTTAGCGATATTTTCGAGAGAACCTGGCCATTTGATGTATGACAACACGTCCAGCAAACCATTAGTAACCTGATAGAAGCCAATTACGATCTTAACCTTTGAAAAAAACTTATCGATCAGGAGACGTTCTTCTTCCTTCTTATTTTTCCTTCTGCTTGTCCACACCAAAACGGCAATGATAATCCACAAGATGACCAAAATTATAGACAACTGACCCACAATCCACTTCTTTGATGGGCATCGTGTGCAGAGTTTGAACTGTTTGTAGTATCCTGAACTGCAAACACTGCAAAGCGGACCTTCGTACCCATTCTCACAGAGGGAATCTAGACTACCCTTACACGACTTTTCTGCTGGACACATGTAAGGCGTTGGTATGGGATAAGGGTATTGTACATGGAAAGCATCTAAGGCTGGTGAAGATGTCAAGAGATTTTTGATGTAAAGTTCATAGCGATCTTTGTACGTCTTGTTTCGCCATTCCCACCAATGACCAGGTTTCAACGAAGCGTAGTCATCTTGGCATTTCAGTCCCCCTTGGCCACATTTGAAACATCTTTCGAACATGTGGATTCTATATTGTCCCTCCAAGCATTTACAAGCGCGGTTCCCAGCAAAGAAGTCAGTTTCTGTTCCTGTTTAAAATTTCAAAAAAGCCATTTATTTATTTGTCGAGGGCACCGTAACCAAACTGTTAATAGATTCCAATATTAAATAATGAAATTTATTTTTTATATATATTTCATGCTCCTATGGAAGCTGTTTGCTTGCTTTTTTGAGTATTTGGGATTTTAATAGAATTTCTCACCTCAGCTTATATACCCAAATCTCTTGGCATCATATATAAAATTGTACTTTCTAAATTTGTAATCCAATTTTTGTATAATCTTGTACTTATTAGCTAGTTAAAAGTACTTTGTACATATTTTTTTATTAATGTAATTTAAAGAGGGAAAAGCTACCTGTTGGGTCTCTTAAATAAGCCATTATTTTTATTATAATTATTATTATTGTTTTCATTTTTATTTTCACTTTCATAATTTTCATCATAATCATTATTATTATTATTATTATTATTATTATTATTATTATTAACAATTATTCTTTGAAATCGAGGTGAATAGCGGCAGAATATTCACCTCGCCGCGGAGTTTTAGTATATACACACGAAGTGATCTCAACAGCAAGCGATCTCAAAGTTTTCAGAAGGAAACCATTTAAAGTCGATTTAATTGACCTCTCAATTCATGCGTGGAAAACGTGCATACAAGCGGCACTAACCGACATGCGCGAAACAGTTTACAGAATCTTCAAACATGGCAAATCTAGTTAATCTTCGATAAAATCCTCGTCACAATCTAGCAAAATGGTTCTTTAACACCACTCAAACCTGCAATCTGAATCAAAAACCCGCTTGCAAAACATTTTGACCGTTGAATCAAAGCTTTTGAAGTTCACTTGAATTGAAAATTGAAAGAGCAGTTGGCGAAGGATCCACCTGAAAGTTTGGATTATAAGCTTACTGAATGTCTGCAGAACTGTGGTGAAAACTGGATGTTTTCTTGCACAAAGACGTTTTCCTGAATATTCGTGGAGGATCTTGGTTGAATAACACTTGATGTTGCTGCCAATAAATCTGCGGTATTCATTTCTGCCGATGCCGGGCGAAGAGCGACTTGGCGGTAAGCAATTGTTTATCGTTTTAGTACTCAAGTTGTGTGGACATTGTGCTGCAAATTGCGAAATATGTAGTCTTCTCTTACTTTGAAAACCATCAGGCCAAATTTCTTAGCCTTTTTTGTCTTTTCTGGTTCAGCATCTTCTTGTATTCTTAGTATTTGCGATTCAGAAACGCCGGCGAAACGCGAGTTTACGCCGGCTATTTTGTTTCAGTTTGGATCAAGCATTATTCATTCCGTAGGGAGTGAATAATGCTCATTAGCCCGAGATAGCGAACCAATCAGATTGCTTGAAACACCAAGATCACTGAGTGTGTATATACTAATTATTATTATTATTATTATTATTATTATTATTATTATTATTATTATTATTATTATTATTATTATTATTATTATTATTATTATTATTATTATCACAGTTTAGAATGAAAGTGCTGGTTTAAAATTTTTCAGGCCAGTTTGATTTTTACTTTTCGTTTTCATATTCGTTATCACAAAAATAACAAAGAGAAATTTAAATTAAACTGAACTTTGATATCAATCCCATAAAAAAGACGACTGCTAAAAAAAGGCGACTGAAAATATTTCGTATGGTCCAAACCGGAGAAGGAACGATTATGATGTGATCGTTCCCAGCATTTGCGTCTACCGGGGCACCCTAAACTCAATTTGGTACCCTAATTGATCTCAAATTAATTATCAGGATTTTAATATGAGATAACATTGCAGAGAAGCACAAAGATAAATTGGTCTCAACAAAATTACTTGATTCTGATTGGAAGAGAGCAGTAGAATCCCACATTTTACTCCTTAGGAGACCCGAAGTCGTCCAAAAATTTCCAAAGTTTTTCAAGGGCTTTCGAAGTTGACCTGAACACTTCTGAGGATTTCTGAAGTTGACTGGATTACTTCCGATGAACTCCTACGTTTATCTGAAGACTTTTGAAGTTGAACCGAAGTTTAACAAAGATTTTTCGATATTAACCCAGAGACTTACGAAGGTTTCTGAAGCTTACCTGAAATATTCTGAAGATTAGCCGGGGAGTTATAATACGTTCCGAATCGCAATTTTGTTAATTATACTATAAATTGAAAACTCGCACGACCTCAAGTACAATTCGTGATTAATAGGTTCGGTGATGTTTTGACACTTCTCAAAATTGCACTTGGTTCAATCACACATTTTACTCAAGGTCGTGCAATTTCCTTTACTAATTATCTTTACCCAAGGGACAAGACTTGCAATCTTGATGTTGTTTTCGAGGTGTTTTGTCATATGCAACAAAAGAACCATTTGGACATCTCTTGCAGGTTTTGTCCACGTAGCCGAGGGTGTCAGAGAAAAAACCTCCTGAAAAGAAGACAACCACAATTTAAACTACTCTTTAGTAGGATCAAAAGGACAAAACGAATAGAATTCCCTAGGGAAAGATATGAAGACGACATTTTTTAGAAAATTTAAAGAACATCTTAAAAAATTGCTGTGCAAATATTAATGTCACTTTAGTTTCTGAATTCTCTAAGGTAATGAGTTTTTTTTCGACGATTTATTTGCTGCTTTAAGCTTATTCGTCTTAAGATTTCATTTCTAGTATAATTAAAGTTTTTGTCACCTGGCTTTGTAAAATTTATTTATTATCCTTTTTAGCTAGACATGAGCGCATGGTTGTGTTGCGTTTTGTGTTTTTGTTTTCCGAACTAGTATTGTAATTTATTTTATGTAATTTGGCTTCCTAGACGTTTTAACTTCCGTTACTTTGAGAGCCAATACCCTTTTTGCTTTGTCTAATTTCATAATATGTAATTTTTTTTTGTGTAAGGGTAAAATAAAGTTGTTGTTGTTGTTGTAACATAAATTGGAAACGTATTGTAAGTTATCTTTTAGACTCTTGGTCTCTTGAAAAATTGCAATCCTGGCAAAACTGACCTCCACTGCAAAATTAAGGAGATTTTGTTGATTCAGGAACTACAACCTTCATTAAATGTCAACGTCAGCAGTGAGAGGTTGTTGCTTTATGAAGTGTAAATATTACTGCTGGAGATCAGCCTCCAACCCCTTTTATAACAATATATTAATAGTTGTCAAAATTTGTAACGGTCATACTTTGAAAATGTACGTTGCTTAGCGCACGAAACGTCGAGTTTAGTAAAATGCTGTTTTTCATAATGTTTATCACCGCTGTTTGTTTTATATTTCTAATTAAGTTATCGTTGTTATAGCTCTATGGTTACGAGTCAAAAAGGGTCTTATTTCAACTTTTATTTATTTCTACTCCTAACGCCTCGAGTCCGTGTTGATGGTAGTGTCGTATGTGTATGTCGGGGGTGGTTGGGGGAAGGGGAGAAAACCTTTTAGGGCCTGGGGTGAACTACATATCGTTGCCAGAAACAGCTATGCCAGAATCAGAGCAAGCGCAAAGGAACTGAAGTAGACCAAGAACACTGGAAAATCGAGACTTCAAAATTGCAACTTTCGCCTTGCCACTTTCGCCTAAAGTGTGAGCAAAAGCTTGGCTTTAAATCTGTAGTTGACAAGATGTCCTTAAAGGTCCATGCTTTATTTTGAATGCACCTAGTACCTCATTCATAGTTAACAACTATCCACCTCAGTGTCGGTGGCTAGTGGTGGATATTTACTGAGCCGCAAATTTCGTTTACAGGCCTCGATTATAGGTGCAACCTGTTCAACATCGCAAATGAAATCGCTTTGTTTTCTTTTAATACCACTCCAAAGGTTGATGTTCCAAGACCTGTGATATCCTTTAACAAAGAAAGCCATAACTTTTTAACTAGGCCGAAATTCAACAATCGGAGACACAATTTTGTAGTGCAGTTATTAATGAACATTTCAGCGTAATTTCAGCTAAATCAATCCGAAGGCAGCTGTAAACGAACTTAAAACGTGCGTGCGATTACGGCAATTTTTATTTTCCAGATACGGACGAAAAAAGATTTCACAGATTTGTCGCACATGTTACTATGGCATTGATGAGAATCTACAGTTAACAGAAATCCAAACGCTAGAAACTCTGACGGAAAACAACACAGATCCGGTCTCCGCGAATAGTTTCGTTGAAAACGAAACCCCTTGATTTGTCTCAGCTCGTACTCAGGTTATTGTGCTGAAAAATTAACAGCACCGAACATCCGATTGTAGCAGTTTGAATAATCTATATTCCAATCTTTTCATGGCGTCTCAGATGGTTTGCAGTAGAAACATCACTGTCGTAAACTAAAGCTTCTTCTGCATGCCGTCCGAGTTGGATGTATTGAAAAAATGCTCAGTCCGCGAGCGATTTGTGTAGCAACCTTTTTTATCGTGAATAGAACCATGATTATTTGCTGCTATAAATTCGGCAGCCGTAAAAGCGGGAAACGACTGCTTGTTCTTTGCCCGTTTTGGCTTCTTTCCTGTGGGCACGACACAAACCGTCTCCGTGAAGACATCAATCATTTAACACAGAATAACATACTAAAATATAGAAACTACTGAAAATACTACTGTAAAGAGAACTGGAGAATTGAAGCGCGATCGCGTGAAAGATATTGTACTTATGCATTGCAGTTGTGAAATGCGTTATGACGTTATCACCTTAAGTTTTGCACAAGAGATATTTTAAGAAAATAAACCATTTAAACGCAGATAATCACACAACACATCTCTGTGCACACAACACATCTCTGTGGTTTGGCAAAAACCTGTACGCATCAGCATAGCCAATAACCTGTAGAGTGGCAGCCATGAGTAGCTGTTTTGTCCTTTTTAGGACTCATCAGCATGGCATAGCCAGGTGTAAACCACACACAATCCATATGGGGGTCGTGACAATGACCGTAGAACATTCTCAGCAATGCATGGTAATGTGATGTGGATCTACTAACTAAATAGCGACGCAGTATGACGACATAAACAACGGAGATGTGTTGTGTGACCATTTGCATTCAGATGTCTTATTTCAGGTATTTTTTGCTTAGTGTTACTTCTGGCTTCAAATTGAGAAAGTTATTTTACAATCAAAATTTGTAAGTTGCAAAGACTTTCGCTTATAAAAAAACAAAAAACTAGAATTAGTTATATTTCTCTGATTTCAGACATTATACATCTTACTATATAAAGTAAAGAAGTTACCTGGAGGGCATTTTTGACATCCTTTTTCCCCTTTAGTGGAAGGATCAATAAATGTTCCCAATGGGCATGGTGTTAATGTTCCGCCATTGAAGTTGAAATTTTTTTTTTCGGAATCCCGATGCCAATAGAGCGGAAGTATAGGCATACTGGAAAGCAAAGTCATATCCCCTCACGATGATAGCTTCTGACTCCGATTCGACAGGATTCCTAAAAGAAGCAATTATTTTTCTCAAGAAAAGTAATAGAACTGTTTCTCCCCATCAAGCGATTCTTTATGTAGGTGGTAGAACGATTACCTAGAAATACAATAGCGATAAACTAGTTTCTAGGCGATCATGTTTTACTGATCAAGTTGTTGTTATCCGTCAAGCCACGAAATAATAAAGGCAAAAACTAAAATAATAAAGAGGAAGACAAGAGAGAGGTCAGAAAGGAGGTCAGATATATTCTGCTGATGTTATAATTGCGCATCTTATGCAACATTCGTAAAATTGCCTTTATTAATAAACAGTATAACAACGTCTTTATTGTGAGTGCAGTAATAAAATGACCGGAATGGATCAATACCAGTTTACCCGACGACATAAATGAGAATCCTGACTGGAATGACCTGCGTGCAGGCAGAATAACTGAACGACTTATCTGCAGGAGGAGACATCAGTTATCCAAACAGCTGATGACATTCACAGTGTCATTGATGAAAAGAAACTATTTGCTTACTTTAGTAGATAGTTAGACACAGATAGACAACTTTATTTAGGGAGGGTGGCACGTAACAGGAAACTTCTGACAAGGCCGTGGCCTTCTATTCTAAAAAATTGCCATGCTAAAATACAACTAATAAGTATCATAAAGACTCTTGGTTTTAGGCCATAGTAACTTTTTTTTATTAATCATTAACACACTAATTACATACATTACCTACATCCTAAAATAACTTACATTATTTTTCACATGGCTCGTTTTCCTTTGTTCTTCCAGGCTGGTTATATCGAATAAACCCCGCTAATTAACAACTGTCTGAAAAGCTGGGAGCGGCCTTGATTGTAACAGGGGAGAGCGGGGCTGATATTCTAATATTCCACCAGGAGAATATTAGAGTTGATAACCCCCTAGGGGAATATTACGATAATATTCCCCTCGTAGCAAATCCACAAGCCTCGCATTACAAACAAAACCACAACTTTACTTTAATAACGTTACATTCATTTTACCTTGACTGTTGTTACATTTTATTTTAAATACTACTGAGCAATTGCTCAATTGAAAACATGAGAAATGCGTTCGGGAATTTGTGCCTCGACGTTTGCTTTTTCAGAATTCCGAAGTAGTTTATTCTGTTCGGTTGCTAACACACTCCAAACATTCAAACGCCTAAAGGTTACCTTTTTTGTCTTCTTCGGATCCTTCACTATTCCTGGCCAGCAGCTCTTTTAATTTGTTATCGTCAACGATGATCTCTCTAGCCTCTTCGACGTTTTCTTCCTATTTGTTTCCACCTGGTTAAAGCTAAACAACCCTTTTGTCGCCTTCTCAATGCTAATTAAACTGAGCTTTTTCGTAGATCTCTTCCCGATTCTTAGAGGATAGCAGGCTCCAAGTTATTGCCTGGATTTGTTGAAAAATTAGAACTTTCCTTCGCAGACTCACTCACTTCTACCAACTTTGCAGTTAATTGGTGAAAAAAGGTGGTTACAAAGTTGTCGGTACTATTAGGCAATTACAAAATCCCAATGCGTACTTTCGGAATCTTTAATCTTTTGTAAAGCTAGTCTGGCACGCATATTGATTGTTTTGATCGGCATATCAAAAACGAAAAAATAACCTGTTATTATAAAATTTAACAAAGTGGAAACCCCAGTGCGTCTTTTCGGAACCTTTCTCCTGTTGTTAAGTGTGTGTCGAGGAAAAAAACATTTGTTTTTCTTCAGCGTATTCTTATTGTTTTAAGCCACTGTTGATACCTCGCCCATGTGAAAAATAAGCCGGTTATTTTTAGGCACCTCGGGAATATGTGATTTATTCACCTCGGGCTGCGCCCTCGGTAAATAAATCGCATATTCCCTCGTTGCCTAAAAATAACCCTTACTTACTTACAGTCCTACATCACATTACACTTATTTCACTGTTTACAAAATGCATTACTTAAATTAATTACTTAATCATTAACACTTTAATTACATACATTACCTACATGCTAAATAACTTATATTACTTAAAGTCCTTCATCACATTTTACTTAATACACTGTTTACAAAATGCATTACTTAAATTACTTACGTTACTAACATTGCTTGCAGTACTTATTTCAGTGTTTATAATGTTTTACAAGTGAGAGAAAGCCTAACAGCTGCGCAACTGCTGATGGCATTTATGATAATTAGTACTTTATACACAGGTTCTTTGTATATTTACAAGCCTACAGTTAAATGCTTCCTAAACACCTAACACTTGTTTAAAAATATGAAACAGAACCGAATACTCAATTTATTATGGCCTAAAAAAATTTCTAAAGTGCTTACAATTACAATACTTAAAAATACAGCTTATTAATCTATATTACAACATCTAATTACAAAGCTAAAAAGCTATAAAATGCTAAAAATGGGAAGGAAAGAAAAAGATATGTACATGAGTTAAAAAGAAATTAAGCTAGGATCACTGAGTTAAGAAATATTTTTTAAGCACAGACTTAAACGAGCTTATAGTCTCTCTTATGAATGTCCAGAGGAATCTTGTTCCAGAGTTTTATCACACGAACTTGAAAGGAACGACTCCCTTCTGTTTCCCCATCATAGTAAGTTATATTTCCCATATCAACTAGTTCTGTTATGACGGTCCAAGTTCCTAGGTAACAGTTGCGTTATATAGCTTGGATAGTAGTTTACATTATTGATGTACATAAATATTAACTACTCTTTTGAAGATTCAACTCTCCTTTAGCGGCAGCCGAATAGCACCTCACTCCTTTCTCCGATATCTCCATCCAAAACTACTCGAGCTGCTCGCTTTGTAATTTAAAACACGTTTGAGATTCTCCACTGACGCAGTGTTCCATGCGCATAACAACATTATCGGCTTGATCAGCACGGTGAAATACAGCTTCCGCTCTGCAAGAGACCAATTACAAAGGTCATCAACGTGTTCAGTGAAATTAAGGTGCTTGTCTAATTTCACTCCAAGTAGTTGTTGTGAAGTTGCTTGTTCAATCTCGGTACCATTGCAGGAGATTTTGAGCATTTCGTCTGAGACTTTCTTCTCCAGGCGTTTTCCAGTAACAATTAGAAGCATTGCGTACCATCCTATTTTCAGACTTCCAATCCGCTACCTTGTTTATGTTATCCTGCAGCCGTTGCTGAATTGTTGGTAGATCAGAAACTGCAGCAGAAATACTTAAGGTTGGGTCGTCTGCGTAAATGTCGACAACAGTTGAACTGGAAACTGAGTGGGGAGGATCACTAACAGAGATAATAAATAGTAATGTCCCTTAGACTGATCTCTGCGGGACACCATGTGTGATCAGTCTGTATTCTGACTGCACTCCAACAATAACAACTGATTGCCTTCTTCCCTTTAGGTAGTCTGTTAAAAGCATCAGTTCCTTTGATACTACACCGTATGCCTCATGTTTTGACAGGAGTATGTCATGGTCAATTAAGTCAAAGGCCATCTTGTCAATGAACACAAGTCCACTGACTTGGTCTTTGTCCATATCTGATAATAACTGATCTGTGAGATAGATGAGCGCTGTTTCTGTAAAGTGTGAACTTTGGAACCCGCACTGCAGATTGTATAGCAAGTCGTTATTTCTCATAAAGCTGTACAGGGCTTGATGGATGTGCTTTTTGAAAACTTCGGAAGTAAAGGTAGCACAGAGATTGGGCGATAATAAGCAATTATTGGATGAGGTTGAGCATGATATCGTGAATTATCAAAACCGAGGTCTGTGTTATCTGCCGAAGCCGATAACACAGACATGAGGTTTTGATAATTCACGATATCATGCGAAAACCGAATTCAATAATTGTTTTATTATACGTTTACAAACAATTTGCCATCACTTTTTCTAGCACCGGCGTAAAACTTCGTCAGAACATTGACCAAAGCGGTTTTATCTTGTGGTTCATCCAGGTTTTTCTCCCTCAAATAATCATTCAGAATTTTTACACTTGTTTTTGTTGTTCTCTTAGTGTTTTAAGAATCTTTATTCTCGATCAAAACTTTCAATTCCTCTTCGGAAACGGAGGCGAATCGCTCAGCCATATTTTCAAAAGTTTGACAGCACTACATGGACGAGGGGCTTGGAAACTAGGCGGACTTTGAACTCGACATGATAACCCAATATCTGCTGCAGATATTGGGTTATCATGTCAAGTTCACATGCTACTGTATATTGACTGAATGCTCTCGACCAATCACATGTTTCAAAGTAATTCTAATGTATAATAATTGTTCTTGCAATCTTTGCTTCCTTGGCCCTTCTAATTAGGCGTAACTTTGGGTAATTTCCGAGCCGAGGGGAAAGTTCCAATATCGGTACAGTGATTTATAAGCCGCCTCAGTGGCATGGAGATTGCGGAGCCAGCCACTTTCATTATCTTTGCGCCAAGTCCATCAGATCCAGTGAGATGGCATGTGTAGCGGCAACCTTTTGCGGTGTAATATGTGGAATACTGAACTGTGTTTTGCTGAAGCAACTTGTGAGGTCCTTGATGTGCCTAAGAGAAGTCCGTAATAGTAGTAAGGCCGATTACGGAGCAGTTCTAGGGGCTGCTGCACAAACCAATAATTTAGGCGCTCCGCGTGTCGAGCGTGTTTCTAATTACTCCGTCACCTTCCCTCAGCTGACGTAAGGAAGCATGATTGTTTACATCCTGTCTAGTAAGACATGACCAAAGCTCTTGACAGCATTGTCATCGAAATTTTTCTTCCAAATTACAGGACATCGGTGGGTCCACATCTGTGATAGAATCATTCTGGCGTTTTTTAACCCCGCGATATCAGGTCGTGCGAATAAATTCAACCTTTATTTGTTACCCCCGGTGTTCACAAAGAAGTATTCTTGGCCCATTACTCTTTAATATTTATGTTTATAACCTTCCTTCTATTCGTGAAAACTGTTTATCGCAATGCTAGGTTGATGGTACCAAACCACTTATGTCTCTTCTGTCTCTTTAACGCCAGTATCAGTAGGAAGCGATAACAAAGATGAATAAGGACTTGTTAAGTATTCGGAATTAGTGCTTTATAATTAGTGTTTTTGAATTAACTAGATAAAACGCAACCAGTGATATTCGGCAGCCGGCAAATGACTGCTTAGGTGAAGGACTTTCATCTTTTTCTATTGGGGAAGAAAATCGAGCCAGTTAGAGCTGCAAGAGACCCTTGTGTGACACTGGACTCTATTGCGAGTCACGTTGTGTGTGCCGCGAAAAAATTCGATCATTCAACATCCTCTGCTAAAAGACTTGTGCTGGCTAACAGTCAGGCAACAACTTTATTTCGGACTTGCTGTTTGGGATGTGCTCCAGATTACTTGACATCTAAGCTCGTTAGAAGACTCGCTGGCTCGACAAAGACTTCCGGGAACTCCCAACTTTTAAACACTCCCAAGTTAAACAAACTTCTGCATTCCTAGTGGTCAGATGACCTTTCAATATAGAGCGAACTCTCTGTTTGAAATTAATTGCAGTGTTGCTAGGCAGAAGAACAACAAGTAAATCCATTAATGTCCTTTATTTGGCTGTCTTGTGGAAGAAATAACCGATCACAAACACTCTGAATAGATCGACCGAAAACTACAAAATTCGCACGAGGTCGCAAACTCGTTCCCAGTTCCTCTCTAACACATTGCGTGATTTTGATTACGTCAAGTACATAACGTCACAGCAGCCCTAAACTCAAACTTAGTGAACTATTATTGTATATTATGTTTGTATAAGGAAACATCACGACTTTCAAGTGGAAGTAAACCATCCTGTCAGCATGGGCAACAAGCGAAGGGGTGGTCTCATTTAAGAATCAAGAATATTTAAGATTCCAACATTTTAACACATCATTTAAATCTATTGCGCATCTAAAATCACCTTGAACACCTTATTGACCTTTTTCATAAATGGCGGAGCACATGGGTTAAACACATGAAGGCAAAGCAAGTACGGCTTCACTACGAAAGAAAACAAAGTCAACTATGGAAGAAGAGGAGATCTTTACCGCAAATAGACAATCTCAATCTAAGTTATTGTTTTTCATTAACTGCGCTGTGCAGTTCTTGCTCTGCACGTTGTTTGTTTATTTAAAAATCAGTTACAAAGGGGAAATTTATACTTTGGTCTTTGCAAAGAAAGTTTAGCGTGAAATATTCGATTTTGAAGCGTTTAAATCAAAGAAAATACTAACATTTTAAGCTATGAAAGAAAAATGCGCTTTAACGGGCCAGAATTTACATTTATTTAAACACCATTACGTTTTTGTCGTGGAATCTGCTGGCATTGCAAGTTTCACTTTCACAAGGCATTGATGACAATCGGGCAGAATCACGCAATGTTTTGAAAGCTTTAAATTTGCTACAAATGAAAACTAAACAAATCTTTTGATCTTAACCTAGCATGTTAAGTGTGAAATGCTCGATTTTTTAGCGTAAGGTATTTTTGAAGCTGTGTCATCTAGAGGATTTCAGAAATATGAAAGAAAACCACTGAGAGAAACATGCCCCGACTTGTAATATTTACGTCTGGTAAATTAATTCTCCAGGGAATTCCCATTCATCTAAAATTAGCTCTAGTATTCTTCTCAAATTTGATTTAATTATTTGCTTCAGTATTCCATTTTTGGAGCGAGTTATTCAATGTTTAAACAGGAATTTGATACAACACTGGAGGCTGATTTAATAGATTTGTTAGCTTCACGGTTCAGTATCGTGGAAATTAAATTTGGCCAGCATTAGCATATAAGATAAATAATTAATTGCAGATGGAACTAGTCAACCATGTTTTCTTACCATTTTGTTTGTCAGTCGCTACATTGTTTCACGCGGGTAATGGGGATGGAGGAGGGGTGCACTTGTTATTCCCCCCACATGGCTCCCCTAGGGTGGTCACGTGAACAGCGCAGTTTTGAGCTTCTTGTTAATATAGTTCTTGGATCTGATAAGACATTTTAAAAACGATTTTTGACTACGAAAGCGTGAATACTTTTTGGCAAATATATAATATGCACACCCGTTTTGTTGTGTCCCCTGAATCAATAACACATTTAAGAGGCTCCGACTGAGAATATGAAGAATCGTTGGACAGGCTGGCGAAATCCAAAATCTTGAAACTTTGCCTGAATAACACCTTTGGGGAACTATGTTCGAAAATATTATTCTTATCTTCTAGGAATTTATGGTTTTCGAGAAATTAAGAAAAAACGAAAATAACGGTTTTAGCTCATTAAATATGCAAAAAATATGCGTAAAAAGGCAAAGTTCTCGATATTCCTATAAGAGCAATTTTCAATGCTTTGAATCGAAATAAACTTAAAATAATAGCTTGACCTTTCTTCTACTAGGCAACATAAACTTTCAATTTTTTCCGGCTATTTTGAGGTTTCCTTCGCCTTTTAAAATATTGCTTTATCAAGCACTTCGGGAAAGGGCAAAAATTGAGAAACTTTGGAGGCCGAAAAAGCACCTTGATATGTCCGATATCGAGTCAAACTAAACATTGTGCAAAAGCTCGATGTCTCTTCTGTTACAATATCAAATAAAAAATCTGGGTACTCAAGATTCACACAAATGAGAAACGAAAGTTTACGACCTCCTCGTGTCTAATTTGCATAAAGCTTATTTTTGAATTCGTCCTCCGCTAAGTGATCTGGTCCGCTTAATTTAAATTTGGGAGCTATGATTTGCACAAAGAAAGCAAGTTTAAACTTTATTTGATTTTGTTGACGTCTTATGCCTATCAACAGGTTATATAAACACGAAGAAAGAAGAAAAAACAGTAAAATCATCGACTGAGCTCATTGCGTGACCTGCGTCACGTTATAAATTTTCTTGTCAACAATTGAATTTGATTTGTTTGTTAGGACTCAGTTGCATTTCAAATTTAAGATTAAAGAATGAGATAATAATATCATTAACTTACCTGAAATTGGGAATGATTTGTACCTTTTATTTACTCTCGCGGGTAACTCACGTCAAAGCCGTAACTTGCGTAGTATTATTAATTTGGAAGTTGACTTCAGTTATGAACATAAACGTACATAAATATTATGAACATATATCGCTGTTAATTTCCGTTCAGTTGTCATTTTTAATGGAAATAAAATACGAAAAGTTTCTCATCTTGTTTTAAAACAACTATATAAAAGGTTTCGATCGTGCAACAACCATTCATTTATTTATTCAGATGCACATCACAAAATTAAATTAAGGTAAGCTTGCATTAATTCAGTTACCCAAACATAGATGTGGTTCAAAGAAAACAAAATTACCTTACCTGTACGGGCAACTAACAATTTTCCTTCGCTATCGATGCTTTCAGTATCTGTCAGACAAGATGTAACAAAATTTGAAGTGTGCGTTTGCATGGTAATTTACAAACTGGACAAATTCTGGATTTTTTGGGCTTGGACCAAGCCCCACCAACAAGAGCGGCACAACTGTAAAGGGTCATTCTATTTTTAAATTTCAGCCGAATAGGATTTTGGGTTGTTAGTAATCCGCGTAACGGCGGAACGCGGAACGGCGTAACGAGATTTTTTTTCTGTTTTTCTGTTTTTATTTTTAATTTTTTAACAAACTAACCAACAAACAAACATTAAATATATCTCACAAAATAAAGGGCATGTATATCTTCTTTATCCTTCGAGGTCAATCTAGAGCCAGGATGTCGAGTTTATTTCGCGTTAGGATTTTAAGGAGAAGCGCGGCTGGGCTTCGGACTTGCTCGCACCGATCGATCATGATCGAGACAATGAACGAACAAAGTCAAAGCAAGTCAACAAAGCCGTTGACAAAAAAAAATAGAAGGGCCCGAAAAGTTACTGATTTCGTAAGAGAGAAAAAAAAAACAGAAATGAAAAGCCCACATCAAGGGGTATTTTCAGTTGGTCACCCATCCAAGTGCTAACCCCGGTAAACAGGGCTTAACTTCGGCGATCGGACGAAAACCGATGCTTTCCTTGTGTTATCAGTGTCAGACGAGACAAAGGGTTATAAGAATCATGCAAATAGTGAAAAAGGAATACCTTGTTTAAATGGATCTTATGGACAATTTGGCACTTTCCTGCTTAAACTGGACTTACCTTTTATGAGCTGATTTACGCGCTTTCTGATACCACATGGAAAGCAACGGTTCTTGTCCGATCGCCGAAGTTGAGCCCTGTTGGGCAGGAATAGTACCCGGTACTTGGATGGGTCACTCACTCACTCATCCTCATCGAGCCCATGAGGACTCTTGAGGCCGGACTTGGATGGGTGACCAACTGAAAATACCCCTTGTTGTGGGCTTTTCATTTCTGTTTCTTTTCTTACGAAATCAGTAACTTTTCAGGCCCTTCTATTTTTTTGTCAACGGCTTTGTTGACTTGCTTCGACTTTGTACGTTTCATTGTCTCGATCATGATCGGCGCGAGCAAGTCCGAAGGCCGGTCGCGCTTCGCCTTGAAATCCTAACGCGAAATAAACTCGACATCCTGGCTCTAGATTGACCTCGAAGGATAAAGAAGATATACATGCCCTTTATTTTGTGAGATATATTTAATGTTTGTTTGTTGATTAGTTTGTTAAAAAAAAACTGAAAAAAAATCTCGTTACGCCGTTTCTCGTTCCGCCGTTACGCCGTTACGTGGATTACTAACAACCTGGATTTTGCACGATCGAAACCTTTTATATAGTTGTTTTAAAACAAGTTGAGAAACTTTTCGTATTTTATTTCCATTAATGACAACTGAACGGATCTAACAGCGATATATGTCCATCATAGTTTTAATAATTATTTACGTTTATGTTCGTAAAAAGTAAACTTCCAAATTAATAATAACTACACTATTTTTGACGTAAGTTATGCGAGTAAATAAAATATACAAATCATTCCTAATTTCAGGTAAGTGAATGATATTATTATCTTAATCTTTAATCTTAAATTTGAAATGTAAGAGTCCTAACAAACAAATCTTTCCTTCGATCTTTTTAAGAGTGACTTTTACGAACGGCCGAGCAAGAATTTGATTTTCTGGCAGAAATTGGGAAAACGATTTTTCTTCGTTCTTTGCTCATTATTAGCTGTAAGGTAGATAAGAAACCTGATGTAGTTTGTTTCCCCTAGAGGTCTTCTAATTTTAAGAAAACAAAGAAAATCGATTTCGGTGGTCGAAGTCACAAATTTCCTAACTTTTAAACCCGAAATTAGCTATTATGAACACTACTCGCGTTCGCTTACAAAACCGCGCAGAGAAATTTGGTCACTTCCTATCAACATAAAAATTCTTTTTCTTTTGCTAGAATATAATTTCAGGGCTTGAGCGCAACTCTTCCAACTGAAAAAAATGAACTGACGAGGAATGCTTTTTACGATAACAAAAATTTGAATGAAATAGTAATTTTCAACGGCAGTATTTAGCATGTGGCATAACATTAATTTTTTTCAATTCTTGCTCAAACGTGCATACAGATATTCTTAATAAACATACCTGAGAATTGGCTCGGGTTATTGGAAAGATTCTCACTTAGAGGGCATCAAACTTCGGCAAATTTTCACAGCATGACCGTAAACTGTGTAAATACTTCTAATTGCCAAACGCCACGATAATGAATGTTTTAACCCCAAATGCTCGTCTTTCCTTCTTCTTGTCGAATGTTCCATTGCAAAATTCCCTTTTTAACGAAAGAGTGAGATAAAAAAGCCAACCTGGGTCAATTAAGGTCCATTTTGATCGCAAAACCTCTGCGGCCATTTTGCCACAAGATTAGATTTTGTGACTTACGTGACATAATACACGTGACATGAAACACGATATTGTGACGTAAGTGAGTCTGCGCAGTAAGAGCTCTGGGGTCGAGAATGTCACGGAGTTAAAATAACGCAAAACAATTCTCCAGCACCGCCAACGCAGTTTGAGGAAGCAAATTGATCGTTCTGGATTTCTGTACACACTTTCGTCAAGAGAAAAGAACCACGATAAAGGAAAATTGCTAAGGATGAAGATGCAAAAGGAATTTCGCGCTTAACAGTTGCTTTGTTGTATTTTGAAACCAAGAAATGTTTAGCTGTCAGTTAGGCTATTTTGATCGATATCACAACATTTTGTGGGACTACGATGCATTGGTAAATATGCTGCCTTCAACAACCCGAGCCAATTCTCCGGTATGTCTTAGATAAACATTTACATGTGTGTTTAAACGACAATTGAGAAAATTTGGAGTTATACCACATATTAAATAATTCCGTTGAAAACTGCCCTTTAATTCGACTTTCTAGTATCGTGAAAAGTATTCCCCACCTTTTTAATTATTTCAGTTCGAAGAGTTTTGCTTAAGCCCTGAAATTATATTTTAGCGAATGGAAAAGAGTGTCTCTGTTGATAGAAAGCATCCAAAGTTCTCAATGTGGCTTTGTTTGTGAACGCGACGAGAGTTAACGATAGCGAATTTCGGGTTGAAAATTGTGTCACTTTGAGGCTCCGATCACGAAAACTGACTTTGGTTTTTTTCTCGAAATTAGAAGACTTCTGGGGGGGAACAAAATACATCAGGTTTCTTATCTACCTAAAAGCTATTAATGAGCAAAAAAATGAAGGAATTTGATTTTTCAATTTTCTGCCAGTGCAAGCGCGGTTTTTATTTAAAGTCCTTCTTAATTCAATTATTGACAAGAAAATTCATACCGTGACGCAGGTCACGCAATGAGCTCAGTCGATAATTTTACTGTTTTTTTATTCTTTCTTCGCGTCTATAGAACCTGTTGATAGGCATAAGACGTCAACAAAGTCAAATAAAGTTTAAACTTGCTTTCCTTGTACAAATCATAGCTCCCAAATTTAAATTTAGCGGACCAGATCACTTAGCGGAGAACGAATTCAAAAATTAGCTTTATGCAAATTAGACACGAGGAGGTCGTAAACTTTCGTTTCTCATTTGTGTGAATCTTGAATACCCAGATTTTTTATTTAATATTATAACAGAAGAGACATTGCGCTTTTGCACAGTGTTTAGTTTGACTCGATATCGGACATATCAAGGTGCTTTATCGGCCTCCAAAGTTTCTCAATTTTTGCCCTTTCCCGAAGTGCTTGATAAAGCAATATTTTAAAAAGCGAAGGAAACCTCAAAATAGCCGGAAAAAATTGAAAGTTTATGTTGCCTGGTAGAAGAAAGGTCAAGCTATTATTTTAACTTTATTTCGATTCAAAGCATTGAAAATTGCTCTTATAGGAATATCGAGAACTTTGCCATTTTTACGCATATTTTTTGCATATTTAATGAGCTAATACCGTTATTTTCGTTTTTTCTTAATTTCTCAAAAACCATAAATTCCTAGAAGATGAGAATAATATTTTCGAACATAGTTCCCCAAAGGTGTTATTCAGGCAAAGTTTCAAGATTTTCGATTTCCCCAGCCTGTCCAACGATTCTTCATATTCTCAGTCGGAGCCTCTTAATATTACCTGAAAGATGATAATTGTTTGCCTCTTTTATTACTTGATCCCGTTTTTCAACATAAGCAAAATGAAATTATTGCGTAGGAAAGTTAAGCCTCAAACATCTGTGCGTTTTTTAATACACTTGGGAAATGAGCATGAAAACTGTAACTAATTCCTCTCACGTATTCGATATACAGAGTTAACTTTGCATTAGAGTGACGTATATCGTTTCCTCCAAAGAAGAGTTTTCGTTATCGTTCTAAAATAACCGCCCTTGTTAACAAAAACTGAACCGGAAAAAGAAAACATTTTTTTTTTATTTTTTGATGTCTTAACAAAAACATCTTTAACTTGCATGTAAAAGTTTAATCTCCTTCTAACTGACAGCTCTTTTGTTTCCATCCTTTCCTTAATTTTAGTTTTGAATGAGAAATGTGATAATTATCATTTTTGTCCTCCTTTAAAATATTATTTTTGTACTTGGAAAATTTTTAACTCCTTTTCCAGACCAAAGTTCGAGAAATTATATCCTGATTTCTTTGATGGCATTTTAGTCTTAAATTTTGCAAAGCCTTTTCAAAATTTGTCGATAAATTTTGCTGATCAACATTTAAAGTTGCCGATAGTGGCTTCTTATAACGAATTTGCAAAATGTTTCATTCTCTTCCCCTGTGTAAGGCAGCTTTGAGTATACTCGCATATCTTTCATATTCTTCTATAGACTCAGTGATTTTACTGTACATTCAATATTTTGTATTTAACTTTAAGATTTAAAAATTAGTTGCTTTGAACAGACCAAGACAGTTTGTCGCCAGTAAAATGTAAAACCGTCATCAAACGCGCGTAGCTTTTTTAAGCTCAAAGTTTGAAATGCTGATTCTCTTTACATATCGATACACGTTTTTTGCAGGTTAGTTTTGAGAATTTGGTCACACGTCAGTCCCGCTTGCATTAAACGTCATTAAATGTCACTCAGCACAATATTTGAACTTTTCGGTAGTCTTTAGTTGACTTTTCATTACGCGATAGAGTTACTCAGTCATCACACAACCAGAAAAGATGTCTATATTTTCATTTTCAATAGATAATTAAATACTGGACGGTTTTTCTATATAAAGTAACAACAGCGTGTGCCATGCTTTAAGCATACAGATTCTCCTTACAGGTCCTCCTACATCTTCACCTGACCAGTTGGGAGAATTTTGTTATTATATTAAGGCAATTCCTCATTGTGATCAATAATGTTATTCTCAAAATCTATGCAGATGATTTTGTATTGACATTTGAAGGAGAAATAAAATGTTTATACCTGTTACGTTTGAAAGAGTTAAAACCTTGCGAGGCTTATTTGAGGCATTATGAATTGAAATGTAAACAGCGCTAGAGAATTTCATTCAGTCACGGTATCCGAGCAATTTTAGCCCAATTTCCTTATTGAACAATATTTAAATGTGTTGGCAAATAACTACAAAATACAGAAACGTCCTCTGGCTTTCATGATTCAGTTCTGGAATCGAAACGTTTTCAAAAATCTTTTTTAGAGGTAATAGCTGTTTGTGTTCCTTTTTTAACCGTTGTACTTATCGTGCTTACAGTGTAGCAACATCTTAAATAAAACTTCTATTATTGACTGCAGGATGTTTATTTGAAGACCGACTGCTTCATGCAGAGAAAATCATTTGCCACTCTAAGACATCGAAAGCTCACGTTGCTTTTCCAAGCTAAGCTAGTTATGCTGATGATGACTAAATACGAGTAGTTAAAAGGAAGCAAACAAAACTATTTAATATTACCTGAAAGATGAAAACTGTTCGCCTCTGTTAGCACTTGATCCCGTTTTCAAACATGAACAAAATGAATTTTGCACAGAAAAGTTAAGCCCCAAACATCTGGGTTTTTTTTAATAAAGGTAGGAAATGAGCATGAAAACTCTAATGAATTCCTCTCACGCATTCGATATTCTTCGCAGTAGAGTGACGTATATCCGGTTTCCAAAGAAGAGTTTTCGTTATCGTTCTAAAATTACTAGCCTCGTTAACAAAAACTAGACCAGGAAAAGGAAACATTCTTTTATTTTTTATTTCTCAACAAAAACAGCTTTAACCTGCATGTAAAAGTTTAATCTCCTTCTAACTGACAGCTCTTTTGTTTCCATCTTTTTTTTAATTTGAGTTTTGAATGAAAAATGTGATAATTATCATTTTTGTCTTGCTTTAATTTTATTTGTATACTTAGAGAATTTTATCTCTTTTCCAGGCCAAAGTTCGAGGAATTACATTTTGATTTCTTTGCCGGCATTTTTGTCTTAAATTTTGTAATGCCTTTTCTAAAATTGTCGATTGGTTTTGCCGATCAATTCTTGAAGTTCAAACTTCTAACGTCAGTCCTGCCAGCATTAAACGTCATTAAATGTCACTCAGCACATTGTTTGAACTTTTCGGTAGTCTTTATTTGACTTTTCATTCCACGATAAAGTTTCTCAGTCATCACACAACCAGAAAAGATGTCTTTATTTCCTTTTTTAAAATTAAACACGGGAAATTGTTCTATATAAAGTAACAATTCCTCATGGTGATCAATAATGTTATTCTCAAAATCTATGCAGATGATTTTGTATTGATGTTTGGAGGAGAAATAAAGTGTCTATAACTGTTACGTTTGAAAGAGTTAAAACCTTGTGAAGCTTATTTATGAGTTTAATGTAAAGAGTGCTACTAAAGAATTTTATTCAGTTTACAAGCAGTTTTAGCCCAATTCACTCATTGAACCATATAGAGCGGTTTTCACTTGAGTGTCGAAAGTACTTTGCGTTTGCTTTGGTTTTGCGTTCACTACGCTTAGTGATTGGTTTAAACATTTCGCGCCACTTTCTCGGCCAATCAGGAGTAAAACCAAAACCAATCGCGACTCGCTCGCGCACGTTTTCCCGCGCTTCGTGCCCGCTAGAGTTTTGATTGGTTCACTGGATTGTTTGTGTCGTTTGTGATTGGTCAGAGTAATTACTTTGGTTTTGGTTTTGGTTTTGGTTTTACGACACTCGATTGAAAACTGCTCTATAAATGTGTTGACAAATAATTACAAAATACAGAAGCGTCTTCCTTGCTTCCAAGACTTAGTTCGGGAATCGAAACGTTGTTAAAGATCTTTTTTTTTTAGAGATAATAGGTGTTTGTGTTTCTTTTTTTTACTGTTGTACTTATCATCCTTACAGTGTAGCAACATCCTAAATAAAAGGAAACACTTTTTATTATTGATGTCTTACTAAAGACAACTCTAACCTGCGCGTAAACTGAAAGTTTAATCTCTTTCTAACTGACAGCTCTTTTGTTTCCATCCTTTCTTTAATTTGAGTTTTGAATGATAAATGTGATAATTATCATTTTTGTCTTCCTTTAAAATATTACTTTTGTACTTTGAAATTTTCTAACTATTTTTCCAGACCAAAGTTCGAGATTTTATTTTTTGATATCTTTGACGGCATTTTAGTGTTAAATTTTTTAATGCCTTTTCTGAATTTGTCGATAGGTGTTGCCGATCAACATTTGAAGTTGGCGAATGTGGCTTCGTATAACGTCATTGACAAAATGATTTTATTTTCTTCTTCTCTGTAAGGCAGCTTTTAGTCTGCTCCCATATATTTCATATTCTTTTATAGATTTAGTGGTATTACTGTATATGCACCTTTTTGTATTTAACTTAAAGTTTTAAGAAGACAGTTGCTTTGAACAGACTTACTTTTTGTCGCCAGTGAAATGTTAAACCGTAATCAAACGCGCGTAGCTTTTTTAGCTCCAAGATTGAAATACTGATTCTCTTTACATATTTTTACACATTTTTTGCAGGTTAGTTTTGAGAATTTGCTCTAACGTCAGTCCCGCTTCTATTAAACGTCATTTAATGTCACTCAGCACAGTGTTTGAACTTTCCGGTAGTCTTTAGTTGACTTTTCATTACGTGATAGAGTTTCTCAGTCGTCACCCAACCAGAAAAGATGTCTTTATTTTCATTTTCAACAGAAAATTAAATACTGGACGGTTTTTCTATATAAAGTAACAACAGCATGTGCCATGCTTTAAGCATACCGATTCTCCTTACAGGTCCTCCTACATCTTCACCTGACCAGTTGGGAGAATTGTGTTATTGTATTAAGGCAATTCTTCATGGTGATCAATAATGTTATTCTCAAAATCTATGCAGAGTTGCACAATTTAGAATTGCAACATCATCTAGCGAAGCGCACTATTACTAAAAATAGATTTCGCCGCATGATACCCCCCGCGTGAGTCGGACAACAATTTTAGTTTCGGCAAAGGCTTTGTATGGAGGGGAAGCATTCTTGACAAAAAAAAGGGCGAGAAAGGCACAATTTGAGGCCGAGATTCTCGAAAGGCTCGAAAAATGATAGATTCCAAACATTTTTGCTTTAGTAAGTGAAAAACAGATTGAAGGTATCCAAAAAATGGCCCAAAATTGAATTTATTAGTCGAAGATCAGGCAATGACACCTTGATTCCCACTGCAAAATTATTCAGGCTGCCGAGAAATTTAAGCGGCGGATAGCGAATTACTATCGAATTATATAATTTCGAAGGATAGCACTTGTATGTTCGCTTCATTTAGGCCCCGGAAAGATCGTCGGTTGCAAGAAATTCAGAATTCTTCCCGAATTTGACGGCACTGATCGCCGGCCATCCGATCTCATTTCGACACATGATAGATAGAGGGCGAAAATATTATGCTATTCAAACGCCTTTCTAATGGAATTGACGGCAGGGTTTGATTTTAATAATTTAAATTTATACCCATTACTATTACAGACTGCAGCTACAGCTGCCGAACTCGATCGGTCTATATTAAATACGCGACAATTGTGTAACGAAATTGACCTCTTTAAATATTAGGGTCAGGCAAGGAGACCGATCGGACGAGCGTTTCTTTGTGTAATTTTGTGGTGGCATAAATCTGAGGTTAGCTCTGTTGTGTTGCAAAATGTGCCACTAAGAACAGTGTAAACGTTTTGCATTTCTCATAAAAATAAATGTTTTCTTTCAGCAAATCCCGGCAGCAAATCGGGCCTTTATAATCCATTCAATAACTGAGAGTAAAACATTTTACACATTTATTGAATGATCGCTCTGTTTGACAAACCTTTTGTTTCAAACCACGGTTTAAGCTTTCTACGTTGCACAGGTAAGGCTTTCTCTCGAATTCCGAGCCAATCTAGCCATGGTTTTGTGCCTGGGTTTTGTGAAACAATCGCTAAATATGCCTCCGAAGTGCCCGCCAACCATACATTGTTCTTACAGAGAGCGGTTTGTTTGTCCGAATTTTGTCTGACTCACACCGGGGGTCAAATTCTGTGACGTCATTAGTGCGCTTCGCTAATATCAACATCATTAAATGTGTAAGTGATATTTACAAGTGTTTTTGTATCCTGTTCTGAAATTACTTCCAGTGGAAGCAGTAAACGCTAAACGTTTCTTCTGTTCAGAAGTTAATGCATCGCCATTAGAAAAATAAACAGCAACGGTTTTACTGGAAATGTAGTCGTTAGAAATGGCATGTGTAGCCGTAAGGTAAAGAATAACGCGAGGAGAAGCGGCTTTTGGTAATATTCAAACGAAAATTTACTTCTCAATGTGGGGTTAAGATTGCGTGACGAGACAAAAGGTAACTCTGTCGTGCGTAACCTAACCTGCGATCAGGCGTTATTTTTCTCGCTCAACGGAAAAATGAGCCTTCCCTGAGCCTTCCCTCCGCCTTTTTAACCAAGCCAAAGTATATGAGTCGCAAAGCACCCAGCCGTCGCGACTGACAAATACAGCATTTCCTCCGCGAAAATAAAAAAATGCTTGAACTGAAAGACGTTTGAATTCTTGCATGATATGTTCGAACAACAATGCCCAGCATAAACCTTCTACTCATACTAACTTCATGCAAAAAAAGTCGATATCTCGAAGAGATCTTTTTTAACCTTTGTACTTATCCTGTTTACAGTGTAGCAACATCCTTAATAAAACGTCAGGATGTTTATTTAAAGACCGACTGCTTCACGCAGATAAGGTTATTTACCAATGGATGAGACCAACAGTTCACGTTGCTTTTCCAAGCTAAGCTAGTTATGCTGAGGATGACTAAATACGAGTAGTTGAAAAGAAGCAAAGAAAACTATTTGATATTACCTGAAAGATGATAACTGTTCGTCTCTGTTGGCAATTGATCCGTTTTCAAACATAAGCAACAATAAATTCATGAACAGGAAAGTTAAGCACCTAACATCTGTGTGTGTGTTTTTTAATAAACGTAGGAAATGAGCATGAAAACTATAATGAATTCCTCTCACGCATTCGATATACAGAGTTTACTTCGCATTAGAGTGACGTATGTCGTTTCCAAAGAAGAGTTTTCGTTATTGTTCTAAAATTGCCGGCCTGGTTAACAAAGACTGAACCTGTAAAACGAAACATTTTGTCTTGATGTCTAAATAAAAACAGTATTAACCTGCATGTAAAATTTAATCTCCTTCTAACTGACAGCTCTTTTGTTTCCATCTTTTCTTTAATATGCGTTTTAATTAAAAAATATGATAATTATCATTTTTGTCCTCCTTTAAAATATTATTTTTGTACTTGGAAAATTTTTAACTCCTTTTCCAGACCAAAGTTCGAGAAATTATATCCTGATTTCTTTGATGGCATTTTAGTCTTAAATTTTGCAAAGCCTTTTCAAAATTTGTCGATAAATTTTGCTGATCAACATTTAAAGTTGCCGATAGTGGCTTCTTATAACGAATTTGCAAAATGTTTCATTCTCTTCCCCTGTGTAAGGCAGCTTTGAGTCTACTCGCATATCTTTCATATTCTTCTATAGACTCAGTGATTTTACTGTACATTCAATATTTTGCATTTAACTTTAAGATTTAAAAATTAGTTGCTTTGAACAGACCAAGACAGTTTGTCGCCAGTAAAATGTAAAACCGTCATCAAACGCGCGTAGCTTTTTTTAGCTCAAAGTTTGAAATGCTGATTCTCTTTACATATCGATACACGTTTTTTGCAGGTTAGGTTTGAGAATTTGGTCTAACGTCAGTCCCGCTTGCATTAAACGTCATTAAATGTCACTCAGCATAGTGTTTCCGGTATTCTTTATTTGACTTTACGTTACGCGATAAATTTACTCAGTCGTCATACAACCAGAAAAGATGTCTTTGTTTCATTTTCAACAGTAAATTAGATACTGGACGGTTTTTCTATATAAAGTAACAACAGCACGTGTCATGCTTTAAGCATACAGATTCTCCTTACAGGTCTTCGTACATCTTCACTGAACCAGTTGGGAGAATTTTGTTTTTACATAAAGGCAATTCTTCATGGTGATGAATAATGTTATTCTTTAAATCTTTTCAGATGATTTTGTATTGATATTTAGAGGAGACATAAAATGTTTTTAACTGTTACGTTTGAAAGAGTTAAAACCTTCCAAAGCTTATTTGGGGCAATTTGAGTTGAAATGTAAAGAGCGTTAGAGAATTTCATTCAGTTTTCGAGCAATTTTAGCCCAATTTAACCATTTTAACCATATATAAATGTGTTGAAAAATAACTACAAAACACAGAAGCGTCCTCTAACTTTCAGGATTCAGTTCGGGAATCGAAACGTTTTCAAAAATCTTTTTTAGAGATAACGGTGTTTGTGTTATTTTTTAATCGTTGTACTTATCACGCTTTCAGTGTAGCAACATCCTGAATAAAACGTCTATTGACTGTAGGAAGTTTATTTGAAGACCGACTGCTTCACGCACACTCACTCACTCATCCTCATCGAGCCCATGAGGACTCTTGAGGCCGGGACTGCTTCACGCAGAGAAGGTTATTTACCACTCCAAGAAACCAACAGTTCGTGTTGCTTTCCCAAGCTAAGCTAGTTATTCTGATGATGACTAAATACCAGTAGTTAAAAGGAAGGAAACAGAAATATTTAATGTTACCTGAAAGGTGATAACTGTTCGCCTCTGTTAGCACAGTGTTTGAACTTTCCGGCAGTCTTTATTCGACTATTCGTTACGCGATAGAGTTATTCAGTCATCACACAACCAGAAAAGATGTCTTTATTTTCATTTGCAACAGAAAATTAAATACTGGCTGGTTTTTCTATATAAAGTAACAACAGCCCGTGCCATACTCTAAGCATACAGATTCTCCTTTCAGGTCTTCGTACATCTTCACTGGACCAGTTTGGAGAATTTTGTTTTTACATAAAGGCAATTCTTCATGGCAATGAACAATGGTATTCTTCAAAATCTATTAAGATGATTTTCTATTGATATTTAGAGAAGAAATAACTTTTTTAAAATGTTGAGTTTGAAAGAGTTAAAAACTTGTGAAGTTTACTTGAGGCAATAAGAGTTGAAAAGTAAACAGCGCTAGAGAATTGTATTTAGTCTTCGAGCAATTTTAGCCAAATTTACTCATAGAACCAAATATAAATGTGTTGGAAAATAACTACGAAATACAGAAACGTCCTCTGGCTTTCAGGATTCAGTTCGGGAATCGAAACGTTTTCAAAAATCTTTTTTAGAGATAATAAGTGTTTGTGTTCCTTTTTTAACCGTTGTACTTATCGTGCTTACAGTGTAGCAACATCTTAAATAAAACTTCTATTATTGACTGCAGGATGTTTATTTGAAGACCGACTGCTTCATGCAGAGAAAATCATTTGCCGCTCTAAGACATCGAAAGTTCACGTTGCTTTTCCAAGCTAAGGTAGTTATGCCGATGATGACTAAATATGAGTAGTTAAAAGGAAAAAAACAAAACTATTTAATATTACCTGAAAGATGAAAACTGTTCGCCTCTGTTAGTACTTGATCCGTTTTCAAACATAAGCAACAATAAATTAATGCACTGGAAAGTTAAGCCCTAAACATCTGTTTGTTTTTTAAATAAACTTAGGAAATGAGCTTGAAAACTATAATGAATTCCTCTCACGCATTCCATATGCAGAGTTTAATTCGCAGTACGGTGACGTATATCCAGTTTCCAAAGAAGAGTTTTCATTATCGCTCTAAAATTATCGGCCTTGTTACCAAAAACTGGAACAGTAAAAGGAAACACTTTTTATTATTGATGTCTTACTAAAGACAACTCTAACCTGCGCGTAAACTGAAAGTTTAATCTCTTTCTAACTGACAGCTCTTTTGTTTCCATCCTTTCTTTAGTTTGAATTTTGAATAAAAAGATGTAAAAATTATCATTTTTGTCTTCCTTTAAAATGATATTTTTGCACGTAGAAAATTTTAACTCTTTTCCAAACGAAAGTTCGAGAAACTATATTTTAATTTCTTTGACTGAATTTTAGTCTAAAATTTTGAAATGCATTTTCTGAATTTGCCGATAGGTTTTGCCGATCAACATTTTAAGTTGCCGATAATGGCTTCTTATAACGCCATTGTCAATTTTTTTAAATTTTCTTTTTCTGTGTAAGGCAGCTTTTAATTAGTCTGCTCGCATATATTTCAAATTCTGCTATAGACTCAGTGGTTTTACTGTACATTCACGCTTTTGTATTTAACTTTAATATTTTAAAAAACAGTTGCGTTGGACAGACTTACTGTTTGCCGCAAGTAAAATGTAAAACCGTAATCAAACACGCGTAGCTTTTTTTACCTCCAAGATTGAAATACTGATTCCCTTTACATATTGGTACACATTTTTTGCCGGTACGTTTTGAGAATTTGGTCTAACGTCAGTCCCGCTTGCATTAAACGTCATTAAATGTCACTCAGCACAGTGTTTGAACTTTCCGGTAGTCTTTAGTTGACTTTTCATTACGCGATAGAGTTTCTCAGTCATCACACAACCAGAAAAGATGTCTTTATTTCATTTTCAACAGAAAATTGAATACTGGACGGTTATTCTATATAAAGTAATAACAGCACGTGCCATGCTTTAAGCATACAGATTCTCCTTACAGGTCTTCGTACATCTTCACTGAACCAGTTGGGGAATTTTGTTATTATATTAAGGCAATTCTTCATGGTGATCAATAATGTTATTCTCAAAATCTATGCAGATGATTTTGTATTGATATTTGGACTTTTACGTTTGAAAGAGTTTCAAACCTTGCAAAGCTTATTAGAGGCAAAATGAGTTGAAATGTTAACAGCGCTAGAGAATTTCATTCAGTTTGAGCTATTTTAGCCCAATTTACTTATTGAACCATATATAAATGTGTTGGATTACAAAAATACAGAAACGCCCTCTTCCTTTTGAGATTCAGTTCGGGAATCGAAACGTTTTCAAAGGCAAAAGGTGTTTGTGTTCCCTTTCTAACCGTTGTACTTATCATGCTTTCAGTGTAGCAACATCCTATATAAAACGTCTATTGACTGCAGGAAGTTTATTTGAAGACCGACTGCTTCACACACAGAAGGTTATTTATCACTCCAAGAAACCAAAAGTTTATGTTGCTTCCCCAAGCTAAGCTAATCATGCTAATGATAACTAAATACGAGAAGTCAAAATGAAGCAAACAAAACCATATAATATTACCTGAAAGATGATAAATTTTCGCCTCTGTTCTTTTCCTGACCAAATCAAATCCCTTGTCTGGACATTTCGAACAATAACGTTTTAAAAGCAACCTAATACAAACAAGTTAAGCCATATAGGCAGCCCAAACATTTCTTTGGTTTACTTTTCCTAAAATTTTAAGTCTTTCAAAATTAAAAAAGCCTTCTTCTGTTTCTAAATTCAAATCATTCTCTACCCTGTAGTACCCCAGCATATCCTTAACACGCTCTGCGGACCCTTAGCTACTCGTAAGAAGGTGATCTGGGAACTAGAAAACAGCCAAAATGGCCGCCGTGTTATCGTCTGCAGGTTGTGGGCCTCAGCGGAAAGTTCAACTCGTTCAGCACACCTTTAAAGACTCTTTGCAGTCTAAACTAGGATGCAGCATTTGTTCACATACTTTGGAAACTTTCTGACTGTTTAGGCTCTAAACATGCAATGATTTCTTATTTCGAGGATCTTTTGCACGCGGCGATGTTCGTCTCAATATTTCAGCTGATTTTAACTCAGTCTCGCTCGTCGTGAAGTGACATGTTAAGTACAGAAGTGAATCTTTACAGGTAAGAGATACCTTAAGTATTTCTCGCTGTCTCTTTTGAACTTGTTTAGTCACTGGAGACGCGGGACTTGATTCTCTATGTGTCATAACAGGACGTAACAAGTCGATAATTTCGATAGTCGATAAAATTCGATCGTTGTCGATCGAATTCGATACTAATCAATCGACAGATATCGGAAATCGATAAAAGTCGATCACACAATTTCTTGTGATTATCGACTTTGATCGACTGCGATCGACAAGTATCGGAAATACAAAAAACTGTGGTGTTACGTGGTGTTGCAGTGTTTATACGGCGGGCTAGCATGAAGCTGCATGAAGTTCTTGCCATCATTTCGCAAGGTAATCAGCTGTAATGAATAACAGACGACTTTGTTGTTTAGTTTTTTATTAAACTTTATTGCCATACGGACGGAATAATACACTTCCATATAAAATTCGTTCGAGCTATAACTGGTTTCGATAGTGCTCGGTATTTGCCGATAATTGTCACTGAATTGTCAATCGACAAGTTTAATTTGTCAAAAAAGGTCGATAATCAGTTGAAAAACTTGTGATTATCGACTTTTATCGACAAATTAAACTTGTCGATTGACGATTATCGACAAATATCGAGCACTATCGACTTATCGACTACGTTTCCGATGATCGACTTTGATCGACTTGTTACGTCCTGGTCATAATTAACAAATAAAGAAGCCTTAGCCATGTTTTATACTGTCATAAAACACGACGGGCACTTGCGAACACGAGGGAAATGTAGAAAACATTCGCCTGCGGCTCATGTTTTCTACATTTCTCGAGTGTTCTCAAATGTCCGGAGTGTTTTATGACAGGATAAAACATGGTTTAGGCTTCTTTCTTTGCTTTATGATATAGATTTTAGACACCGCGAGTGAAAAGTTTAATTAAAAATATGTACAACAAGAGCGAGTAAACAAAGATGAAAGGCAGAAAATAGTTTACGGGAAGACCAGAAAACTGACACAATTTCATTCAGTATTCGACGTAAAATAAGGCTGAGCATTTCAGGTAAGTTTGTTACCTTTTAATCTTGATCTTGTCTTTTTGAACTTCGATAAACTTCACCGACTGCACCGAGTGCAATTTCGTCTCAGCATAATATAGTAGTTTCGATGACATCCGTCCCTTGCCTCGTTCGACTTGAACAAGGCGTATAATTTCCAGAAAAGCTATTGCTTCGGATATTCCCGTAAACCTTAATTGTTGTCACAATCAAGTTCCAGCATGAATAGACGATTTAAGAGGAGATTGTCGAAGAAAATCTTCGAAAGAAAACTCTCTCGCTCGCTTTGCTTGCGAGTTTCATTCAACTCAAGCAGTGGACACCGCGCCACAATTTTTCCCGCCTCACTTCGTTTACATCAAAATGAAATGTCCAGTGGATTTATACTTAAAAAGGAATTTAATAAAACAATTATTCCATTCGCCCTTGTTGGATACGAGTGGTTATAGCCAACGAACAGTCAACGACGCGCGAAGCACTCGAGGAAAGCTGACGAAAAACAATAAAACATGATTTTTCTATGTTTTATACTCTGATAAAACATAGGTTTTTAGCCAATCAGAGCGCGCGTAGACTCCTATCTATATTATAATTGAATATATAACGGGATATATAAGAACCTGGCCTATAAATTTTTGAGAACCTTAGTCCGTTTGGTAGGCAAAAATTTGCTAGTTAGACACCCTCTACATAAGAAACTATTTAGCCAAAAATTTGGAAATAGGTTCTTATTTTCTAAAATTGATTAAAAATGTTTACTTTAGGGAAATAAGATAAGTCGACAATCTGGATCCTCTTTGGAGACACTTAGGAGCCTTATCACTCCAGTTGCAATGTTCATGCCAGTGTTGAAAATCATAAAATATCATTACTGATGATACAGTCACAAAATTAAAAATAAAATGGTATGCAAAAATATCACTGAATGCTACTGAATACCACCAAAAAACAAATTACCATCTTTTATTATTTACTGCCAAAAATTCTATTAGCAACAACAATTTAAATTTTTCTTTAGAAAATAAGAGCCTACTGAGAACCTAATAGGTTAAATTTGTGCTAATTACCATTTATGTAAGAACCTGTTTAGGTTAACTTGGGAAAATGCTTGCTTTCTCGTGGGTTTTTACTGTATATATTTTCCTTCATGTTAATGTTTGGAAAAACCTCTTGACTGGTGTGGGTATTGCCAATGTGTGAGCCAGCGAGTCATGCAAGCCATTTCGGTTAGCCTAAATAACACTCTGGTTAGCCTACAGTAGCTAAGGTAGCTTGGGGTTAGCCTTTATATTGGGTTAGGGATTTCTGGCTCGCGTGGCTCGCGAGTCATGTGAGTCATGTGAGCCATTCTGGTTAGCCGAAATAACACATTGGTTAGCCTAAATAGCACTCTGGTTAGCCTCTACTTAGTTTGGGTAGCTTGCGGTTAGCCTTTTATTGGGATTTGGGATTTCTGGCTTGCATGGCTCGCATGGTTTGCTGGCTCGCATATTGTCAAAACTCGACTGGTGTCTTACAACTTAAAAATTAAACAAACTTTCCAAGAATTAATATACAGACGTACCACTCTAACGGTAAACAAGGGAAAATATCTAAGCAGGGAGGGGGAAGGTTGGTACTTGGGATTTCAGATAACAGGGATGTTCAAATGGGGGCAAAAATCTAGACCCTAAAAAATCCCTAGGGCTTCCAACTTAAAAAAATGCCTGGACCAAAATTAACCCCTAAAAAAATCCCATACCAAATTTCTGACGCTCAAATTTCCAGAAAGAGGGAATAATAACATAAAGAAAAACATTACAACAACAGCAGAACATGTTTGGTTTTACTTTATTTGCAGAACTAAGCAGCCAAGACACTACCTAGCCACTAAAAAAATACTTTTTAAATTTTCCTTCCCAAAAAAATCCTCGGAATTGAAAATTTCAAACCCCCAAAAATCCTTCGATCATCCCAGTCATTGGAAATGCCAAGTACCCTCACTGGGGTCACATTACACATGTCACAAGCACAGGTCACCGTGCTGGTAATATACAAAGGATAATAGATGGTGGAGAGATATGAAATTTATCTTTGAGTGTTCAAATCAATATAACAAGAAAAGATAAATTTCATATCTCCAAGCAACCATGTATTATTCTGTTTGTTATATAAACCTACTTATTGCAACGTTTTTGACAATTTTCAAAAGAATTCGGCCCATTTTCCGAAGATTTCCAAAGATTTTCAAAATGTTGCCCAAGGTTGCACAAATGTTTCCAAACATTTTCAGAACTCTTCCAAAAATGTCCGAAGATTGTCAAAGATTGCATAGGAAGATCTGAGAATGTTTAGACTTAATAAACTTTGGCTCATTGAACATTGCAACATGGGAAACTCTGAAAGCTGATTGGTCAAAAATGATATCACACGTGTGGATATCATTTTTATCCACAGGTGTGATACCATTTTTATCAATTTGCTTCCACTTGCTATACCACTGAAGTTTATATAATAAATAATAATATATCCTTCCTACATCTTCCTAGCACTTATCGAAGAATGACATTGATATAAAAGTGTCAAATTTTTTTCTTAGAACACAGATTTTTCAGGTGTATCATCAGTGTGAATAAAAACCATTAAAATACACAATATTTATAACTATGTTTGCCTCCAACATACAAGATAAATTCTCAATAAAATTCTGATTGGGTCCAGTCTTTGAGACAATGAGGGATAGCTCTAGTCATGAAGCCTACATGGCGGTGGTATAGCTAGCCAGTAAGCCTGTAGTCCTGGGCTGACATGTTTTTCAGTCTTCTCACACTTTTAAAATGTGCAATAGAAAAAAATTCAAGCTTGTGCACATTTGAGATGAAATAGAAAGCAACTTTTAACATATCTTACCATTATTATAAAACTCGCAACTCCTCTTTCCTAATGAGACCAAGCAGGGTTCATATGCTTCTTGAAAACTCTTGAAAACCCTTGAATTTCAGGAGTTAGATTTTAAGGCCTTGAAAGTACTTGAAATTGATTTTTGGTCCTTAAAAGTCCTTGATTTTTTCATTGAACGTGAAAGGCCTCAAAGCAATGAGAAGACCGCCAAAATATGCGATTTTTTTAGTTCTTCAGCAAGCACATCAATGGCACAACAGACTGGAAATCGTTAATTTGGGGGTAAATTTCATTTAAAACAAGTCCTTGAAATTTCCAAGAAGGGTCCTGGAAAGCCCTTGAAAAGTCCTTGAATTTTTGGCCTGAAAAAGCGTACGAACCCTGAGTCCAAGGCTCATCTAGCAAGTGCAAACCATGGAGCCTTCTGGGTTAACCAGGTGACAGGCCAATGTACAATGGCATGTGCTGTTAATGAAAAGTATATTTGTTGACAGACATCGGTTTACACACAGTTTCCTTGTTACAAAATGTTGGAATTTTGATCTTGAAAATTATCCCCAGTCAACTCCCCCCCCCACCAAGCCCCTTAAAAAGCTGTTGGTCATGCCTACAACTCTTCAAAAAGATAGCCACATCCCTGCATGTCTACTGAGTGTACTGGATCAGAATTTATCAGCCCTTAAAAGGAAGATTTACATTTAACACTTATACCGAGGGAAACAAGAAAATTTGATTTCCAGCGAATCTCAGTAGCTTTGAGATTGGAGGGTTCAAGCAAAATTATCTGGTTTCCCGAGGGACAAGACATTAAGCGATCTGTTATATATTACAACAAAGTTCCTGTACAATGGTAGTTTTCAGTTGTCAGCACTGTTACTCTCTGATATCATAGATTAGGCAATGTTGCTTCCTCAGACTCTCATTGGGTACTTGAACTATAAGTACCCAATGAGAGCATGCTATCTTGTAAAAAAATTAAATCCTACTATGAAAAATTCATTTTTACACCTTCAGTGGCATGCCTGTAAACTAGCTATCTCTTGAGATATGAAGCTAAGTGCATGACCACTATAAACATATATTTATTTATTTTATTTATAAGTCAACAAAACCAGGTTTTTATGTGGATACCTCTTTTATAGTTTCAACAACAAGGACAGTATGCAGTATTATGATACTGTCATCAAATAAAGAAGTCATGAGAATTGAGTTTTATTTTCTTGTTTCATGTATGCTGCTGTCAGAATAGAAAGGTATTAACCCAAGAACAATAAAGGCATATAGAATATAGTTCCATAGGAATGTACAAATAATTTTTTACTTGCAGTAGAAATTAATGATCAGTTATTCGTGTTTAAATAATATGTTCATACCTAATATTTGTTTATACGAAGCCATCATTACAAGTGGATAACTTGTGTATTTTATTTTATAAAGATAATAATTTATGCATGTGGTTTTCGAGTCTATTATTAAAAAACCGCTGCATCATGATATGGCGTTAATTGGAGGGAAGCTTTATTAATATTTTTGGATTTATCGAGTAGATACGGTATTGAGAGTATCTATTTCAATAAATTTGCCACAACTTTCCCGATCTCGGCCTTTTTCTGCATTGCGGACCTAGCAAAAAAAGAGGCGGTTACCAAGCGCGTAGTAAACTGCACTTCATCAGCTCAGCTGTTTTGAACAGAAAGCCAAGGGCTGTGGACGCTAGAAGGACACAAAAAGGTAGTTCAAAACCAGGTTTTAAGGCTTTTGCTGTTAATCAGGTTTTTCTAAACCAGTTTTGAGTCCGTTTTAGTCTTTTTCGAATTTTGTTAAAACGATAGAAGTCGTCCGCACTCGCGAACGGGAGACCGTCTTTCCAAAAGTTCGCTCGTTCAAGACGTTTTGGCCTTTGGGAGCAAGGAGATTTGCGCCAGGGGACTAGATTAGCACTAGCAGAAAAACAGCTGTTTATAAAAAGGAAAAAAACATTGAACAGGCACAGCTGAAACGACAGTTCACTTTAGGTTCTGCTAATGTTAATATGTTAGGTCTTTTCGGTCTAACTTCAAATTGCATTGTTTTCCTCACTTATGGAGCTGAAGTTCTTTCTCAAACACTTTGTTAGTAAGCTTATATGTTTTTAAGCTTATGTGTTATTCAAAATCGTTTCATTTGCAGGGCGACCGAAGGAAAACACCGTGAAGATGTCATTACAAGGAGACAGCTAGTGAAAAATTCGCCTGCATGGTCCTCCATAGGTAAACTCACGTTTTTTCACGCATGAGCATGTATTTTCCTCTGTTTTAGATACAATAATAAGCACTTAAAGATGAATTCCAGTCCGTACTGCGCAATCTCGGCTGCAATGTTTATGTGAGCCCACACGAAGGGAATGTTTACAAGCAAAACTAAAAATTCCGCGACAAACTTACCTTTTTCTTCATTATTAACGCCAGATATCCTTGCAGAACAAATAATAACGAGTAGAAGAACCTTGTCGCTATTTCAAACCGACGTTTCAGCTCATCGGAAATTCTAGAACGAAACAAACTGTAATGGCGGACTAAAAAACGTCATGTATGCTGTCACCAAAGTGTAACATTTCAACGAATTCAAAACAAAAACGTAAACAAACCCCGAGTCTGCGCAGTACGGACTGGAAATCAGCTTTAATGACTGGCCCCAAGGGAAACAGCGAGTTTTGTGTTTTGTGTCCCCAAAACCCTCAATTTTCGCAAGGCGAAGCTGAGGGGAACATTGAACATCGAGGGGAAACCAAACTGACTGTTTCCCGCATTAAACGCTCTGTGTTTTTCATTATTCACTACTAAATTTTTCTTCAGATTAAAACCACATTAATGTATTTATTGAAATTGTTTAAACTGTGTGATACAATATATTTTGAAATTGCATTGTGATATGTTCTTAAAAACATGTTACACGAGGCAATTTTCCTTGCAACGCAAAGATGTTGACTTAAAAACATTGCTATCTTCAGAAGCTGGGATCTCCTGCGAGCGAAGGACGCTTTTTGATTGGCTGATTTTAATAAAATTGCATTGCAAGTTGCGATTAGCATGTCATACGCAGCAACTTGTCTCATACCTTGCAAAAAGTAGGGAATTATTCTTCTTTTCTTGCAACTTGCAACGCAACATTTTGTTGCATTGCAGGTTGCAAAAATGAGATTTTTTTTAAAACTGGCAATGCAAGATTTGTCGGGTTGCAAGTTCCAAGAAAATTTGCCTCGTGTAACATGTCCTTTATTTGAGTCGAATGAAATTTTGAAATGCTGACTCGCAACACTTTGGTCACTTTGAATTTGGATTTTAACATTTTCCCTTAAAAGAAGGTCAAACTGCACTTCCCCAGAAAAACCAATTGCAATTGGTCAATTAATATAAAGACATATGACAAATATAAAAATAGCACAGATTCCTTACCCCACAATGTCAAAATCCCCACCAAATCAAAACACATAACCACCCTTTGCCTGCCCCCTCCTCCCACAGGTTTAACGTTGATAGGTACATAATTTAATAAAACTTCAACTCTAAATTTCCCTGTTTAACAATATCAACTAAGATATCCAGCTTCACTCAAACTGCTCAGCTGCTCAGTCATATGCCAGATATAAGTTACATTTACTTCATACATTGTACTGTTAACTTTTAAATGTGTATCTGTATTGACTTGAAAAGTTGTAGTGGTATTTCAGCATAACCTGTTGTTTCTTCTTCAAATACAAGATAGTAAAAGGCTTATCCACACTCACTGTAAACTTAGCATTTTCCCCCTGGGCACTTTGATTCATTTGGAAAAATAGACCTTGATTGATTCTTTTGTAGTGTCACTGTTCTGTTTTGTATATAAACTTGCATCTGTGATCCCAGTTTCTGTGCAAGACACAGCAAATGAAGATGGTGCTTTTCCTACAACTTCATAAAATATTTGAAAATCATTTGAGGCAAGTCTTGTGTGAAGACTATCATCTAAGGATCTCAGGCTTACATCTGTCCTTTCAGCTGTCTTTGCATACTCTTCAGCCAGATGGTAATCTCTTCTTTGATAACAGGGCCAAGTTGTATACGCCAAAGTTGAACTTGTGCAAAGACATTTTGCTCAGTTTTCTGCTTTTCAAAATAGAATTAAGCGTGTCTTTGACTTCTTGTTCAAATAAGATGAAATTCACCACGCCGCTTGGATTCAGCTTTTTTCATGAAGACTGCTGACATAACAATGACTGACATAAAATGAACCTTAGCAGCGCCCACTGGCCGGCATGCATTGATTCCTGGAGATCTTTTTAAAAGCATACTTTTTGGACGGTTTTGACAATTTTGGTCAGATATGAGCTAAATCTGCTCCAAGTTACTGGAAATGACATTTGTATCATTAGATTGATGTTATTGCTCTCTCTTTTCTTGTATCTTATCCGCAAAGTGCTGATCATGTGAAGTCTGCTTTTATATAAAACTTTACAAATTTATTCTGGCTGTACTAAACTTTTACTTGGAACTTTGTACCTAGGAACTAATGGTCTTGTAGTTTAACAAGATTTCTTAACGCACTGCACATCAACCACAGTGTATGTACACTTTGATGTTTGGCTCCTTGTCAAAGTGACAAAAAATTGTCCTAAATTTGACAAAATCTTGATTAAGTTAAAATGGTTTACACTTTTCAATGGTTAAAATGGTTTACACATTTTTCAAGTTGATTCAAAATTTTAAATTTCTTATTTAAAGTACCTAAATATTTAATTCATGTAAAACTCTTCATACATAGTTTATTACTGCTTGTGGGCAATTCCACATGAGATGTACTAAAATTTAGATTTTTGATAAGACTTTTCAGATGGAACTATTCCTTTTGCTGTTTTGCAGGCATGTTATAGCACACAGTAAAAACATTCTTCTTGGCTTTTGACAAAACGGTGCTCAGGGGGTCCCGAAAGTACACTTTTTTGGTCACAGAATGCACTGTCTGTGATACACATCTCTATCTTCTGAAAACATAAGGCAGAAAATTTCAACAACCTTGATCACTTGTTTTAAGACAAATATCTTAGTGATGTTAACATATAGCTGATAATTACTTGATCCAAAATATTTTCTTAAAATAGTAGCAAGGATATGAAGTTCTTTCAACGATATTATGTAACGTCCATGTCGTTAAAGGATTTTTTCCTTCTATAACTATTTTTTTGTTCAGCTATATATCCAGTACAAACACTTTGATGAAAACAAAACGAGTAGAATCAGTTAGCTTTATTTTCATTTTTTTAGCCCAAATGCTACCAGAAAGCACCCTGAAGCATAACACTTAATTTGTTCTCCTGAAGTGCTTACATACCCCTCCCAACAAAAAGGGAAACTTTTTACCCGACCCTTTCCCCTAACAAGGCGCTACATACACCAGGTTGGTTGACCCGTCTAATAAATTTTGTGACCCCTTGGTACAAAAACTTAACTGGAACACTGAGCTTGCTGTTCTGGAAATTGAAATGGTCTTCTGATATAATTAGGAACTGTAACTTGGCAAAAGAAGACATTTGAAAGTTGAATGGTGGTCCAAGCCTAGTGTTCTCTCTTGGAAGTTTTGAAGGCCAGGTGAAGGTTCTGACTGTGATTTTTAACGGTTGTGCAGGGAGCCTGCTGGGGCCTGAATAGAATGATAAAAATGATTTCCACACTTATAATGTAATTGTGCACGGTTTAGCAAGTAACTGTTCTTCAGCTGTTTACTGAGTCCCATATGTCAGCTGCTTTCTCAAAATCAAAATCTTCAACCTTTTGCAACTTAATATAAATCATTAAAAGATTGTGGTGATTTGTCCTTGCGTGTTGTTCTACCAATTCCCATTGTACATGTAGTTAAAACATGGAACATCAATCTTATTCTTATCTTAGTCAATGGGTTCTTTGGTTGTTTTAAAATCGTATCCCTCTCACCACAGAAAGTCCTTCAGCCCAGCAAAGGCAAAACTTGATTTGTTGTGTTTGGAAGTAATGGATGTTGAGATGTCTGTTGCCATTTTGGACGACTGAACTTCTTCTCCTGAACTGCTTTCACTTTTCTGCATGTTTTCCAGAGTAAAAGCGGAGTTTAGTTTCTTTGAGAAGCTTTTTGTTTCCGTTCCAAGCATCCTGTGTTGACTGAGTTCATCAATTTTGACATTTTTTCCACGATTGCACGATTGATTTAGTAGTCCATGTAAGACACCTTGAAGTGTCCTTGTGCCTGGGACAATTTTAACCCTCTCAGGGCCAAGTTTCCTAAAATTACCATTCCCTCAGGGCCAAATATTTTTAGATTTAGAATCAGTTTCATAACCAACATTACATTTTGTTTGATATCTCAAAGAATATTTAATGGATAATGTTCAAATTTTGAGGAAGCTTACATGAGACATTTTGCAACAAAATGATACCATATATGATGACGTCATTTGATCACGTGACTTGAAGCTTGCATTGAATCATGGGAATTAATAACAAAATTGTATAAGTTCTTAAAAGTTGCAAATATATGAATAAAAAATCAACTTTAGCAATTGCAACACTTGTCTTTTTATGAAATCACCTTGATCATCGAAATATTGGAATGCATATCTACTTGTTTCCACAGAAATAAGTTCAAATGCTGCCTCGGGCATAAACAAATGGAAGAAGTCCACAGGGGTAAAGTTAGTGGTATCAACTAAAATACCTTGCCTTTCGTTGTAATCCTGAAGCCATACACTTTCATACGGATCAAAGTCTTCGTAAACTTCCCATTCAATTTGTTCAGCTTGACGATCACGAGGATGTCTAACAGGAATAGGAGCGGCAGCATGCTCTGGTTCTGGTTCACTATCGGCACTATCGTGATCAGACAGCAAACTCGCTTCGAAATCACTGTTATTATCACTGCTACTGCTATAGTCAGCCAGAGAAACTTCAAAATCACTATCAGATGCATCGCCACCAAATTCTGAGCCACTGTCTTGAAAAACAGCCGCAGCAACTTCTTCTGTTCTGTATCTTCGACCAGTCGCCATTTTTAAATCACAGGTGATGTAAACAACTCGAAATGCTTCGAAAATCCTTGCAAAATACTCGATGTATTGTGTTTGCATTCAAAATGGCGGATTTATTACACAGCACGTGTTTTTTGAGCAGCATCGATAGAAGCAAACTTCTCATTGGATAAATAAGACAGCATATTTAATTGGTTAATTTCATTCTCTTACGTAAGGCCGTGTATGGGTAGGGCGACTTAAGTCGCCCGTGGCCGTGAAAGGGTTAAGATGTCTACCATACAACAAAACAGGTACATCACAGGTTGAACATATTCCTGGCAGGAGAAACGCTTTGATAACTGTATTTTTAACACAGTGACAGAAACACCAGGAAATGTTCCATCACCTTCACTGAGTGATTTCTTCTTTCCAGATCTCAAATTAATGTTATATATTTGGTTTTAAGCCAGGTGGCAATGATTTTTTAACAAATCAAGCCCGGTGGCTGGCCGCCTGGCCTTAAATACCTGGGGAGAACACTGAAGCCATCGCTTCAAGGCCAGTGGTACATGCTTGTCCCTTCTCTCTCTAAGAACATTAACTGAACATTGTTGTGAGTTGTGTCTAAAACCCTGCCAAAGTAGTATTTTTTCTGGTAAGCCGCGGTGTAGCACTTTCCTGCTTGAATTAATGTGGGAAGTGGATATACCTTCCCATGCAATTCTTTGTTTCTCTGCACTTGTTGCAGGCATCTAAATCTAGTAAAGAAACGTTTCATTTTTTAGCAGAAAACAGGCTCAAGTGATACCGAGCATGCTCATGTCTTAAGACTGCTGACAATGCAGGTTAATACACTATGTAAACAACCATGAATTGTTCCTTTGAAACTTCCCTTTCTGTCAGCAGATACATTTCATGCATTTTACATGTATAACAAATTTACAATTGTCAGCCTTATTTATTAGAACTGCAGCGTATTTGTCAATAGGCTTGCCGCTTTCCTGGCCTTATGAAAAGTATAAGAGCCTTTTACAGTTTGCATTCTTCCTAAGTTCACAAAATGTCTCAAACTGCTCCAGAACTTTTACTTTATCACATCCAGAGCTTCATCTTTGATCACCCTTAAGTAAGTAAGTAGGACTTTATTTAACGAGGGTGACACCTGACAGTAATCAAACTGACAAACTTGTGGCCCTCACAAAAATATAAAAAAGGTGGTGACCTGAATATAGTACAGTAGTCAGTTTAAAGTGGTTACACTTAAATCTTGTCCAGTTTTGCGATGAATTTTCTATAGAGAGCTGCAGAAGAACTGACTGGCGGGAACAACTGTTGGTCCATTATTTTGTTTTTACAACCTGGGTTTGGTTTATATCAACAGCTACAAACCAGTGAATTCACGAAAGAATTACTCCACAAACAGCTAAAATCCAACACTTGGCAATCCAATAATCCTTTAGACTTCAAGGGACCACAGACAGTGGTAAAACTTGACAGAATTTTTCACTTAACGATCATGTGTACAATACTCCCGATTTAAAGTGAGTATGTGGTGGGAGGCGCCGTGGCCTAATGGTTAGCGCGCTCGACTCCGAGTCGAACGGCCCGGGTTCGAGGCCTGGCCGGGGCGCTGCGTTGTGTTATTGGGCAAGACACTTTACTCTCACAGTGCCTCTCTCCTCCCAGGTGTATAAATGGGTACCGGCAAATTTACTGCTGGGGGGTAACCCTGCGATGGACTAGCATCCCATCCAGGGGGGAGTAGCAATACTCCTAGTTGCTTAATGCTACGGAAACCGGGATAAGCTCCAGCTGTATGAGCCTCATGGCTCGGAAACAGACTTTACCTTTACCAATGTCACTTGAGCCTGCACTCTAAGAAATCATCAGTACAAGTGCATATTGTCGCAGGAAGTGTAAAAAATACACACCAGTACTGTCATAGAGGCCAAAACCCAGCTGCAGTGAAGATGGCGGTTGAACTTCTCAATGAATGTTTGAAAATGACGATATCAGCAGAGCAGACATGGGGCTACCTAAGACATATAATCAACAGAGCCATCTTTCAGCTTTGAATAAAGAGCATTCTCAATTTACTTGTATGCATGTGTATCATAAATAATTATGTCTTCCTATCATTCCAAAAGGAAGCTTCTGAATGAATTTAAACATTGACATGAAGCTTCTCTGGGTGGAATGGCTTTTTACTGGCAGCCCTAAGGCATCTAATGAACAGAGTCATCTTTCAACTTTGAGAAGAGAGTTTGCTTATGTGCATTCCTTCTTGGTATCATTCCCAAAACTTCCTTCTCAACAAATTAAATTAAACATTGAAATAGTGGGTGGAATATTAAGACATGTTTAGCTGAGAGGGAGAGTCCCCTCTACTAATCGCTGACACCTAAGCAAAACCTAACTAAAAGGGAATGACATGGTACTTCAAATTTACTGCAAAGTGCACCAACAACGATGAATTAAAAATGCACCTTGACCTGATAGAGATTAAGAAAGAAAAAAAGAAAGAAAGAAAGACCCCTTCATTTATAACTATGAACTTCTGGATGGGGCTTGTGTCTTAGGTTCAGTGCTACGGAAGTGTTGTTTGAAACATTAACGTACGGTGCGGCTGATTTCCCTGATGTTGAGAGCTGAGCACTTTTTGCACAAGATGCAATAGAGCAAGTTGCCCGAGTTACAACTGTAATGTTCTGTGTTCTTAATAGAACAGATTGGGCCATTAACAGTTAGTGAGGGGCTAATTGACAGGTATGGCATCTTGGGTGGTTGCAGGAAACTGTGCTTGGCCACATGGGAGTGACAAGAGCCACCAGACAGTTCTATGTTGGACTTAAGTGTTTTTGCAGTAAAAGTTCATCTCCTTTAAACAGTGTCTTCTGCATCTGTCAGGGGACTAGCAGCTTGTGGGCAAAGATTTCTCGGTACAAGAAAAACTCCTGGGCCTTCTGGATATTGACAGTTGAACCATGGTCCTTCAGATATTGTTGTAGATTGTGATGAAACAATGTTAGACACATGCATTGGGACTGATCACCTTGCCTTTTTTTTAATAATTTAATTTTTATTAGGTGCAAAGTTCATATGAATATGCCCTAATGCACTATCAAAAAATTAATGCAAAATAGTTACTGTAAAATATACAAATGAATGTACAAATGAGTATCTTAATATAAGTCTTAAACTTGAAAAAATTAAAATAAATAGAAATGCCTTTAAATATATGAATGTAGAATCCATACATAGAACCAAAATAAAATAACGATGTGGTGAAATTCAAACTTATTTACATATTAACTACTATCTACATATCATCTAACATTACACTTCAATTATATGTAGCAAGAAAGAAGTTGCCCGTCAATATTAGAAATAAAAATAACTTTAACAAATCCCCTAATCGTTTGACAAAAACATAATTCAAGTCATCGGTCTTAATATATGTACAGCAGATATTTTTGGAGCATCAATTCCAAACAGACATACACAGACAGCATCTTATTGTTTTCTCTTATTTCTATCAATGTTAGTAACACAACGCCATCAGCATCAACCAGCGTGACTGTACTGTATCAGATGTATCTGGATAGTTTGGGGCTCTCAGATTCAGTAACTGTAGAAGTAAAAGAATTCGCCCCCATGTGACGTTGATGCATGTAGCTAGGGACTTGGCATTCACAATGAATCCTTTCTGCTACATTTGTTAGGGCTGTTCTAACCTCACCATTAGCAAAGTGAAACATTGGCTCATTCACATACTGCAGTAAGGAAAAATGGCATACTGTCTGGAACAGCAGTATCTGGTCTTGCAGACTTGATGAGGAGGTGGCTTAGATCTTTGATACTGTCCAGAATGTCAAGGAGAGATGCCACTCTTGGTCTTCCATGCCGGTGTTTGCCCTCTTCCTGCATTGTTACATGACAGTGCTAATTAATACAGACTAAGGAAGTTTTCAATGGCAATTAACTGTTGGATTGCAAATTGTGTTCTCTGTTAGAGTGCCTGATGTAATTTTTGCAAGACCTGTTGGTTTGTAAGAACTTCAATTTGATTGTTTTAGAACTTTAATCTGACTTCAGGTTTCAATACTTTCATCAACAAGAACAACAACAACTGGGTCATTATTTCACTTGACGGGCAATTTAATGACTCCACTCTGATCTGTCGAGGGTTAAGTCTGAATGGGAATTTGTCAACGGAACAATATATGTGACAGGAGTACAATTCGAACCTTGGCAACATTGGTGGAATGTGAACACCTCAACACTGAGTCACCCCTGCTTTCCTTCTTACAATGCATGTAATGAAAAACAAAGGCCTTTATTGGCTGGTTAAAAACATGCCAAAATCAAATTGCTTTGAGCAAGAACGCCTTATCCAAAAATTTCAAAATTGTCACTGAAAATTTACCTTTTTCAGTCAATGAAAATGTGGACAAACAAAGTCAAAACTCTAAAGTGTTTTTCAAGTTCAAACTGTTCTTAGAAATCTTGGCACAGTGAAAGACAAAAACATGAAGTTGGGTTTTGATTGCTCGTGTTGATGTTCATGCTGTGGTGCACTATGCAGGACTCCAGAAAACGGGCACTTCTTTCCTGAGCAAAAACTACACTGTTGTTTTGATGAACAGTAATACCTGTAGAAGAAGACTTGGGTGTGGTAGTCAGGCTTCTTGACAGGACTTTCCTGCAGTTGCAAAGCTGGGAAGGGGATGGCTGCATGTTGTATTAACAACGCTTTGCACAAACCTGTGACTGGAGATGGCCATGATGTGCCTGTTGGGTATTCCTGCATTAGACCACAAAGTCATGGCCGTCCCTCTTCAGAATTCTCTACGTAGGCATTGGGCATGCGCTGAACAAGTCTCTCTGTCTGACTGATAGTATACTTGAATAACATGGTTAATGTTACACTTGCAGTGATGTTCACATCGCTTACCATGTTTTAAAACGATTCTTTCCAGGTGCGGTAGTTTTCTGGTCCATTGTCAAACTTTTCAATCTTGTTAGCTACAATTTCTTGTCTAGCCATGAACTGAGTATACATGTAAGATTCCAGGTGGTTAAGAGGCTTAGGTGAATTGGTGCTTTCAGTTCGTATTGGAATAAGTCTGTAGCTTTAGGTTTAACTTCTAAGGAGTGGTGAGTTTCTCTTTGGAAGTCGATTTAATATGCTGTGTTGCTTAAGGATTTACCTCCTCAGCAGTAGTTTTTTCCTCCTTGAAATTTGCGTTAAGATGATTCTATCAAGTACTTTCTTCATCCAGATGTGTTTTTTCTTTTAACAAGAGGACCAACTTTGGTGTTGTCCATTTTTTCTTTCCACTTCTGCCTTCTTTAGGGCTACCAGGGTTTTGGCTCTGGCTTGCACTCATATGGTGGATGAAACGGACAAGATGCAAATGACATATGACCCAGAGCGAGCTGATTGTACTTCTTGTAAGATATTATTCTTTCGATCGATTTCTTTGTTGATTGCACTTTGAACGAGTTTGCACCAAATATTAATCATGTCTTCTATGGTTTGATGTTTACTTTGACATTCAGGAGTATTAGTGTGACTTTTAAAATCCATCCTGAAAAACGAACATTTCCAAATTCCAATTCGATCTGGATAAGAGGACGTGCATGAAAACCAGTGCTAGCTTGCGCTGATGTAGCATCCTCTCTAAATTTAGCCATTATTACTTACAGCCCTAAAAACTTCAAAACATCCAGCTGCCTTAAGATTTAAAAAATTATCTTCTAGAAACCTTTGCAGTTTATTATGAGAAGCGTGGGGAAACTACACATAACCTGCCAAATCCAGCTCTGCCCAAAGTTTCTCTACATGCTCTGTCAGGTGTATTAAGCTGCGTTCACATTAGGCCAAAACATGATTAGTCTCATCACGAATGAAACATGTTTCGTTGTGAAAAGTGTTCACATCAGGCAGTGCACTGAGCGAATGATGATTAAAACATGATTAGTCTGAGATCATGATTGAAACTACCTTACGAGGTAGTTTCAATCATGATCAGAATAAACAAGTTAAAAATGGTGGACATGCGGTGAGGAGGTAGGTGCCCAAAAGCTTCAAATTTGGGCTTTCTATGTGACCAAATGTTTATTTAAAATATGGGCTAATAAAGCGATGCAATATGAATTATCGGTGATGGATAGAAAGCAGAATATTTGGCAGAATATCGCCATGAAAGTTTACGACGGCGGCTACAAGCGCGCAGCATCGCACAAACAAACTTCACAAAATAAAAATCTTCTGTTACCAACTGAAAGCGCAAATTCTGACAATACTGTCTTCTTGCTAAACGCTTGAAAGCCCTGCTTCATCGAAGGGCTTGAAAAAATACAGAAAGACAAAGATTTAATGGAAACTTTATTGTAATTTCGAGCTATATTTTTTCGGTTAAATAAAGTGTAAAGATTTATGCAAGAACCGTGAAACAGCATAAATTACACACCAGGCATGAAACGTGTTTGAAACTGACACCTAATGTGAACAATGCAATAACAAGCATGTTTAGGTGAAACGTGTTTCGTTGAAACATGTTTATTCTAAACATGTTTCAGGTTAAATGTGAACGCAGCTTAAGACTCATCTTTTCTTCCCAAAAGACATATGTCAAGAGTCAAATTCCATGCTGGCTGGAATCGCACTGCATTTTTGCCTGCAACATTTTTCTACTTTGGGTTTCCAACAAGCGTTTTGCTGGACCTTTGTCTTAAAGTCTTGACATGCTTGGCCGTAAAACATTTCGAGAACAGTCCTGGAAAAGCCTTCCTACAACTGAAGTATGAAGTTTATTGTAGTTGTCTCCTTGAAGGAGCAATCCATTTCCTTCAACATAAGAGCCATTTCCTTCAAAGTACCACCCATTTCTTCTGAAGTACAATCCAATTTGCTTATGGTACGGCCTGTTTTTCTTGAGAACGTATGTTCAAATTGTCAGCAGTCACTTTTCTTTCTGTCTTACTACGATCCATGTCCAAATTTTGTCTGAAATCCCCTTCCAAAGGAATTTACTTTTACTGCGGTTTTCATTCTGGACTTTATATTCACCTGTTTCCTTGACCTGTTTAGGGATGTCATTAAAACCTTCTCATGTTCTTGCTGCTTTGCTTTGCATTTCTTGTCTTCAGTCCTGTTTTAAAGAAGCATGCTATGTTGGGATTTATCTGAGAGAAGCTGTAGTCATTGTGTTTGTTAATCACACTGTGGTCACTTTATTAATCCCCAATGGTTGTTTTAAGTGTTTCAAATTTGGGAAAGAGTGAATATGTTGTTATGCTTTATTGTTGTTGTGAAATCAAATTAAACTGAATCGACAAAAGAACCAAAAATAAATCTAAACCACAAAACACATGGATACACTTACAATTTATTAAAAATACATGAAATGTGTCAAATCGTTACAAAGTGAATTCGTAAGTTATATATTATAAAGATATATTCAAAAACCTACTTCTGCTTTAAATAATTAAGTATTTGCATTTGTTTTTCCAATCTTGCCTGTCTATCTCGTATTTTATTAATTTCTCGCGTGCCAGAATCTGCATGCAGAACGGCATAACAGATTCTCTGCCTTCTGAACTTTTCTAAAATTTTCTGAAAATTTTTTTAGGAAAATAATTATTGGAAGTGATTAAACCTCCTTGCACTTTGTGTTACGCTAACTAAATGATAATTACCGTTTCATTGTTCCAACTTGTTTCTCATTCACAGCTTTCCATTTTCTTACAGCTTTTGTTGATGACGACTTCTTTGGAGTGTCCTTTTGACTTGTCACTTCAAAGACTTCATTTGCAAATCGCTGCTAAATTACTTGTTTTTAAGACTGCTGCTTTGACCTGGGACCATTTTGTCCTTCAGAAAATAGCAAGTAAAATTTCCTATCTATAAACATGTATAGTACCTAATGTAGTGCTGTGGCTGACAAATGGTAACGAGATGAATAACATAATGAAAACAAACAAGAAACATATATACACATGTAGACAATAGTGTTGAATCTTATTTTCTCAATCTTGAATGTAATTCCTCCAGAAAGCAATGGCCAGCTCCTGTTTTTGTCTGGCATTGGATTCCTGTTCTGCGAGGTGGATAGTAGAAAGTAGGTCTATGCATTGCACATCAAGAGGCCTATAGTTTTCTTTGGTAAAGGCATCTCAAAACAGGTCTGGGTGTTCATTCATCGCATCCGTGACACCCAGGCTTTTTTTAACAGCTTTTTATCTTTTCCAGTAGGCCGACACTGCTGCAAGATGGGAAATCAATGACACACATACTTACATACATACATGATTTATTTCATAAAGCAGGTTGGAGATCAGAATTGGCAAAACGTTAAGTCCTGATGTGGACCTTCACTATCTAAAATGATAAATTAATGAGATACATAATCCTACCAATTATTGACAATAGATGAACAAAAAATGATAGCTAAAATAGATAAATTAATAACAATATACAGTAAAATTTTATATTTAAAGTCTAGAGATTTGTTAAAAATACAGCTGGACGCTTTAGTAAAACTGATGGTAAAAAGCATATTTTTACCGGCCTTGTTGATCTACCATGAGCTCAATACAGCTAAGAAAGCCTCTTGGAGTAGTCGTTAACAAAACCGAGAGATTTGCTGTCTAGTGTACCAGTTTGTGGCCTCACTGCTCAGGATAATGAGTCTGGTTAGCAGTGTCTTCTCAGAAAGGGTCACGTCCAAGTCAGTGGAATGACTGTATGTCTCCAATACTTGCTGTAAAAGCCATTTTAACCGCTTTGGTGCTTTGGCATCTAGAATCATTTCAACAGCTGTGTAATAGTGTCTAGTGGAGGATGAGATGCTTTCCACGTTTGTGTTAAGCTGAGACCCTTCAGGGCTTACTCTTCCTTGGGTTTGCTTTAGGACGTCATTAAAGGACTGAAATTTTATCTGCATCCGAGGCATTGGCTACCTAGATTCCAATGATGTTTCTACAGCAGTTAAGGAATCTTGAGAGTCTGAAGAAAAAAACCTCTTAGGTATCATCACTAAGCTGGGCTTCACTTTGAATTTGAGACAACGGCAGCAAGGTCTGTTCCGCTTGTTTTTTAACTGAAACAAGGCGATAACTTGCACTCTCCTAAGGTGGTCTTGAATCTTTCACAATTCAGTTGTTCCATTTCCTTTAATGATCTTAAGCGATGTTGAGGTGTAAAATGTAGCTTTCTGAGTTCACCCCTTGAACCATCTTTAATTGGCTTAAGATTAAGTATTGCTCTTACATGTGCTCTGTAATTGACCTGAGGTCTGTCAAAACATTTCTTCGGGCTGCCACAGCTTCTGATTGTGCTTCAGCTACTACTTCAGCTCTTTCAATAGCATCTCTAGCCTTTTTGGTGGTGAGGGAGTAAAGCAAATACTGCATCCGCAATTTGTCTTCTAGCTAATTTTCGAGTTGTGCATTGTGGCTTCAAATTGTTGTCAATGTGACTTCCATTTTGTTAGCTCTCTATCAAATGACAGAATGCTAACTGAAGGCAGTTTCATTGTTTTGGGCTCATTTTCTCCCAAAGGTGTCTTAAATTTGTACAACAACTTGTTTATTTCGTCGCAATGGTTGCTGTTTTATACTTTGATTTCCTTGCCTCACTTTTGTTTCCTTTTCATTTCTTTCTCTTTGATTTCATGAGTTTAGTTGCAACAGCATTCAATAATCAATAATCAATGTCTTGAGCTATTTGATCTTGTCAAAATAATTGGAAATGGCTTTATTTCAATTTTCACCATCTAAAACATTAAAGTTCAGGCTTCCGTGGATGATAGACATGGAAGTGTGGGAGATACCACGCCTTGCCTTTTGTTGTCTGCAGCTGGTCTACTGGAACTTGACTGGCATGGCCGTTATCGAGGATCTTTTGCATAAATGTTAGGTAGTCATCGTCTAGACCTTTGTCGTTAAGAAGTCTCCTTTTTAGAGATAAAAGCTTCTCAAGCAGTGTCCCTTGTTGTCTGGCAGAAGGATATTGTCGGTCTAAAGGGTAGCGGCGCCTCCCAGTTTCCTTCTGCATTCTTGTGTAGTCCTTTTGTCAGTATTTTGTTGAAGCGCCTGTCCTCCATCGACTCTGCTTGCTCTGTTCCTGGAATTCTGCGACTGTGATGGATTTCGTTGTAGTTGAGTTCCATCATCTCTCGTAATTGTTTGGGACTTGTTAGATCTTTCGAGGACATCGAATTCTTGGTCGTAAAGGGGGAGGCTTCAGAGATTTCTGGGCAGTCTAAAAGAGTTTCTCTTTCTACAGTAATTCGGTTGACTGAAACCGGGTTGGATGTTGGCTGATTATCTTTACAGACGCGCCCGATTACAGTCCAGCAGAATTTGTATTCTCTTGAGTAAGGGAATGGGACCTTGATGGGTGTGTAACCTATTTCCACGTCTTGGATGTAGAGGCCAGTTACTTTTCTTGTTCGTATACTGTTTGAACCAATGTTCGTGTTGACTTGTAGGTCGACCTCTGGGGCATCAACTTCCAGGTTGTTTAATAAGGCGTCAGAAATGAATACAGTATGTCTGTGGACTGGTCGTCCAATACTGCATAGGTGCTTATTTTCTTGGCTGGATTTGACTGATGCAATGCGTTGACCAGGACGATTCTGGCACACAATTACCGGTTTCCTCCCCCCACAGACTTGCGTGCAAGCTGTAGAGGTACTATTGGTTTGAGACTCTTGGTTTGCCATTGGTTTGGATGTTTGCTCGATATGTAGAGCTGTCAAGTGTCTCTTGTGGCAGATGTTGCAGACTGGGGGAGCTTGGTCACAATTTTCGGCGCTGTGCTTGTTTGCACTCATGTATTTGAAACACAGTTTGTTTTTCTTAAAAAAGTCCTTCCTTTCAGCGAAGGTTCGTTCTCGAAACTTGTTGCATTCGTTCAGCGTGTGCATTTTCGTCCCGTGAAAGAGACACAGTTTATTTGATGTCGGGGGACTTGCACGTTTTAATTTCTGGTCTGAGGACTCTGGCTTTGTTAGTTTAGAGTGTAAAGGCTCACTTTCGTCATGTGTTTTTGAAACCATTGTTGTTGAGGAAGGAGTTTTCTTACGAAGTGGCGGCTCGGGTGGTGGAAGTTTACCACGTGTAGTTTGAGGAGGGACCAGTGTCGAGTTCTGGTTAATCTGAGGTATGTTCATGTGTTCCACGTGGAAGGTTACCTCTGCCACGAATTCGGCGAAAGTTGGAAACGCATCGCTGCCCTTTTCTTGCTGTAGCGCTTGGACTTTCGTAGACCATTTAGTGAAAAACCAGTTTGGGAGTTTCTCGACTAGGGTTTGCAGCTTGGAAGGAAATTCAAAGATCTTAAGGCTGTGCGGGTGCGTCTTTGCAATTTCAACTTTCTGTAAGAAGTCACTGTATTCTCGTAGGGCTTGAGCATCGTTGATGGTGATTTTTTGGCCAATTAGTTAGCTTGTTTTCGAAATTGGCGGCTATGATCGCGGGACGACTGAAGGGTGATTTGAGTTTCTTTCTTGCCTCATTGTAGGTAACTTCTGGACTAGCAGCGACCATGTATTGCAACTGCTCAACTTTCTTAGCTTTTCCACCCAGGTGCTGGTACAGAAGGTACAGTTTCTGCTGGGAGCTGATTGGTGTAGAATCAATCAGAGCATCGAAAGCCGTTTCCCAGATATAGAATCTGGTGTCGGTTTCGTCGCCTGTAAAGACGTCTGGCTTGGCTTGTGGAAGTCTTTGTAGTTGCGTGACTTTCGCCAGGGCCTCTGCGATTTGAGTGGCGTTATCTGTACTTGGATAAACAGGGTTCAAATAGCGGGTAAAAGGACTTGGAGTTATCCCACGGTATTGGGTGGCTGAAGAACTATTAGGAGTGAAGGTCGTTGCGTCTCTGCTTAATTGATAGGTTCTCGGGTATGCGGGTTTTAAACTACTGATGGCGTACGTATGTTGATAGGTGACGCTTGTGTTCACGTTTCTGAACGGATATGTTTGGAGTAGAGTGCTTGTGCCTGTGAGTGATGTTGAAGTAATAGTCTGACTCGTGATGTTTTGCGTGGAGGCGTGACAAGTACTTGGAGTGCCCACATTAGAGACCTTACGATATGGAGACGAGAACGCCGACGTCAACTTTGATCAGGGGAAATCCCGCACTACGCACGCGCACTACTGTAAACCTCGTTTTGGTGACGTTCTGCCTCCTCGGCCCGAATTTCAAAATTAAACGTTTGACGTCCTGCAGGAACGCGAAGGGTCTGAAGTCTTTTTGCGAGCAAAATGTCACGGTAAATTCATTTCTTGTCCAAGTTTTGACCTTACATGATTATTTTAAGCTAGAATATCATTTTTACCAGGTTTGTATTTGCTTAAATTTAACAGGCAGTCAATGAAGTGGACGTTTGACCATAATGTTATGTTCGTTCGCGAAATACTACACGCGGAGCCATGGCTTTGCAAGTATGGTTCAACAGAGAGAGGAGAAGCGTGGTCAAAGATTGCCAACAGTTTGAATGCCATGAAAGAACCAAGCTTTAAAGTCAATCAGAGATCAGTTAGAGATCGGTACACACACATGGAAAGACACCACAAGTCTAAAGTTGCACAAGAGGAGAGAGCAAGTGGAATCACTCCAGAAGAAACTGAAGTTGATCGAGCGATGGCAGAAATAATCCAGCTTTTTGAAGAATATGACCGGGAAAACGAGAAATTGTCTGAGGAAAAGAAGAAGAAAGCCGAAGAAGATGTGGCTAAAGCGGAAGAAATGAGAAGGGAATCACTGGAGACTTTCAAGGAGACGAAAAAGAGGAAGGAGAGTGAACAGAGTGAAATCACGCCTAAAAAGAGACGAGCAAGTGGCTCGGACACAATGAGCTACTTGAAAGAGATGGGTGAAGCGGAAGGTAAAAGGCGAGAAGAAGAGATGGATATGAGGCGACAGGAAATGGAGAAACAGAGTGAGTTACAAAGAGAAGAAATGAAGTTGAGGAAGCAAGAGATGGAAGACAAACGAAATCAAAATGAAGCCATGCAGCAGTCTATGATGATGCAGCAACAACAGCTACAGTTGTTGATTCAACAACAGCAACAGCAGCAGCATGTTATGATGGCATTTCTGGAAAAAGCTTTTAATGCCAAGAAGTAATGCTTCGTGAGTTTATTGTACATGTTCAAAGTTATAAAACGTGTTTGTTTGTTGGCCACAATACTTTATGTTTCACATTTGGCCCCAGTAGTTTATGAAATTTTAAACATTGGCTATAATACTGTAGTGTGATGTTTTTTAACGGCCACCTCAGATTCATATGTTTACAAGAAAATTGTTCCTTCTATACTGGCCACAATAGTTAATGTTTATATTGGCCACATCAATCATCTTATTTATATTAATGTTCCCATTAAATGTTAGAGAATGAACATTAAACTGTGTTTTTCTGCTGAGGGGTATGGAATTAGAAGGGTGGGTGTGAAGTGAAAGTTCAGTTTTTCAGATGAAAAGTCTTAATTGTAAACTGGAAACTGTTAACTCTTATTCTGTTAAAAATTGAAAGTTGTCTGTTCTCTGGAATTTTTTACAAAAGCCAAAAGTGCCTCATTTCTGTATACAAAACCAAAGACCAAATCTCCTGGCTCTGTCTTCTCTATCAATCCTTCATTCAGGAGTCAAATGATGTTTCAAAGGATGCTGTTTCTCCCAAGGCTATAATGCCTGTATGTTCTGCTAGCAAGTTTTGTCATATTGAGGCAACAAATGAATTACAGAGAAAAGCTGTTAGAACTATTCACATTCAGTGATCCCAGATAGGGATGAAGCATCCCTGGACAACAAAGGGGAATCAGAAGGGAAAATATGATGAAAGCAAAAGCTTATTCATGAAACAACTAAAAATGAATTTTTATTATCCAAAGTTAACCATATTAATTCAAAGTCAAGCATTGTTTAAATTATAATGTCCAACAGCCTGTCTGAACTACAAGCAACTGGTACCTGTTTGTTTACTATGCTCATAAAGACTTACCAAAAAAAGCATTAATTCTCAAAACAGTGCAAAATAAGAACTTATTATTAATAAATTTACCTGCTCTTTAGTTTATTATAATATAATTAATACTTTTCCGAGACATAGCATTAAAACTTGTGAGGAGCACCCCACACCTTAATTCATTGCTATCCCTACTAACCTGAAAACTAGCATCACGTGTGAGTAATCTCTGCCCAAATTTAGCTTCCCTTCTAATTTGATATTTTTTTAAGCAAATTGTTCTCATGCAAGTGGAACAAAAAGGACTGGGCCATGTAGCAGCTTTCATAAAGTCCTAGTGAATGTCTTGCTACCCTACCATTAATTGTTAAAAAAATTCTAATGTTACGTAAACTTCGTCTTTGAAATTAAGAGGACAAATTGTTGATGCTAGGGGATAAAACAATTTTTTTTTTTGGGGGGGGGAGGGGCACTAGGTGGTAGGGCTATAACCAAAAAACATCCTGCACAATAAAAGCAGGGAAAATATTCATGCACAGCAAGGGAAAAGCAATCTAAGCTTAAAAACCTTGAGTTTTTGAGCTCAGAAAATTTGGCTTACTCCGCCCACCCTCCAAACCCCTAAAAATAATTGATATACATAATAAAATGGTGAATTCCTTATGATCGTTTTAAGGTCTTTATGTAACGTTCTTCATATCACTGAAAGTACTGGACCAGATATCTATGAACTGTGCGAAATTTTGAACTTTCCTAAAAGAATTGTCACTGAAAGTACTCCTGGACAGTTGGAGGGGAAATCTCGAAAAACTGTGAAGTAGTGGAACCATACAAACATGCCCGGGCATTGTGCATTAGAGCACATGCAATATACATTTTGCCAACGGCACTTAAACATACCTTTGAATCTTTCTTAAAGTCCAAGAATTTAAAATAGTTTACGACATCGCCAAAAATCCATTCTACTGAAACTCTCACTTCACTCATTGACTTGTTCCAAGCCTTTTGAAGGTCTGTTAACCGAGCGCCGCGAAATGGACCCTGAAGTTGTGGTCGGAGGGGGTACGCTGGGTCACCATAAACACATAAGATGTCTCCGCGAGGGCTGAATGAAAGACGTTGAAGCTGATTCAAAACTCGTGATTGTGCCAACATTGAGCTGTCGTGCCTTTTTCCTTCCACGGGACCATGAAGATTAGCAATAAGGCCGTTTGGTGTCGCGATAGATTGAAATTTAATTGAATGCACCTTCTTATGACCGTTGTACAGTACACGTTGGTTTCTGCCTGGGCGAGAGACAGGTCTTACAGTTCCGTCAATAAAACCCCAACAGTTTTGGAGAGCTGCTCCCTTCTCGTTGATTACTTCAGTGAAAGTTTGCAAATGTGGACGACTTAACCATGGCTGATCCAAATCAGTTAGCAAATGTCTCCAACTAGTGTAAATGGAATGTATCACTGCGTTTGAAATCATGCAAAGTTGTGGCTCGGGTCTTGCGAATCTTGGTATCAAATCTACATACCTGCACGGATAAGCAAACCGCTTTAGAAAAATGCAAAAGGCCTCTGTTCTATCCACGTTGACGCCGTTGTAGCAAACAATTCTGTCAGGCAGGTTCAAAATTTCGCACAGTTCGTAGATATCGTTTCTGTAAAACCTGAACTCGGTCTTGCACTCATCATCCGTCATCTGGTCCAGACCGAATGGTTCGTATCTCCAGTACGGAATATCGGGATTTTTGGGAGTATTAATGTCATATAACAACATACATTGCTTAACATCAATTAAATTCACAGCATAGGCTATCAGAATGGTGTCTCTAACTTTTGGCATTTTTTGGCAACAGCTCAACAAACCTGGAAAGTATAAAGACACAAAGACTCACAAAGGCCGGCGAAGTTTCACGACCTTTTAATTTCGTAATGTAAACTTTTGGCGGGAACGCCGACGGCTACCGACAGTCTCGACCCAGTCCCTTTACGTCGACGTCGACGTCCCCGTTGTCGTATCGTAAGGTCCCTAATATCCAGAGCAGCGGGAGGCTGGATAATTTTCGTGATCATGAGGGTTCACTGGATTGTTTATTTCAGTATATAGGTTAGCCTGGTGTCCTGCGCCCAAATCGAGATTGGATTGATTTCCTGCAACTGTTGTTTGAAGAAGGTTGGCTATGTTAGCTTCTTGTTGTTGATTTGCAGTTGATTGACGATTTACCGGATGAATTATGCCAGTGGGGGAGTATATGGCTGGGAAAATTGGATCTTGTGTGTAAACAACGGATGTGTTTATTATCGGCGGTAATAGGTTTGATGCCGTAGGCGTAAAATGAGCTGGATTGACATCTTTGTGGTTCATAAACCGATCAAACATCTGTTTGGGCGTTTCATTTGGCAATTCTAGTTTGAAGTGTTTGAGCGGAAGTTCTTCAGATTTCAGCGCCTCCTCGTAAACAGCTTCTTCTGCTAAGGTTTCGCTTAGTTCTTGTTGAAGTTTGAGTTTATTCAAAATCTTTTGCTGTTCTTCGATTTCGTCGCTGAATTTTATTTTTTGTTCGAGCGCAGCACGTCTTGCTGTCACGTCAATCAAAGTTTCTTTTGAAGAACGCCGGGATGAACCGGACGCAGATGTCATTTTTGACTTGTTAGACCTGCGTGACTTGCGTGACGCGCCAGATCGAACGGATACGGTTTCATCTTTCTCTTTATTAAATGTAAACACTGTGTTTGGCGAGGCGTTTTGAACTCCTTTCATTGAATCGGTCATATTTTTGAGAGTAATTCGTTTGCCAGTTCTGCAGTGTTCTTTACTAATTCCAACCAACTAAGCAGTTCATGTTTGGTTTTTTCGGCGAGCGCAATTAAATCTTTGACCTTTCTGTCTATTTGATCTGGTTCTTTTGTACTGGCCAGGAATGTGTGGAACGCGGTGACGTTGGTGTGAAAATTCTTGAGTAAAAATTCTTTTACCGCGGAACGGAACTCAAAACCCTTTTCGGTCATAGTCCAAAAACATGTTTCCGATTCTTCCCCCTTTTTTGGAATTTCTGTGTCTTTTGCTTCGTTTTCGGCGATATCGGTAGTGTGCAGTTCCCAGGTTTCGCTAAAACCAGTATCGAGAGTTTCTTCTTGCAGAGCGTCAGTTTTTGCGCTTTGCTCCTTGGATCTCCTCTGGAAGTCTGTCATTCAAATGCTGAATCACAAGATCAATGAAGGGATGGGAAAAATTACTTTAAAGTGTGTTTCTATGTTATCGCCAACATTCACATTCGCTCGGTTAACTTGTCTGTTAATAGTTCCTGGCTAAGCGGGCGAAATACTGATCTTTGCAGCCACCGCAGCTGCACTTGAATATAACTATCAAACTCGCATCCTTACTCAGTCATGCTCAGACCCAGTCCTTCTGTTTAGAAGTGTATATACTATGCAATAAAATCACACTTGAAAAAATTAACAATTTAATTTGAAAAAAATGTTCCTTTTCTTCCTTCCTTTTGTTTAGGTCTTTATGAATCTGGTGGTCCTTCAAACACAACATTTATATTGAGATTTAAACGATTTATTAATTTTTATGTTATTAAGTTAATTTCCTCTAATTTACAATAACATTTTCTTTTCATGTTGTGCAAATCAATTAGCTTGAAGCAGGTCTTACAAGGCAAGACAATTTCTTAAGTAAAGTTTTTTCCTCGCTTACGTTTTGCACTACTTCTTTGACCCTGCAGTAATCATTTCATGCTAGCTTCCTGGCCAATACACTCATAAGCTTTTTGAGTTTCAAATAAGTTAAGTTCTTTTGCTGCACAGAAAACGTTTACTTAATGATGTAAACAATATCATCTCTGTTTAAAATACGATCAAAGACGACCTTTACAATTGCTTCATTGCTTCATAGCATCATTGAGCACATTTTGTAATTTTGCTGACCCTTAACTTCAGCATCCACTACCAATGTAAACTGATGCAGATAAATGTTGCCAATTGTGTTGTTTCTATTGCTTTGTCATGCATTAATTTATATCTCTGGAATATCTCTTTGATGAAGGCCAGAATGAGCCTGGCAATTTAGTTGCATGAGAACATTTGGTCGATGTCTTCATGGGTGTGTCCAACCATAAGAAAGCACAGCTTTATTGGAGCTTGGGATGGTAGATTGTCTAGTAGTTTTATTCTTTCCTTATATATATACCAGGACAGGGTCATTGCCCACGTTTTTTAATCAAGGTGACGTTTACCATCAGCAGCCACTACCAATTTGAACTGGTTCCAACGAATGTGACTAGAGAGATTGTGTACTGATACTCTCTATCCATTGCTCTATGTCATGTATAAATGTTAAGGATAAAGCTCTGCGAAATCATTGTGATAAGTTTCACAAGAGGCCAAAAACATTTTGCTTGGACAGCCTTTGAAATGCATGAAACTGTGCCTTGATTATGAGTACTGGCTTAACTTTTTTTGATGCATCCACACGAGTGGATAACTGTTCTGGTAAATTTATTGACCTTTATGTTGAAGCTTTTTCGTTTCTTAGATCCAGAAGTGACAGAAAATGAGCTTACTTTTTATCTAGCAGGCTTTTTTGCTCCTCTCTTTTATTCTCGTTTTCCAGGTCAAAAAAGATGCCAGGGTCAAGAAAAAACCTGAGGGAGAAGTTCGGGAATTGGTCAGCCATATTGGCTTGATGGCATCATAATTCCTCCCTACATCTGTACTCTGATAAAGTGCAATATTTCAGCAAATCAGACCATGCGTTATATTATAAAATAAGATAAATTGGCCTTGAAAATTATATTTAACAGAATTTTGTCTCATGTTTTCTGTTTGTGTTAAAGAAATGACGTTCAGTGACTTCAATAGTCAGCCTGTGTGTGGCAGACTGTAAAGCATGGTGCAGCACAAAGACCTGGCCTTTCCAGACAGTCACTGCATTGATATTGGGACCCCTTCCTCCTGTTGCTGCATGTACAATCTATAAGGACATGCTCCTTCTGGGAATTGTGTTTTACAGGGCGGAAGGAATAACTTTTGGGGAGTGGTATCCTGACAAGCCATCAGTTGCGTTCAGCTGCAGTTCGGGCAGCAAGATCTGCACCACCTGAAGCAAGTACTGCTGAAATTGCCTCCATCTTGAAAGTGAGAAAGCGCTTCCTGTTGTCAGTTTTTTGTTCAAAAGAAACGCATTAAGAACTACTTTTAATAAAGTGAAAAGCACTCCACTTCTTGCTCTTTCAAACCGAGATGTAGTTGGTAAGCATCTCATCATTTCGATCAACACCTCCTATATAGTGGTTGTAATCATAAACAATTTGTAGCTTCTCAACTTCATTGTCTTGCTGATCCCACTTGCCAGTGTTGACCATGTTTGGAATGGTAGTATGTGTATTGTATGGCAAAAGGATTGCTCTCTTCTTTCAAGTGGAGATCTGTGAACTCTCTTGGGAGCTTGATTCTATTCTTTCAGGTGGTTCCACATGCAGCTGTATTGTTTTAATAAAGGTAATTGAATGACTCCTGGCTAATGTACTCTTTTTTCAGCAAGGTTTCCATCAGCCTTGATATGATAGCCCCAATTTTGCGAGGCCTTTGTTCTGGCTGAGGGTCATTGCCATTTCAGTCGGGTTCTTGACCAGGTTAACAAATGAATGTCATATATACCTGACCAGTGTTTCTTTTCATTTGATTTGTTGCTATAATATTTTTCTTGCATACTTATCCACTATTTGGTTTGCCATGAATTTTGGCCATTTATTTTACTTTTATTGGTGGCTTTTTTCTTTCCACAAATTAACCTGGTATCCCTGTTCGGCATGTGGAAATGTCTCATCTTTTGTGATTTTCTTACCAGACTTTTTTTTGGTCTCACTGCTTTCTGTGGAACTCTCAGTGACTGCAACATTGTTTTGCAATTTATATTCTGCATCAAAGCTTGGGTACCTTCGACTTGTGGTTGACTTTGCTTAACATATTTGTGCTATGGCTGTGGCTCTTTGTAGAAGAATTGAGATTCATAATAGTTTACGTTATAATGTTGTTTGGGAAAGAAGGATGCTGACTTTCTCTTCATGGATCCATATCGGAATGACAGTAAACGGGGTAACATGCATAATAGAGGTATTTCAAACCTTGATTCTTACATTCAACTGAGAACCGTTAAATGCTAATGGAAATTTTTTTTTTATTTGAGTTCATACCAAGGAGCGTGTTTCAGCTATACAAAACAAAATGGAATAACAAATGTTGTTCTTGAACTCTTTTTTAATTATTGCTTAACAGGTCGAGAGAACAATTTCCAAACAACAGTCCAATCTGGCAAGAAAACCAGAATATGATTATAAAGTAACAGCAGTGGAAAAGTACAGAAAATACCCCAATAACATACAATAAGTGGTACAATAAAAAAAAAAAAAAAAACGAAAAGTGCAGTTCGCCTGCTCTGTCCGAGGCTTCAATACTTATAATCCTTCAAAGAGTCTTACCCACCTTTCAGCCAAAAATGCCGCTAACTCCCTGCAGACAGGTACAAGGCAGCAAGAATGGCACCATACCTGGATAATAGCCTTGTAAGTTTTCAATTCCCTAAAAATGTGTACCGTGTGACTCTTCTCTTTCACAGGACACTGTTTAATCTTTAAGCTCGTCTCTTTTCTCTGGTGTTCAGCAAGGGGACTTAAACACAGAGCGAGCCTATAAATAGCCACCCTCTAGCATTTAATTGGCTGCTTTTTCTTCAGCAATGGCGGCTGATGACGGCCAAAGTAACCGTCGCACAACAGAAGCGGGCACCAGGAGAGATAGCGTTGTTTTATAAAACAACTTTTTCACTTATGTAGAATGAAAGATGGTAAATGATTAATATACAGTGCCAAACATACATATTCACCTTTTGTAAATTCTGAACGGAAATGATGAATTCGTTTCGCTCGTTTCGACAACACTCAATTTTGCGAACATTCAAATGTTGCCGCTAACTGAAACACCAAAACCCAAGCCGGCGATCAATGAGCCATCTGTTTTCACTTATTTGAGCATACCGAGAGTTGACAGAACCAAAACGAGTCTCGTAGCCGCCTCAGATAATCATTTTTTGGCGCGATATTCAAATTTGTGTTGTGACTACTTTTGTTTGTGTTGCGACTTGCGAGCAAAATGAAACCATGCTCAGCGCTTCCTCTTCAAACTGTTCTGTTCAGAACAAGAAAATTCGCAATAAGAAGTACTACGAAGACAACAAGGAAAACCTTAAAAATAGTAAAGTCAGATTCCAATTAAATTTGGAAGTAAAAAAGGAAAAAGGTGACTGGCAAAATGCCATAAAAACAAAAATTGCTTTCGTAAAAGACCAGCTACACTTGAGCACCAAAAACACAAGAGCAGCCAATGCTCACCTTATGGAAGCTCTTCTCGATAACTGGTTAAAGAACAATCACATTCCATCGAAGAAAAACACCTCAGATGAATTTGTAGACCAGCTACATCCTTCTAAAGCCGTTCCGTTGCCACTGGAAGAAAAAATGGATGTTGAGCTGCCAGAGTTGCCACCTAGTTAGATGTTTAACTAGTGGTATATTACTTTTTAATGTCAAGCTTTGTGATTAAGAGGGTTCTCAATAAGGCTAATAAGCAATTTATTTACGATGATAGCACATGTCCTTTATACGGAATATCTGGTGGATTGGGCCACCTCTTTCGGACATCTGACACAACACAGTTGGGAAGAACCTCCCGTACATCGTTAATGAAAATTCCCAGTTCATGCTTTTTATTCAGATAGAGGGGATTTTCCCATAACCCAGCCCTTTTAAGCATTCGATAGAACTCTTTATAATCCTTGTACCTTTTTGAAATATTTTGTTAGGACGAGGAGGTCCAAGGGCAGAAAGAAAAGCAGCCTTGTCTTGACTTGTTATGCAGGGCAGCTGCAGACAAAAACTACAACAGACTCCTTCCGGTTCTCTTAGTGTTCCCAAGCTGTAAGTGTAATGTGAACTCTCGGTTTTCTAACAAACCAAACGAGAAAAGGAGGACTTCAAGTAGAATATGATTTATTGGGCTTCTCAAAAAATTATAAGCTTATCTGAATATGACCTTTGTAAATATCTGGATAAAATTTGAACTAAATTATTTTGACAATAATTAATTAACATATTTGTGGGCAGTAACAGTAAGTTCATAAACTACAACAACAGAAATAATGCGTAATGTGCAGTACCTCATTTACGTATGTTTACGACACCATGATGGAAGGAGGGAGGAAATGAGGGAAGGAATTGCCATAAATGCTATACTTGTTCATATTTGCACAAGCGCATTTATGAGTAAAAAACAACTTTCCTTATGCTTCAGAGAACATTTCATTTTTTAAAAAGCCATTCTTTTTGTAAACCGCAAGGCTTCCATGATGCACACATAGTTATCAAATACAGACTGATCCTGTTCCTCTCCTGACAGCATTTTTGTCTTTTGATGTTCATCAACATTGACAATTTGCAAATTCTTGTTTAGCTTCAATGTTTTCCTGCAGACATTATACAACATTCCATTTTCTGGTACCACCATTTCCATATTTGCTACGTATGCGGAGAGCAAACTGTAAAAACTTTCCTTCTTCTTCATTCAGGCTTTCAAAGAGAATTGCTACAAACACTCTCAATGGTAAGGGAAACGAGATCAGAAAACACCATTGATATTTCAATGTCCTCTTCCCTTTGTCTTGGTGAAGAGCTCATGGAATGTACCTCAGGATGACTGCAAGTAGTCATGTATATTTTGCATAATTCTGCCCGGTTGTGGTAGGTTTTAGAGCAGCTCCTAAAGTAACAAAAGCATGCTAGAAAATCCTACATTGATTTAAGGGACAACAGATCAAAGCCAAAGTAGTTATATAAGGCTGTTATATCAGCTAATAACTTCGCTTGGTAAAGAGACATGAAAATCGCGTGTTTGCACTCAGGCTTAATCATATATTCCATTTCTTCCTTCTTATATTTCCCTGTCATGTCATTGACTTGCTTGCTCAATGTCAACTCTGATTCAATTTGCTGGCTTTCTACCTTATTGTGAACTGTCTCAAAATGTATACCGGTAATTGAAACAAGGGGAGTATGTATTCCCTATTGCCAACGGTCATCTTCAGGACCCAAGGTTTTTTTGTAATCATTGTGGATTTGCAGCAGCTGGTGATAGCTCTTCTGGTACCATGGCAACCCCAAAGCCTTTTTGTAAATCCTTCGTCATTTGGGTGCTATCACTTGTAAGGGCAGTTTTAATCTTATGCTTCGTCTCTTGTGGAATTACATGTGCTGGCTAGGAGTGATTGTGCTTCAAGCCCGGTTCTATGCCAATCCACCTATGTCCATCATCATTAGTTGGCTAAAGGTAAATAAACTGTGCTGGACACGGCCCTCTATTCTTCAATTTATGTGTGTCTCTATGGTGCAGCATATATTTACTTTCTGTCTGATTGATACTGTATAATCACACCCTTCCTCTGCACAAACTTTGACTCCTTCACAGGGTGAACGTTTTAAGGTGAATTTCTGCAATAAATCCTTGCCAGGAGATTCTGGAATGTTGTGAAAACGGTCATATTGAAGTCGACATATGTCGATTTAATGTCACCAATGATTGACAACAACGCAAGTTCTTGCACAGGGGAAACAGGCCTCTGTTGCACCTCATGTCGACCTCATGTTGACACTTTATTGCTTTAAATATACTATGGTATATGCATAGTTGTATGTCAGGACACCACAGCACCATCCCACTCCCTTTATAATACTAACCTGATCAGTTCTTTCATTAAATGCGGCCTGAAGCAGGTGCTTTTGAAGGAAGGCTTTGATGTTGGCTTGCTTTGATCTGTGCCCCCGTGTCTTCATTTATTGCAAGATAGCTAGGCATGACCCATTAAAGCATGTTATCATGCATTTCAGGATAAAAATGCTCACTATCTATTTGCTTTGACCTCATATACAGAGCCTGTGCCTTGTAGCTTGAGATCACTATTGGTAGCCCTGCAAATCCATTTTTCGCAATACCTCATTGATAATATAGCTCTGTGAGCTTCCTTTTAGCGGGGAGGAGGAGGAATTGGGACTTGAATTATCTTATGTACTGTTGGCGTGAATATTAAATAGAATGGCGTTTGGTACAGTTCAAACTGACATGCTAGATAACACAAGACTCAATCTTCCATGTAATTTACCTTTTTGTGCAGAAAAGCAGCAGATGAAACATTTTGTGCCCTCTGGTCTATTGCTGTTTTTTAGAAAACTCCTCCACTGTTGATACTGACATCACATCATTGATCCTGTGATTAATTGCTGATTGTAAGAAGCGCGTGACAACAGGGATGCTCTTACATGTATGAGCATCATCCATTGCTTCTCTTAATTTTTTCTCCCTATATTCTGGCTTGACCCTTAAGCTTTGGGTCAAGCTCCTGGAATGAAATTTGCAGCAGATGAGAACGGAACTTACAAGAAAAATTAAAAAATTACCCAACTCTCCAGCCTAGATAAAGATGTGAATAAGAATTGATCTGAAATAACTGGTATTAGCACAAAAAAAGAAAAGCAAAAAAAATTGATCAACAATCCATGAAAGTGTTCAAAAATAATTGTTTGGTAGCGTTTGGGTCAAGTATGATGGCCGAGGATTGCCACTTGTTTTTTTATTAAGCAAATTAAATGTAAAACAAAATGAAAATAACATTAAAATCAAATATAAATACATTAAAATGTAAAACAAAATGCAAATAAAATCAAAATTAAATACAAATAAAACAAAAAGCAAAGTGCAATGTTGACTAGATTCAGATTAAAATTGACTGTATTTTTAAAAGAGAATGCAAAACAGAATATAAGTTGAAGTCAAACTCAATTATAATCGAATTCATTCTGAAAAGAAAATGAAAAAGAAAGTTAGTGGCAGCGCTCCGCCATGCAAAGATCTACTTAAGATCAATATAACGATAAAACATTTCAGAGATATAAGTGCACAGATGAAAAGCAATATATATCCTAAAACATTTCACATATCATGTAACATTTCAGAGATATTAGTGCACGGATGAATAGCAAGATATATCATAATCATAATACCATTAAATATAACTTAATTTTAAAAAGCTCAGATAGTAATGGCAACCTACATACTTATAAAATGCAAAATAATTTATGAACTGTAGATTGTTCTACTGACAAAGCTAAAAATGTTTTTTAACCAATTATCTTATTGTAGGAAATTAACGTTACATGTTATTAATGCGAATTTAAAAAATTCGCGTTAATTTTATGTAAGTTAACTTTTTTACAATAAGCATTTGACCAGAACTTTTCCTAAATTCGCGTTAATTTTATTACGCGTAAATTTTGTTCGCGTCGTTAAAATGCCTTGTTATATTTCTATAATAAGGTATGAACCAAAAATATTTGTTTATCATTTATACCTCAAAAGTGGGTAGCCACCATTGGCAATAATGTGGTAATCGGCAGGAAAATTGGTTCCAGAAGTGGCAAAAAGAGAAAAATTTCTTAGAACTCTGAAATCATGGACGGATCCTGGCCACCCTGCTAAAACGTCTGTGAGGACCATATTATTGTCGCAACAAATCTTTTCAAAGCACCCAAAGTTCCCATCTATGGCACCTAAATATACATTAAGGTATCAATTAACATCACTTAATTATTTGCCAAACTTTTTGATTTTCAATACAAATTATTTCCTTCCAGAACTAAATAGGCTTCCCCTTTTTTAATGCCTAATTGATGCTAATTTATCAAGCTATCCAAGCAACAAAATAAATTCTCAGGTTTCTTATAACTGGGTTTGTTGCACAGTAGAGAAATGATATTGAATGTTATGCAGTGGTGAATCCAGACCTTTATAAGGAACTCCACATGTTTGCAGAAAAAAGCTGAAGCACCCACGTACCAATTGTTCCGGGCATTTCTTCAAACTTGCGTCCTTACTCAGTCATTCTCAGTCCCAGTCCTTCTCTTTAGAAGTGTATAAATTGTACAATAAAATCACACTTTAAAATAACAATGTAAACTGAACAAAATGTACCTTTTCTTCCTTCCTTTTGTTTAGGTCTTAATGAATCTGGTGGTCCTGCAAACACAACATTTGTATTGAGATTCAAACGCTTTATTAATTTTGATTTATTGTTCTCATTTATCTCGAGACATACGAGTTAAGAGAAAAACAAAAAAAAAATCATTGTCAATTGCCCATTGGCTTGTCCTCTCAATGCATCACAAAATCCCTGCTCCATTTTTCACGCAAAGTCCAACAAAATCGCCTTAAATTTGCCTTACTTTACCTATTGATGCATTCTAAATGCTACAAACTGCTAAAAAAGGGAAAACCAGAAGCATGCTGTGGACAACAAATTGACCGTAAAATCAATCTTATTTGTTTATTCTATCTTCCTTCCCTACATACAATTACAAATTATCCCATGAAGTGTTTCAAACAGTCATTTACAAATATGTACAATAAAAATTAAAACAGTAAATTTTGCTGTCAGGTGAGACTGGCTGAATTTATCAAATTAAATATTTGGTTATAAATAATTCTTGGAATGTAGAAGGACCACTTTCCCCACTTCTTGCGCCAGCCTCAGAGGTGCTGTGACTGGGAGTGGACTGCGGTGTTCCTGCCTCCATAATGTACTTGGTGTTCATGAAATCCCTTGTACCCCAAAGTTGATCTAATTCGTCAAATTCAGGAAAGGATTTGATGTCACCCCTACCCTTCCCAAACATCTTGCTTTTGTCCTTCGTGGCTTTGAATTTTTTATTTAGGTTGTTAATTTTATCTCGGCAATTCTTTGCTGACTTATCGCAAACCAAATTGTTGAAAAGAATAGAACTTGACAACAACTCCAAGAAAAAAAATGAATTAAATTATACAGAATGATTTACAAACTTTAAGAAAAAATCTTGGATTTCACAATTTGATTAATACTCTTAGATTATAAATGCTTTAAAGTAGAGTTAATAATGTAATTAACAGAGAAGCATGTCTTTCGCAATTGCAATCCAAAAACAATTAGTTTATTTGTCAATTATTTCACAAGTTCTTTGTTTAAATGGTTTGATTTTTGCTGGGAGGCGCTTGGCTTTGATCACTCTTTTATTCAGTCTTTGCTGGGTTTTTTCTTTAAGCTTCTCCTTAGCTCTGACCAACATCTCGTTCTCTCTCTGCTCTATTGTCTCCAGTGCCCACCGGAAGCAGCTATGCTATCCAAAAGAAAACAAAAAAGAAATATTGCATCTTTCTTCGTAACACTGTCTCAATATCTTCAGCTTGAACAAACAATTAGTTTGTAAGAAATAAATAAATATATTTATACAAAGTTAAATAATGTTACTTACTCTGCATGCAGGAGGAACTGCAATTTTCCTCACTTGCCGTGTGTAAGTTGTACATCATGTTCTCCTTGTTACGGCTGCAGTGCGATTCTCTTGATTTTTGAGTCGCAGCTCTATCCTTTGCAGGACTTCTGAATGGCGTGTACAGTGTATTACTGGCTTCACATTGCCTCCTCTGACGTTCATTTGCTTCCCCAGACTCCGAATTGTACTTACCTCCTCTAAAAAGCTCAAACATTCATTGGAACCAACTTTTGGAATATCTACCGGTTATTCTGTCTATCCACTTTATTAGTCACAAAATTTACAATAATAAGCAAAGGTCCAAAAAGGAATAAAAATTATTCAGTCTGCATATAGGAAACACCACTCTACGGAAACGACCTTGCTACATGTGACAAACGACATTCTTAGAATGATTGACCGTTGCCAAGGTGTTGTATTGGTACTACTCGATTTATCAGCGGCCTTTGATACAATTGATCATATGATCTTGGAGGAAAGACTCGAGTCTCACTTTGGTTTCTCAAAACAGACACTGTCCTGGTTTAGATCCTACCTTGAAAACCGTCGGCAATCAATAATGATTGGGGATGAAGTGTCCACTCCTTTTGCCCTGCATTATGGTGTCCCACAAGGGTCTATACTTGGTCCATTGCTTTCGCCCCCCTTCAAGATGTAATTGCTCACCATAACCTGAATTCTCTGTTTTATGCAGACGACACTCAACTATATATAGCCATTGATCCTGTAAATCAGGCTTTATCTCTGCTCGCCCTTCGAAATTGTATAGAGGATGTAATGCGATGGAACATACAAAACATGCTAAGAAGTAATGCTGAAAAGACGGAAGTTATACTATTTACATCCCGGTTCACCAAGACACCCAACATTGACAGGTTCTCATTTGACAATACCGTCATTGAACTAACTGAGAGAGTTCGTGATCTTGGTGTTAGATAAAAAACTATCACTAACGTACCACATAAATGAGACATGTAAGAAAGCAACAGACTTTATCAGGTCCATAGGACGCATTCAAAAATACCTCACCAAGGAAAATCTCAAGCTGTTAGTTAATGCACTGGTAATATTGTGCCTGGACTACTGTAATAGTATCCTTTATGGTCTGCCAAAACAGGAATTGGATAAACTTCAAAGAATTCAAAACACTGCCGCACGTCTTATCACTGGAACTAAACACTACGATCACATTAAACTTGCCCTTTGAGAACTACACTGGCTACCTGTTGAATCTCGTGTTATATTTAAACTTCTACTCATCACTTTTTAAATTATTCATGGACTCTGCCCGGCCTACTTGTCGCCCCTCCTACAACAATAGCGACCTTCAGTTTGGACTAAGAGTACGAGATTAAGTATGAGTACGAGTTTTCAAACCAAATTCGTATGCCTCCCATTATCACTTGACACACCAATCTTATCCCTAACGTTTATTTATGTGTTAGTCAGCAACAGGGAAGAGTTATAGTTTTTGGGATACAATTGTGTCGAAGTTCCAAAGTCGTACTAGTACTCGATCTCGTACTCGTAGTCAAATCTGAAGGTCGCTAATATCGCCCACAACGGAACTTACCCTCATCTTCTAAACTACTTTCTACTGTCCCTACTGTGAACTCTGTGACATATGGTGAACGTGCCTTTTCTTTCTCTGCACCTATACTATGGAACAGCCTACCAGACTCTCTCAAACATGCACCATCTCTTTCGACTTTAAATCTTTTGTTTCGGAAATTTTATTGTTGATCTATTTTTAGTGGGCTAATCTAGTTTTATGTAACCTTTATTTTTTTTTCTTTGATTAGTTGTTTCACTTATTTTATTTTTTAGTGTCTTAGGAAATTATAACATTATATTAGTTTTAGCTAGCCTCTTTTTTAATATAGAAATGTAAGAGCATTGAGTTTTTTAAATGTGTCCAAAAAACTTTATTATTATTTATTATTAATTACTTTTGTTATGAAATTTAGCGATATAAAATCACGACGTTTCGACCTCTCCAAGGTCATTTTCAAGTGCGAATAAAAATATAAAATATATTAAAATAGTAAAATAGGCAAAATTGTCACGAACGCTGAAATGCGATAAAATATGTAAAAATAAGTGACAAAATATTAATGAAGTTAAAAGGGTTAAAAAACTTAAAAATACAGAAACAATAAGAGTAATTAAAAAGAAAAAACCGGCCTAAACAAATAGTTTTGCGCGGATGGAATCGCATTGTTTGTTCAGAGTTGGTTTCAGTTCTTTGATAAAAAACATTTCATAAATAAGGCAGTCAAACTTGCTCTGACACTTCTTCAAAATTCTAAAATACTGCGCAATGTCATCTGGGGCCATATCGTGTTGTTCCTTGAGGTGAGTACCAATGGCCGATCCCTTGTGTTCTTCAATCCGTTGGTGAAGATGTCGGCACGTGTATCCGACATACCCTGCATCACACAGGTTACACTGAAAATTATACACAACGCATTGTTGATTCACAAGGGGTGGCTTGTCTTCCCTCACTTTGATTTCATCCTTGATTTTCCGACTCGTGTACACGGGGCTGATGTCTACCTTGATCTTCAGGCTGAGGTCTTCAAGTTGTCTGCGGACCGAATTTGCAGATTTCTGGTCTTTGAAAGGCAGCACGATTCTGATTGGGTCTTGCTTCTCAAGATCGTTTTGTTGGGTAGGTGCACCCTCGGACACTTTAGACTCAATAAATTGACGGATGGTTGACTGTACAAGTTCGTCTGGGTAGCGCAGACGGGAAAAGGTCACTTTGAGGCGTTCACACTCTTGATGAAACAATTTCCACGAAGAAGAGAGCTTGAATGCACGGTTGAGCATGGTGTTCAATAGTGATCGTTTATATCTTACATCCACATGGCTATGATAGTGTAACAATAGCCCGGTGTCCGTAGGCTTTCGGTACACCTTCGTGTCTAAATGGCATCCATTCCTGATGATATCCATTCCCAAGAAGGGGAGGCTGCCATTTTCTTCAAGCTCCATTGTGAAGTTGATAGAAGGATGACTGTTGTTTAATGTAATTAAGAACTCAGAGGCTGTTTCTACATCAGGCATTGCGCTAAGCGTATCATCGACATAGCGTTTGTAGAAGGCAGGCATCTCGTTTCTGGTTTCTAATTGTTTCTCGATGATGCACATGAATGTGTTAGCCATGAGAGGTCCCAGTGGCGAACCCATAGCAACATCATCCACCTGTTCGAAAAGGCTTCCTTCGAACTGAAAAAGCTGATTTTTCGTCGCAACTCGTAACAACTCAATCAGATCCGACTTCGTGATGTTAAGATTGTGTTCTTTGTTAAACCAGTCGTTTTTAAAGGCTTTTTCTGCGATGTTTTCAATGGTTTCATCTACAGGTACGTTGGTGAAAAGTGAAGATACGTCATATGACACTAAGATGTCATGGTCGTTGATTTCCATCCATGGAGTTCATTGGCGAATTGGAAAATGTCACTGACGGTGTGGTCGTTGACGGACAAGGGTTTCAACTTTTCATCCAGCCACTTTGCAAGCTTGTAATTGTATGTTTCAGTAGCCGACAGTATCGGACACATTGCTAGCTTCTTCTTGTGGGTTTTTGGCAAACCATAAAGATGGGCAAGTCTCGAGCCTTTCTGGATTACAGAATCAGCAATAGCTTTGGGCAAGATTCTTTGTACCACCGAGGATAACTCTTTCTCTTTCTGAAGCAACGGATGGAAATGCTTCGGAGGTCTTCCTCGTGTTATTGGTCTCTCAAGGCCTACGGGCGTGAACTTTGTCTCGTCATTAATGGATGACTCCTTCAACAGACGCACATAGTCAGTTTTGTCCATCACGACTACTCCTGAGCCCTTATCAGGCTTGGTAACAACGATGTCATCTCTCTTCTTAAGCTGGCTTATTGCTCGCAGCATTGCTTTAGGTGGTGCTGCACCTTTGCGTTCGCTGTAATTAAGGGCAATCAATCGTAATGTTGCCGCTGCTAATTCTTTATCGTCGCTGCTGAGCTTCGGTTCTAGTTTCCTATATGCCTTTTCAAAGGTTGCTAGGATTTCTCTCGGTGATATTCGTTGTGGGAGAGAAAAGTTAAGCCCTCGACACAATACCAGCTTTTGGAAAAACGAGAGCCTGTACGAGGATATGTTCTTGATGTGCTCATCGATGTTCGTATCGGCGGCCAGAAGTCTTGAGATCTTTTTGGTATGACCACTCATTAGGTGTTGGTATTGCTCATTGCGAAGGGTGACGATCGTTTTCAGAATGCAGATGAAGCGAAGCGGCGAGCATTCTTCCTTGATTTCCTGGTAAACATCACTGATTTCCTTCTTCAACTCCGCAGTTTGTTTGGTTTTCTGGCGAAGCTCTTCAGCAATAACATTCCGCTCAAAATCAGTGGAAGATATATTCCATTTTTCAGATTTGGTCTTGTCGACTCTTGCAAATGTCGGTGTCAGATCAAAGTTTTCACAAAGCTTTAAGAATTCAACTGCGGTCTCACAGTTGACTTGTTTTGTGCTACACTGCTCAAGTCTCCTGAACAAGTGAAGCTGATTATCGCGTTTCAAAATCCTGATAAGTAATTTCTTGGATATAGATTTTGTTATGAAATTTAGCGATATAAAATCACGACGTTTCGACCTCTCCGAGGTCATTTTCAAGTGCGAATAAAAATATAAAATTAGCATTAATATATATTAAAATAGTAAAATAGGCAAAATTGTCACGAACGCTGAAATGCGATAAAATATATAAAAATAAGTGACAAAATATTAATGAAGTTAAAAGGGTTAAAAAACTTAAAAATACAGAAACAATAAGAGTAATTAAAAAGAAAGGGATCGGCCATTGGTACTCACCTCAAGGAACAACACGATATGGCCCCAGATGACATTGCGCAGTATTTTAGAATTTTGAAGAAGTGTCAGAGCAAGTTTGACTGCCTTATTTATGAAATGTTTTTTATCAAAGAACTGAAACCAACTCTGAACAAACAATGCGATTCCATCCGCGCAAAACTATTTGTTTAGGCCGGTTTTTTCTTCTTTTTTCTTTTTCTTTTTAATTACTCTTATTGTTTCTGTATTTTTAAGTTTTTTAACCCTTTTAACTTCATTAATATTTTGTCACTTATTTTTACATATTTTATCGCATTTCAGCGTTCGTGACAATTTTGCCTATTTTACTATTTTAATATATTTATGCTAATTTTATATTTTTGTTCGCACTTGAAAATGACCTCGGAGAGGTCGAAACGTCGTGTTTTTTAATATCGCTAAATTTCATAACAAAATCTATATCCAAGAAATTACTTATTAATTACTTATAGTTAAAAATTATAGTTAAAAAATCTAATTAATTACTTATAGCTTTTGTTAGAAAACAAGATGCAGATAATATTAGTCACAGAAATTAAGAGCGGTGGCAAGGGTAGTTGCGGAAGAGGAACCAGGTGCAGGGCATGTCAATATCATAGGTAGTGTCCAGTAAAGTAAAATAAGTGGCGCGCAGAAAATATTTGAATAAACTTAGGCTAGAAAATTTGTCATGAGGGGTGAGGTTACAGATAGTGTTCCAAGGTTTTACAATTCTATTGAAAAAAGAAGCTTGAAAAGTTGCGGTCTTACAGTAAGCATGTTTAAGTACGAGGGTGGGCTTCTTAGAGCGGGACCGACCATGCGTGACAAAAGTAACATATCGATCAATATTTAGGTCCGTGTATCCAGAAATACAGTTATAGAGAAATAAAATATCTTTAAGTTCCCTGTCATATGTTAGTGGTAGCAAGCGAAGAGTCAGAAGTCACTGAAGTATAACAGGTTGGATGTCTTTCTTCTCAACTGTTTAACCGATTGTACTCCAAATGTGCAGCAGAATGTGTTGAAGAACATTGTCAGACACAGTATATTTTGAAAATTTTTAAACGTCGTAGGATGTTGGCCCAGGATATGCTGACTGCACTCGAGTTTAACCGTTTCACATTAAAGTTTTTTCCAGTTCTACTGAGCAAACGTTTTTGTTCTGCCTTGAAGAGCGTTAATAAAAACAATCTTCAAACAGCTCAGCAATCGAAATGAAAAGCTCGTCTAAGGAATCTGTTTCTTTGTCAGTATTGAGTGAAATTGTGATGGCTACCTTTCGCTCCTCTTCTACAATGTTTGCACTACTATCTGTCAACCTCTCTATCACTAAAAGATAGGACTGCATGTGTACGTTTAAAGAAAAAAAAACTGTCTTTTCCACTTACAGTACAAGAAGAAGGTTCTGGTCCAGGCTGGTTGAGATCCAACAGGTCATCAACTCCTCCAACTCGTCCAGGATGGACTGTTCGAGATTCTCTGCCATCTTGGATCGACCAGGGCAGAAGATTGCTGTCTGCTGCAACACACCTTTTTGCTTGGACGTGCTCCTTTTACTGCCCAGCATTCTCTCACCCTGGTTGCAGTTATTCCAGGTGTCGCTTTCTCTTTCTTGACTTCCTTTATTTGTTTACCCATTTCAACCCTTTACAATTTTTGCATTGTGTACTAGTTCAGTTGAAATGACTTGGCATTTCATTGAAAATACCCGAGTCTCCGTCTTGAGTGCTGGATCTGACAAGTCAGTAAATTGACCAGTAAGATGGGGGTCCGTGGCAATGATGGACTTGTCGTCTTTGAGTGGTATTCAATGACATGAGTGAATTCTACAAATACTGGATTACCTGTTGAACTTGATCTTTCAAGTCAAGATTAATGATATTGATATCACTGCGAATTATCTCATCAAAATCTGTTAGAAAGCCATGCGATCTTAATTTTTACTGTACCCAAATTCGCAAGAAGCCAATCAGAAGCACGATATAGGGTCCTGATATCCTATGATATCAAGTCACTTATTGATATGCCCAGTGTCATGGCCATTTTCAAGTAAAGAGGTGTTACTGTAGGATGAATTGAAAAGAGGTTTTTTTATATAAAACATAATTTCATAATTTAAGGTGACCCGAACCTATTTATTTATGTAATGGTTACATTTTTGAGTCACGCTTTTTTCAGGAAATATTTTTCCGATTTCTTTGATTTTTTGCATGCTAAAGGACAAATGTTCAAGTTTTTTGGAATATGTATTTTTTTTTTTTGCCTGACGTAAATCCTTTGAGTTATCAACATATTTTTAAAACTTCATTTTTACAAACAATGACCATCATTTTAAAACGCTGACGACAGATCTTGTGCATACTTTATGAAATAAGCCTTAGCGCTCTTGAGTTTTGTATCTGCAGGCTTCATGGCAATCCTTATCATGCAACTCGCTGCACATTATCCTGCTTAAACCTCCTCTAAAAGTTCTATGCTAATAAAGTTGCATCAGCTGACGCACAAATAGCAAAACAGTGTAGCCAGACTCATCAGCCATTCCAAAAAATAATGATACTCAAAGCCATATCAGAAAGAAAGTAGGACAGCCAACAAAAAGCACCATTTTGTGCTTTGTGCAAGGTAAAATTAAATATTCGCTATTCATCCCACCTACCACACAAAAAATCTTAGCCTGGCAAAAACAAACATATGCAGAAAAGTCTTACCAATTTTCACCGTGACCAGTTTCCTTTATGAGGAGAAATAGAGCCACCAAGTTGAGTGCTTCTTAACCTTCGCTTTTTAACTACAATGCAAACCCTTGTGCCTGATAATATATTCAAGCTGGGTTTGTTGTCAAATTTCTCACAGGCAGTTTGTAGCTTGGGGATAGCATGTCTTGATTTATGAAAATGTATTTTGGCTATCTCATGGTAATTTATTCTTTGGTGCGATTGTTTCTGTAGTGAGATTTCGGACAGTTCAACTCTTTTACTGTGTCGATCATTTCAATGTTTAAAGTATTTTTAAGCAATAATACAAGATTTGGAACCCATAACAAATTCCTGATCTGTAATAAAAGCATTTATAATGTCTCTTTTCCCCACGTCTTAAAACGTTTTGTGACTTGAAAGTATGGCTATGGCAAACGAAAGTTCATCAGTTCTCTTATGAGATTTGAGAGCTACATGGAATACACACAAGATTACAATTAACGCTCTTTGCAGATTTTTATCAAAATGCTCAACAGATTATGTTCTCTTATAATATAATAAAGCAATGTGTGACTTGTGAGTGTAAGCAATGTGTGACTTGTGAGTGGGACAAAAAATGTTTGACGGATTGTTCTTAATCTAACTGATGGATGGTCTGTTTTTTTATTCAGATGAAAGATGATCTTTATAATAATTTCTGCACTGCTTCGCTTTGATAAGCATATCTTTTTCCTTTTCTGTATGATATCAAGGGAGGTTCCTTAAATAACTCTCTCAGTAACGGCTGGTTTTGAATTAAATGCCATTTTGTCATTAGTATGTTCTTCAAACATGGTAATGACGGTTCTGCTGGCTGGTTTGGGTTTGCTGCTGGCAAGTTTTTGTGGCTGAGCGTCAGGGATCTCTACATCATCGTCTGCTGAGGCCGTTGACAACAAAGCCTACTCTTCAAAGTCCATACTGGTCTCGTTGAGATCATCTTGTGGTAGAACAGTCGGCACCTACTTCATCAAGAATTAGGAAGTATAATCTGGGAATTGGATGACAGTGCAGTTTTTCCGAGTGTCCCCAAGAGGACGGACAAGAGCATCTTTTGTTGTCTTCTCGGCAAAGTTCATCAAAATCAGGTGTTGGCACACCACTTCACATATTTCCATTTCTCCAGCTCTACATACCTGAGGGGTTGGTCTTCTCAAAATACCGCTTCTTCTTAGTTCCTTGCCCCCTGGTGGGGGATAGGGCCGGCAAAATACCGCTACAGTTGTTTAAAAGCTTCCTTGTTTTAGCCTTTACACACATGGTACAAAACAAAATATGCCGGTGCTGATGATAAATTTTCGCGTAACAATTTCCAATCGTGTGCAAGGTTAGTTCGGCTCTGGCAAGAAATACACGGAGAAAAGATAACACTTAAGGCAAGCCGAGTTTAGGCTCTAAGTTTGCGTTTAAAATGACCAGACCAGACTTGCAACTAAAATAATATTTGAAATTGCCGGCATTTTGTATTTTTTTAAGTTGAGCCGCGGACTATCAGAATACTGTATCCCGCCTCCAAAACGAATTTCCCCAGTGCCATTTTCGTAGAGTACGTTCTCATCAGTGTGCAAATTATTATATTTTCAAAGTATTTTAAAAGTTTATTACAGGTAAAAATTGTTCACACATTAAAACCACCTCTAGCACACTGTATATAGCTTTGTGATACTGCTTGGTTGTTGCTTTATGTAAAAGTTACATATAAAAATGAATGAATATGAAATAATGTTTAAATCTTAAAAGGCCTGTTTTGATAAAACTAGCTGATATACAATGTATTAATGTGTTTGGGGAAAATACACGATAAAAATTATTTCATATTTTATTTTTTTTTGTAATTTTTTTTTTTTTTTTAGCAATCTGCTTATTTTTTACAACACTTTACACGTTCACATAAGATTAAAACTAGTTACAATAATACATTACACATTAAACTACTTACAGTAAACATTACACTACATCACTTAAAGCAGCGGGGGAAAAAGATGAGATCATTACTTGTAATATTTTTAATTTCAAAAGAACCATTTACCTTTGTTACAATATAAAGGCTAATTAAAATCTTTTAAATAATTATTTCTATTACACGCATACACTACATCACAACACACGGCAGACCCAATATTGTTCACTTATACGCATAAGAAGTATCAGTTTATAGGAAAGGTGCTTAAGAGCAACACAAAAATTTTTATTTTATAACTGCAAGTCAGTACCTGTCTTGCCATAGCATCTTGATTTAGACATTTTCCTTTCGGGTAAAACCAAATCCCCGTTTTTAAATTTTTTTAACATAACAATAACTAAAGAGGACTTCATACCCCTGTTCATGTAGCTGTAATAGGTAGCATTCTGCTGAGTCATTAACCCTGGGCTGTAACCTCCATATCAGTGCAGTCAATGGCAATTTTACAGGAAGTAAACTGTGAAACAGAGGGTGGTGCACATGGAATGGTCGTCATGATGTGTTGAAACAAAATAGAATGCAACACATGAATAAAAGTGGTTACAATATTAGCTATCCACCATTTCTTTAAGGGTCTCCCTTTTTGTTGTTCCATTCTTTAGTTTTCCTCCTTCAGCAGAAAATAGCTTGTGTTGATTTCTAACATAAATCTCTGGTCCATATGATTTATTTCCTGCAAAAGACAACTGTTCACTCTGGAATGTTTGCTTGGCTCTCTGTCTTTCCTCCTGTTACAAATAGCAAAAATACAAAACATTTCATTAATTCATTTTTAAATAATACAATGAGTATAACTGTAATCTTTGTATTTTGCATGTTAAATAAAAAAAATATTCAAAAAACTGTTAGCTCATAGTTAAAAAGTTTGAATTTATATTCAATAGAGCAAGAGTTAGGGTGAACAAAGCCTACTATTTCTTTGTATTTTGGTTACCTCAAGAGAGATAATTCGCAATGATAGGCGATATTTAGCCAGTCACTACAAGAAATAGATAAAGCTGGGGAGCATTTCTGGCTGTAAGAGTGAAGGTGGGATTTCATTTTTTTGGAAGCCATCTGCAGCTGCAGCACTTCCCTCTCCACATTGTTTCTGGTGAAATTGGATAACAGTTCATAGTATCTTTAGTGGGCTGAGGCCATTGTCTTGGAATTAATGTGTATTTTGCAAAAAAGTGATGAAATTAATACTTGTTAAGATTTCTCGTGATGCGCAGGGACATTGAAAAAATATACTTACAGGGGTCTATTTCAGCAATAAACAAAGAGATGCATCCATTGGATGAATTAATTGGATTCCCAGTTAAAGGGTTACTAAGGCCATTGTCTTGGGCTACTATTTTTCAGGAGTAGAAAGCTTGTACATAGAAGCCTAAAGAATTTTATTGCAGGTCAGGTAAGAAGACATTCTTTGCTTTGGAATACGTTTCTAGGCAAATAGTTTGTGGAATACAGATGTCCTGTGACAACACAAGCTCATTTGCATAATGATCGAAATGGAAATATCTATTGCTGTGTCTGTTTAAAATACCAAGAAATGGGCTAAAACTGTTAAAACAAATTATTTTCCGTTCACAGTCTGACTTCTAGCAGTGTTTAACACATATCCAAATATTTACAGTTCAGAAATTGGTTTATTGGTCGCCGAGCGTTTTATTTGGGAACTTGAGAAAAAAACATAGACATCAACAAATTTATTTAATTTAAAGGGCATATATTAAGATTTGTTATAAACATTGAAATAGATGGTGTTATGTTATTTGAGTCACCAAAACAGAAAGGGGTATCCTTCTCTAAATTGTTACTTAATTAGCATGACCTCTTCATGTTGTTTACTTTTGTCCTGGCTTGCACACTTCGGTCCTAAAATAGCATTTACTTTAGAACAACTTTCTCCTCCGGTTTTTCGTACTTAAGAAGAGCATCCCACCTGTGCCCAGTTCTATCAAAGTCTAGTTTACTATCTTCCCCTGCATTGAACAGACTAGAGGCACATGTAACCTGTCGGGAGTGGGAGGTCTTCCAGTAAAAGTGCACATTTATGGTACAAAATGTCGAGACACCTTTGTGTTGGGCTTTGGGTACCACAATCTCCGACTGGTGTGATAGAATGCAGCCCAGTGCAAAGCACTTTCCTTCATAGTTGCACCAAATGCCCTGGCAAACTCAAGCTTCGACATGTTAACTTTCTTAGCATGGATGGTGGCCTGACAATTTTCAACGTCCAGTGTCATGCAGCTCAAAAGATTTACAGAATAAAAGTTGTGCTCTCGAAGAATGCTTGCTAATTTTAGTTAGCCCTACTCCATCAACTGAATGGAGCCATTTGTTTTTGCAGTGCATGGCATTGGCAACCATTCAATGTGCCAGTGATGTTCTTCTGAGCACGCATTTGACATTCATGCTCTTCAAGGGTAGTTTTGCGAAGGCAAAGCAAATCAATTGCTTCTTCTGATGTCTTTGTCCCATTGTGAAGTACCTTTGTTGTGAACAGAAAAAGTTTCGTAGATTGCACCAACAGCCTTGAGATACCTATTCACAGTTGTTCATTCTGCTCATTTATTTGACACTGTTTGTTTGTGCATAACACACATGCACTACGCAGTTCAGAATTAGGTGGCGATGGCCATCGGTTGCTTTAGACAACAGTTAGTGACTGGTCCATCCAAGAATCCTTCTTTACCAGCGAAAACCTCTTTTCCCCCAGTTGATTAAGCTGAGCAGCTCTCTGGATTGGTGAAGAGCAGGTCAGGACCAAATTTTAATTGCAACAGGTCTGCCAGTCAGCAACTCTTGAAGGAATGAAATTGTTGATGGTGGAATTAATAAGACATTGTGTGGACGGCTCAACAACCAACACTATCAAGACAAGCGTGGCAAGGTCTTTGAAGACCTACTGAAGTGTTTTCATGTGAAATAGATGCTATTCATCAAAGAACTCAACAACTATCAACGTGCAATCAGATTCAATACGTGCAAAAGTATTTTTATAATTAACCTTGCATGCCTTTTAATGTAAATCTAGCGTAACATCTTTTTGAGCTCGCAGAATTTGTAGTCTTTACACTTACCTTGACAATGACATCATGAAGAAAGGGAAATGTTGGTTTATGTTATTTATTTTTGCATGTATCTGTATAACAAAATCATTATTGATATGAAAAATTGTTTGGAAAATATTATTTAAATTTCTTTTGATACATAGGATTCTTTGGTTCACAGGATTGGTACACCACATTTTAAGATTACCATGGCTCTGAATATGACATTTGTAGGGCTTTTTTCCTTTTTTTCTGCGAAAGATCTAATTTTCATTTGAATGTTGCGCCTTGTGGTGTTATGGAATACTTTGAAATTAATGTAATCCTCATGCTGGTTGAGAAGCTTTGCCGCTGCAAAGTTTGGGAACTGGACATCTGACCAGGTGAAGGATTAAAATTCTTTTTTTTTTAGTTGGCGCTGCACTTTAATAACTAGGTGATTCTTAGTGAATTACTCTGTGAAAGTACTTTGCCAGAGATTCTCGAGAATCTGAGTCACATTGGCTCGCTGTTCATGACATACGTCTTGAAATAGTCTTCTATGATGAACACCCTGTTTCTTCTTCACAACAAATTTATCGCCATGGCGTGCAGACAGGATACTATCCAGAATGATCTTATAGAGTGTTGGTGCATTTGACTCTAGGAACTCTTTAAATGCTGGTTGGCTGACAAGTCGTTCTCTGTCTGAACATTTATCCATTTCCTTACTAAGCATGTCTAGGAGCTCTTTGAATGTTGGTTCTTTTATAGAGGTTAATAATACATTTTGACCAATCAAAATGATTGAAATTATACTGTACTATAATAATGCTTGTTGGGTCAAAATCTGCTCAAAAATTGAGGTGCATCTTATAGCCGAATATCTTGGCGCAACAAAGTATAATTTCCACGAATTTCCCTGAAACCGAAATAAATGAAAGTAAATAAACAAAGTAAATAAACAAAGACAAACAATTTTGACCATTGACTTTATAATATTTGTTGGTTCTGTAATGTAATAACGCAGAATTACATTTAATTACATTTTACATTTAATTATATTTACAAAAGAAAACTCCAGAATGATTCATTGTTACTTCTGGACTTTATTAATAAAATTATCTATAAATACAAAATAGAGAAATTAATGTAATGAATTTTTTCGCTTATTACCTTATTCTCTTCCCCTTCCCTGCCCACACCATTGTAATTGTAACATTTCTTTATTTTGGCTTCATTTAAGAAAAGTAATTAATAAATAAGTTAATTTAAGTAATGCATTGTAACTCGAGGAATTATATTAGTTAATTTCAATTTTCTGTAGAGGGAGCGCACTGACATTTATTTCTTTCTTTCTTATTTGTTATTTGTTAATTGTATTTATGTAGTGCCTTTGTTGTAAATTAAAGTATTGTTGGTTCTGAAAAGAACCGTTTCATTTCTCAGCTCAGCAATTCTTCATCCTCTCCTTTATTCTCCATCTGGAACCGCATCATCTTCAGTCCAGTCAAGAGCATTGGTGATGACACAAGCTTTGAATGATCTGTTTATCGGCTTAGCTGGGATTTTGCACAAGGAATGTTTGTTTCATTGCAATACCATCTTTTTGCTGAACACCCGCTTCTTTCTGGAAGCCGTAAAAGGAATTGGGAGAATGGGCGCCATCCTTCTGTTTTTAATCTTTTTTTTTTTTGCATTAAAAAAAAAAAAAAAAAGGGGGCTAGCGACGCCCGTTTTCATTGTTAACTATTTTTCTTTTTTCGAAGCGGCATCAGCAACAACTACAACAACAAAGAAAGCAAAATAGATTATAAAAACAATAAGAGAGACATACGGCATTCTATACTGAGAGATGCAGTCTTAATTGTGGTTTTTTCACGACTTTATACAAGATGTTTTCAGACCCGAACACCGCCATTCCCTTTCCAGTGTTTACCTATATTGTTTCTTTTTTAACGAAGCGGCATCGGGTGCATGGCGGCCTTCTACTGTAATTTCCTATTACTTCTCTATAATTATTATCACGACCTCCTACGAAATCTTCAAGGGCAGTTTTCCCGCCAGGATCGATCAGAGGGCCGACTGTTTGAAAACAAAAACAATGAAATCAAATGGGCAATTGTTATAGAACGCTATAAATTGTCCCAAATTGTTTGGTCATTTCACACACGAAAGTCAACATGGCAGTAGAGAACACTAATTTTGTCGTTCATCTTCGCATACTAGACGCGAAGAAAAAGTCAAAATTTCGTCATTTCGAGCTTACGGATATTCCTCACTTTAGCTATCCCGAAGAGTTTAAGCAGCATTTGCTGAATAATCACAACAATGCTGTGCGACCGGCCGAAAGCACGAACTTCAAAATTGCCTATTTCGTTAAGAGTCATAGACGGATTGGCTAATGCTGCTTCCATTAAAACAAACTGTTCGTGTCGGTGTAGCGAAGAAATAGGACGCCTTCCGACTTTCCGGCACTGCACGTCGCCTGTTTGCAAAACAATTTTCAGGATACGTTTAACAGTGCTTTTATGTACGTGCAATAGCCTAACAATGTGGCTTTTGCTAAATTGTCACTCGTGTTTTAGAAACACAATTCTCCAACGAAGATCTGTGCAATACATAGCAACACAATTCTCCAACGAAGCTCTGTGCTATACATTGCAGCCTTTCTCAGTACTTTCACAAAAGAATTTCCGGTAAAGTGCTTCACAACAATAAAGTCATTAGTTTCTAAAGAATCCTTTGTGCTGTGTCGGCGGTTAAGTGACACACCTAATTTCTCTTGATATATTGATATATTTTTGGGGGGTTCAAAATTTTTGCAAACAGCTGTATATTCTATTCTATTCTATTCTATTCTATTCTATTCTATTCTAATCTAATCTAATCTAATCTAATCTAATCTAATCTAATCTAATCTAATCTAATCTAATCTAATCTAATCTAATCTAATCTAATCTAATCTAATCTAATCTAATCTATTCTATTCTAATCTAATCTTATCTAATAGGTACAGTCTATTGTGCCAATTCTGCAAAGTTTTCATTAGAAAAGGACCAGGCATCTCTGGGATCAAAATGGAGTTACTTAAAAATAAATGGCCATTGCATTTTTGGTGACCGTCACTCAAGGAAACACAGTTTCTCATGATATAAGCATAATCATACAACTATGAACACATTCTGCTATGCAACCAGACATTTCTGCTTCATGCCCATTTTCCTGTAAAGAAACAAAAAATATATATATTTAAAAAAAATATGTTTATCTGTTTTTTGAATCCTGTTTTCTGTTGTTTAACTTGTGGTTTATCATAAAGTATTTGCCAGGCTACATACCAGTGGTAAGCTTAAGTTGGTAGCAACGAAAATTGCTGTTTCACACCCCTGCACCTGTAAATAAAAACCGTTCAAAACATAATGAAAGCTTACTTCTAAGTTCTTCTGTAATATGTTCTTCTGTAAATATTTTGGTTTGCAAAAAAGACACTTAATAAACCATTGGCAAGCAGTTTTATTTCTACACAACTTTTTTTATTATGATAGGAAAAAGAGAATCGTGGGGGAAGTAAAAATAATTTTGTACATTGAATAATGGCAATGTTACAATTTACATTGGCCTTGCTTTTTTTAATTTTATAATTGGACACACCTGTCTCCAAGTTTTTCTTGCTGCATCGTTTGCAAGTGAACTCTTTGAGGAGCAGCCAGTTTTTATTTTCCCGGGAGCTTCTGTCCTACACTTATTGCACCAGCGTATACCTGGCTTGTAAGAAATACAGTTGGCACCTACTTCATCCAGAATTTGAAAGTAGCGTCTGGGAATTGGATGACAGTGAAGTTTTTTCCGAGTGTCGCCAAGAGGACGGATAAGAGCATCTTTTGTTGTCTTTTCAGCAAATTTACTCGAAAGGGCATTGGCACACCGCTTCACATATTTCCATTCCTCCAGCTCTAAAGTGTACATACCTGAGGGGTTGGTCTTCTCAAAATACCGCTACAGTTGTTTAAAAGCGTAATTGTGTTAGCCTTTGCACACAACATTGTACAAAACAAAATATGCCGAGGCTGATGATAAATTTTTGCATAACAATTTCACATCGTGTGCAAGGTCAGTACGGCTCTGGCAAGATATATTACATGGAGAAAAGATAACACTAAAGTCGAGCCGAGTTTGAAAGCTAAGTTTACACTGTAGGCTCTAAGTTTGGCGTTTAAAATGACTAGACTAGACTCGCCATGAAAACAATACTTGAATTTGCCGGCATTTTTTATCTTTTAAAGTTAAACCGCTGACTATCAGAATACTGAATCATGCCTCCAAAACGTATTTCCGCAGTGCCATTTTCGTAGAGTACATTGTCATCAGTGTGCAAATCATGTGTCATGTCCCAGGGGTTATGTCCAGTTCAAAATCCACAAAAAACATCTATGACCATATACAGAATGTCTAGAGCATGCTGCTTTTTAAGTACAGGGTTCAGTTCAACAACATCATCAAGTGTAAATATATACACTGTCAAAACTGCCTTGATTAATGTTGGAGAGAAGCCAGTTGTTGACTCAGATGAGAGAACATAGCCTGTACCTTTCTTATCCAACCCCTGCTTGTAATTTTTGAGAAGCTCGTGCAATTCATCTTTTTGTAAAGGCTCCACATTTTTTACTTGATGTAGAATTCCACGATACATCTAGAACCGTTTTCTTATAAAGGTAAATGTTTTGGCGAAAAATGCGAAAATGTCCTGCCCAGCGTTAATTTAAATGAACACATTAGATTCTGTAATGTTTAACGCTGGAAAGTTCAATGTAAAAACTAAACGTTTCGGCAGTGCTGCCTTCATCAGTAGTAGTAAAAAAATGTCGTTGCTCACACTCACGTATGTGAAAATAAATGATGGAAATTCAAATTAACACAATTTTGGAACTCGCATGTAATATGAAAGCGTGCGGGGGCAAAGCTCGCATACACCCTGGGTTTGCAGGAACGTTTCAAATTCCGTGGAAACGAACTGGGGACCATTGTCGGTTCTCAAAGAGAACGGTACACCAAATCTGGTAAACATATGAGAAATTGGGGCGTGTTTAAAACACGAAATGGCGAAACGGCGAAATGGCGAAATGATACTGAAGATAAAAGCCAAAATTATACAATATTACCGTTGTACTGGAATTTTCATATGTTGCCGAATTCATCCTTGCAGATAAGTCCCGAAAAATAAAAGAAACTGCAATCACAAATTCTCCGTCACATAGACCCGTCACGAACCTATTATTAAACACGAACCTTTGGTAATTTGGATTCCAGTCTCTCCCTGTTAACAGGGCGCTGTTTGATACGCCTAGGACATTCTTGATCGAGATGTCGGCATTTCGTTTAGACATCGGAAGAAAATGATTTGTTTATCTCGTATTTGCCACCGAGTCTCGGCTATGAAGTAATGCTTTGAGCTCCAACATTCAAAAGAAATGGATTAACAAAACAAAACCTACGTTGCGATAAAGTTCATACACGATATCAGTGGCAAACGTTCTTTGCACAGAAACGGAGTAAAGTTCGACGTCTATATCAGTCCTTTGATACAATGTAAGCTCTGTAGTGCAGTGCAGATACTGATAGGCAACTTGGCAAGTACTAAATGTAAAAAATATCCTGGTGTGCTGCGACCTTTCAGCAATACGTTCAATTTGGCATTGTGATAAGTGACAAGTATTCATTATATTCCTGGGCCGGAACATTGAAATGTTCCCTTGAAATAACTCAGTCTAGACATGTAAACAGAACTACCTTGAAGTTCAAAAGGAAACCAAACTATATTATTTACGTGTATTTATCTTAACATTTTGCCATTTCGCCGTTTCGCCATTTCGCCATTTCGTGTTTTAAACACGCCCGAGAAATTGCTTCGATAATCTTGGTGCTTGTAGTAGACTTCAAAATGGCAAGCTCCACAAATCTGCTGAAATAATCAAATCCCATCCTTGTCGCCAATGTAGAATCACCAGAAACTCAATGGAAAACAAACAGTAAATTTAATTTGCGCGTCCGTTACAGAGCCATTTCACACACTAGATCACACTACACTTTAAATACATAATCAAGAGCCTTATATCTAAGGTCAACAATAACATACTCGCGATTGGCTCACACACTCTCTAGAGAATACACGCAGGTTTGACCGCTCGACACTGCATACATGTTAAGAAAGTTAATCAAACAGTGCAAAACTTGTCACATAAAAGAGTTTCTTCTGCAAAGCACAATCAATCAGTTTTCAATAGACTGTGTTCAGGAGTGCATAGAGAGTTTTAAAAACAAACGTTTTTTGGAAACCCCTTTATTAGTTTAAGTCGGAACGCTTAATTTAGTGCGAAATTGTGTTTGAGATCTCAGTCGAAACTAAAACTCTTGAAAAATGGGATAAAATTGTGAAAATCTTTTAACAAACGTATTATGTCAAAGGTCTGAACAGCATGCAGAAAATGAAGTTTATAACTAAAATGGATGCAAAATAGTGAAGTCAAATTTTGTTGTAATATGTATTACTTCGCTTTAAAAAGGATAAAAGTAAGCAAACATGCTCCACTCAGTAAAAACTAAAATCTTAAATTAAGACGTTTTTTCATCTTAGAGAGTGGTGCCGAGGTAAGACGAAAGTATGTCTTAACTTAAGAGGTATTGTCTTATGTTAGACACTGTATGGTCTTAAAATAAGATGGTAAGATCTTAGTTTGGGGTTGATGGAAGGAAACGGTTTTCATCTTAATTTAAGACTCGAATCATCTTAATATAAATCTTCTAAGGCTTAAAATGAGTTGCAAAACATCTTAATCATGTGGTGCTCAAGATGAGTTTTCGTCTTAATCTAATGCCAATTACGTGTTAGTTTATTCTAAGACGTTATATTGTCTTATTTTAAGATTAAAAATGCTCCAATAAAAATCCAATTAAATTTAGATGATTTCCCTCTTTTAAAGTTGAACTCTTTGCCACTGCATTCTTTTATACTTGGCTCTTAGGCGCTTTCTAGCTATAAGCATCTTTCTAGGTATAAGAATGTCCCCAAATTGCCTATAAAACCTATATTACCTATATAACCATAAAACCTACAGAAGTTACAGAACTTGTAGATTGTATAGAACGTATAGAACTTATACATTGTATACAACTTATAGAACTTGCAGATTGTATAGAACCTACAGGCCTGTTCCATTGCCGTAGGAACCGAAAAAACCTTTAACAAAGATATTAAGATAACATAAATCAATTAATCAATCGATCGATTGATCAATCAATAAACAATCATCTGAAAGATTAAATTATCTACTTAAATTCTGTACATTAGTTATAAAAGTAGTTTAAGACCAGGATTCAAACAACGGAATTAGTGTCTTCAATTGTCCTTGAATTTTTTCATGTAGATGGCGAGTAGCGCTTCATTCAACATCCACCACATGATGTATTTTTCACTATAATTGGGTTGCCTTCCTACAACTGGCTAGAAAACTTCTAAAAGGAGACTGCGCAAGGAAACAGAACTTTATATAGTTACTTGTTTCTCCTGGAAGTGTTGAACCGATTTATAATTTTATATATGATTTTGCCAGCGACTGCAATAAAACCCTACAAGTTTCAATATTTGCTGTTTACTTTTAAGTGTTATTGTTTCCTGATGAATACCGACAAGTTGCCTTGGTGGCTACACTGTGCGAACACCAGCACAATTCACCATACTTACTTGTTCCACTGCCCCATATTTTTGCTTCGACCATTACCGCTGCATATTGCAATGCTGTGTTTTTTCTGCACTTTGTTGACCCAACTGCATATAACATAGGACAAGCCATGTGATGCTTTACGATTAACTCAAAGTGTATCGCCGTGGCCATCCCTCTGAGGACCAGCCTTGCCGATATAAAGTTCTCTCCAAGCAAGTCCTTCATTGTTCCCGTCATGTCCTCTATGGGTTTGGGAGTAGCAGACAGGGTTGTTATAGCAATTGAAGTATCAATCCTCTTTAGTAGGCACTTGTCAAAAATGTACACTTGGTTGGGCTGCTGGATCTCGAAGCTGTTCTTGTTGATTTGAATTACCCTTCCCAACACCCAAACGTCAGAATTTGGTTGTCTACTGATCAACTGAAATTACAAGAAAAACGCAATATTAATCACAACAGTAACAATAGGTGGTTTTCACGCACACACAATTGTCACACCAAAACTGTAATGGCAATGCCTCGGATGTTAGCTGATAACTATTATTAATCCTTTATGCACGCTTTACTTTAGTGACGCTTATCATTGTTAAATTAAGTTGATTACGAATTCTAAGCATTAAGGAACATGTAAACATTTCTTGCCAAACCTTGGCTGTTCAGACTGTTGAAAATTACAGGATGTGGGTATTTTTTAAGCATACTTGATGGCCTTCTGGCGGCAATCTTGATGTCCAGTGACGTGGAACCCGAAATTCATAATGCTCTATCGGAAAGACGAAGGGTGCTATCGCTCTAAAAACCTTGAACAATTTGTTTATTGAGGATGTCTAGCAGCCAGTACAAGATAAAACCTCAACGGTTTTGCGATTTTGGATTTTAGAATTTTGATGACGTTACGTGAAAACCATGAATAACTTAATTTATTCCCTTATGAAACCTGAGATTTCTTATGAAAGATAGTAGCTATAATATAAGATAGAAAGTCGAAAACCCCCAATAAATTGATAAAAAAACAAACAAATTATAATCATTTCATCGGGCATTGTGGCGTATTTTGCGGGCTAAAATATATTTTAGCCCGCTGCCGTGGACCAATCAGAAACAAGAAAATAACGAAGCCAGCCAATCAGAACTGAAAACCATTCAACTGTTCGCGCTGTTTTCTTGCTGGCTGGCAAAGGCTGGCATCACTTCAAGCTCCTTGAGTGGAGACGCTTCCATCTGCAATTGCAAACTGTTTTTAAGCTTTATAATGACAAAATTGTTGAAGGACTGAACGGGGAAGCAAATTCTCAGTCTTCTCAGCTAGATGAAGAGGAATTACAGGAAGTAAATGTAAGTTTGTCTTCGTCGAGCGAAACTCGCTCAGTTATATTCCAAACTGCCAGTTCAGTTAACAGCACAATTAATTTAAACACTTCTAAATGATGACTATTTCTTTGCTGCCGATACAATTTTGTAATTTCCTTTTCAAGGTTAGATTGTTTTGAGTAATTCTGCGCTGTTCTGCCGAGTTTTGTTAACTTTAAAATATGGTTTACAATAAGAAATAAACACCGAGTCGGCAGTGTTCAAGATATCGCTTACTGTTTTTGATTCCTTAACTAAATGCCCTCTAAAATGATTATAATAGTAATAGAGTTGATGTTTAAAAATAGACGAGTAACCAGGGTAAGACATTGTAAAATATTAAAAAGCGATCTCTGGTTAAAAATATGATGAAAACGAGCTTTCGACTACCAGTCTGTAGTCTTTGACAAGTAATGAATAAAAAGCGCGAACGTTAAAATATATACTGTGAAAAAGCAAAATTATAATAAAAACAATAAAAATGTTTGTGTGCGGGTAAAAATGCTAATGAAAGGTTCAAAATAAAATTGAATATTGTCTTGGTAATTGTTTCGCATTATTGTCAGCATGGTTCGTAATTGCTGTGTGCCAGGATTCCAAAGTTTTTCTAACGCAGAAATTTCCTTTATCAATCACACGCGCACTGTCAAAGTCGATGGAATGGTCGTTCAACCAGTCATGTGAGGCGATGTTAGAACCTTTTTTAAAGGTTTTTGTGTTTCTAATATGTTCTTTTTTTCTTGTTTTTAAACATCTTCCCGTCTCGCCGATGTAACTCCACAGGCAATCGGCGCATGGTATGTTATAGACGACATTTGTTTGTAGTTTCGCCCGAGGTCTTGATTTCTGGGAAACAAACTCTTGTTGTAATGTCTTAAGCGCTCTGCTTGTGGTTTGGATTCCATTGTTTTTGTTTTTACTATTATCTTTTTACTCGTGAATGTAATGAAACGAGTATGGTTATGGAAAGTGATATGCAAATTTTCACTCGGTCAGTCGGTCGATGGGCTGTTAACTTTAATTTATGAATAATAATTTATCCATTAAATTATGGGCTGTTAACTTTAATTTATGAATGATAATTTATGCTTTAAATTATAAATTAATTTTCCTTGTTTTTTTTTTAACTTTTTGTTTCACCCCTCTGAGGTTTGAACCGGCGACTCCTAACATCAACTATGGTTTTGAAGACCAAACGCCTAACCGCTAGACCACTTCGACTTGCGTGTCATTTGCGCTGAAAATTAGCATATAGATTTCTTTGTAATGTTCTTATCCCGCTGACCGATACCGTAGGTTTAAAGTTAAATGGCTTGTATGTATAAAACCTATTCGAATGGCTCGATTTATAGCTCTTAAGAATTTCACATGACAAATAGAAGAAATAATCTTAGAGAAAATATGAAAATCTTCGAAGCACTAGGGATATTCCGTGTTTTCATGAAATTTTTAGATTTTGCAGGCACGAACTGTGGACTGCGACTGTGTTGGGTATTAAAAGGTTGATTTCAGGACAATTGTATGAATAAAGTCCAATTTTAGCAGTCTCTGAATGTTTTATAGTTCCAAGCGTATTGTACGATAATCGATAGTCATGATACGTAAATAATTTATCAAAAAAAAGCTCGCCAAACTGACGAATTTTGTTGCCTTTTAATAATATACTGTATAGTACTTGATTTGCATCTCTAATAGATTCATAAAAAAGGAGAAAGAAAAAAAAAGACGTCGTATAAAATTGTAAAAAAGATTGTCGTAAAAAAAAAATGTTGTTTCACCCCTCTGAGGTTTGAACCGGCGACTCTTAACATCAACTATGGTTTTGAAGACCAAACGCTTAACCGCTAGACCACTTCGACTTGCTTCGACTTCGACTGTACTATACATAGGGAAACAACAATCCTTGGCTTAACTTCTGCCACAATACGAACTGAATAAATCAGTTATTTGTTAGTTAACAGTTCTCCATAAAATGCTTCAAGTTTTCTTGGAATATCACACATAAAGCTCATTCCGGCATGGCTGAATAAAGGCCGGATGAGTTGTTTCTACTGTAATCATAAAGGGTACCAATTTCAATGCAGCGAAAATGTAAAAAGGTAAAACTGCAAGATCAGAATATATTCTTGAGGTTGTTTTCGTCATGGAACGCTACTTCCCAAATTGCGTGACGACGCTAAAACGGCCGTGAAGGAGACTAAGGGGAACTCGTTTCCAGGGAAGCTGTGGCCTTGTGATCAATTTCTTACACCACTGAAACTGACGGTTATGGCAACATTTGAAATTCAAACAAAATAGTCTGGGAGCAAGTGTAATCCCGTGGGAATTGTAGGCTGCAAGCATGCCACCCATCTAAATGTGTTAAGGGGTCCCTCATGAACATGAAAAGTTTTGGTGGCACTTTTGAATCTTGCACCACGCTGTTTTATGGGGATTTAAAAACATGACGTAAATCTCCCGCATGAAAACGAGGCTCTGAAACAAAATTGGCGCTAATTTTCCACTGTTGCAGACATAATGCTTCTCAACTAGTTGAATAATATCATAATGTACCAAACCCAGCATGGTCACGTGACGAAACTAGCATGGAAACGAGGCTCATAGTCTGGCTAACTTTTCACTGTTTTAATAAAATCCCTCCAAAATTGCAGGGGTTATGTTACTCAATAACTTGAATGATATCATAATGTACGGGCCCCCCAAATGGTCACGTGACGAGGCTAGCATGGAAACGAGGCTCCTAATCAAAATGGCTCTTTCTTTCTACCGTGTCAATGAAATTTCTCCAAAACTGAAGAGGTTATGTTCCTCAATTACTTTGATGATATTATAGACAACCTTTTTCTCAGCATAGTCACATGATGCAATTTGCATGAAAACGAGGCTCGACAATACAATGGAGATAACTGTCTTTCAGGAGAATAAAATAACCCAAAACTAGTAGGCGATACCTTCCTTAATGTATTACATTATATCACTTCCTGTTTTAGCCATTAAGATAGTCACATGGCAAAGCTAGCATAGAAAGAAGGTATTTTTACAAGTAAAACCTTTTCCTTGCAATTGTACAAAATTTGTAGAAAGAGTGAAAGTGATTTGTCTCGTTTCATACTTCCAGAGGTATCTGTCATAAACTACTTAAAGGGTTCAATAATCTACACTTAGCAGGTTGCAGTTCAGCTATCAACATCCTAGACGTCACTCTCGTCACTTTCTTATTCCATTTTGTCTTCAAAATCCGCATCATCGTCAACTAGCTGATTGTCACAAGGATCACCACTATCAGCACAGCTGCATAGGTCAGTGCATTTGAGCTCGGCTTTCCTGCAGTTGCACCTATTTAAAGAACATCTGCTCTTTACACAGCCACACTTCACCAGCTGGATGATGGCTTCTGGTGCAGGAGGCAAAGATGTCATAACTGGTACCCATTTGTCATCCTCCAACTTCCAGCCGAAGGTTTCTGGCGAGGGAAGCTGTGGTTCAGGCACAACGTCCAAGTTCCACACCAATGCTTGATAGTTGCCTCTCTTAATAGCCTGCCAAAGTGCCTCTTGGGTCGGTGGTAAGTTCTCAGACTGGCCTGCTTCTTCCGGAAAAGCCACCATCTCAGCTCCTTTACATTATTATTGGTAGTTTTGGGCACATACACTTGACAAACCAGTTTCTCGATGCCACTGAAGGTATCAGCTGTTGGTTGGCCTCTCGTACTAAGGTTTGCTAGGGTAGTGATGGTTTCTTCATCTGCTTCCTTAAAAATCTTCCACCAAGTGGCCTTTCCTTTACCAGAAAAGCTGCCTGTGACGTCAGCACCACTCAGAGCATGAAGGCCAGGTAATGCTGCAACTTTCGTACTGCCAAGGGCCTGTACAATAGGTTTCAACTTGATCACACGGTGCCGCTGCCCAGTACCAGTTACAAAACACTCGTCATTGCAGAGCTGTGGATATCTTCTTAAAGATAGGATAAAGACATCAGTATCTGGTGAAACAATGTTAATTTCTGTTGCTCCATGGGAAGCAGTGTCGAAAACGTGGAGAATTTCTTGGTAAACAATAAAGAGGGACTGCAAGGTAACAAGATGTGCTGTTTCTGCTTGTTTAACATGGTTGCCTTCTAGGATCTGTTTCACAGTGGACGGGCCATAGATATCAGACTCTTTCCATGCCATGTCGATGCCGCTGTTCTCGATGTATGCCCCAATCGTTTTTAGCTGTGCCATCACTATGCGAAGCTCTCCTTGACAAAGTATGATGTTGCTGAGATCATCACGAGCCATCTGCAACTTCTTGGCTGGCATATACAGACCCATATCCAGCGAAATGATGGTCTTTCTTTGTTGGCCTACAACCTTGACATTGATTGCTTGAGCTTGCTTGAGCACTGTAAGAAGGGTGTTCCACTCGTGTGCCGGAGCTGCAATTAAGGGAGGTGCGCCTACTCTTGTTACTGGCATAGCTTTGCCGACAAGGGAGTTTAAAGCTGACCAGACAGGAACTTTTCTTTGGCGAAATTCCTCTTCCTACTGAACTTGTACATCATTAGGATGTTGCTCTCTAGACAGGGTACGTGCCAGTAGCCAAGCGTAATCTTCAGAACTCAAAGTGCGTGGGATCTCCTCTTCAGTAAACAGAGCAAATTTAGGATGCTTTGGACTTGACGGCTTGGAGGGGGGATTTGGACATTCCATTAAAGTTGAAATCGATGCAGGCAAGTCCTTTAGGGATCTGACTTGGTTTGTTTCATCAGGCTTGAAACTAGTGTTGAAATTGAAACAGGTTTTACATGAATATGTGGAATTTACTAACTTCAAGATTGATTATGTATAAGAGTATGTGCTATGTTTACGATGAAGTATAATGTGATGCACATGCTTTCTGAAAGACAACACAAAGGGGTCAGTTCTGTTTGAAGAGAGGAGGCAATCCCTGTTTCGACCAATTCCTTTTTTTTCTTTTTCTTTTCTTTTTTCTTCTCCTTCTTCTTCTTCTTCTTCTTCTTCTTCTTCAATACCGAATTAGGTAGATTAGGTAGACTGTTTTTTCGGAGCCACACGAAACAGTTGCCGTTGGCGACAAAGTCCTTTAGGGATCTGACTTGGTTTGTTTTATCAGGATTCAAACTAATGTTGAAATTGAAACAGGTTTTACATGAATATGTGAAATTTACTAACTTCAAGATTGATTATGTATAAGAGTATGTGCTATGTTTAAGGTCTTCCACATTAGGTCTAAAGGGCATTGATGGACTTCCCCGCTATGCCTGGACATCGGCCACGCTTCGCAAGGAATGATCTTTAGTATTTTTTTCTTTTCTTTTTTAATGAATTTTATTGCCAATTCTAAAACGTCAAATACCTATTTACAGAAAAAAGAATAACACAGATTACTGAAATTTTATGAAAATAAATGAGGATTTTTTCCCCTAAGAACTTACCTTATTTGAGGCTTCTCATCATCTGCATGACACTTCCGATAAATTGCCATTGATGTCCCATGCAAGGTGTTGCGCCCATCATAGGTGTCATCCTGGAAATCTATGTTGTTGATGGCAAAGAAAACACGTCTTCCTTGAATTAAGTCGGGTGGCAGAAACAGCCCATCGTCATGCACCATTCGCGTCAAGACACTTGCTTCTATTTGTGACTCCACTCGCAGAAGTCTGTTGTACTCGACAGATAAACCAAAACCATGAAGCATGTCAACTAACTGCTTACTCCTGACAGACTGATGGACAGCAAGACCTACTGCTAACTGCTGCGGCATTTCATGGCTTGACTTGATTATTTCTGACTTCTTGTTGCCAACTTGGCGCTCTGTCAGGCACATTGAAATTGTACTCTGCACCAAGCTCATGGCACGCTTGTGAATTTCATTTTGTTTTCCTTCCACGGAAAGGTTAGTATTGGGGCCGTTGATCACCCATCTGAAAAAAGCAGTATAGTTCTTCAGAGAAATGATCTTTGGAAAGGGTGTCTAGTGAGCCCTCAAACACCCACTGTTTGGACTTGTTGATTGACTTTCTCAAATACAATGCTGCATGATACTATGTCTTCATGTCATCGTTCACATCACTTTCCTGGTTTGACAATTCGATAGCTGCATCTCTTGTTCTTTATGGTTACTCTTTCTGACTCTTTAACTCTTTTAGGCTTGTGAAACTCAACTTCATCAATCTCGCTTTGTATTAGCTGTTTTAGCGATTTACGACTGCAAGTCTTATTTTCAACGCCATTTTCCTTGAGAATACTATCGTAATCAGCCTGTAGCTGTGACATAATCAACACATTAGCATCCTTTAAAGCTATCTCGGTTGTAGCTAAGAACTCTATTTTTGCTGCGATTTCTGAGGCTTTGGAAGATTCTGATGATCTAGCCGGAGCCGATTGCTCACGAAGCACAGTTGAAACATTATTTCCCCAGCATTTTTTGTGGTACTTGATATCAATTGCATGGGCATCATTTATATCTACTGGAGTTGAAAGTTTAACTCGAAGCTTATCATTGCCTGAGATGTTGATCGCTTCATGAAGCGACTTGCCAGCAGATGTGGTGCTAACAGTGCTTAGAGTTTCACGATACCCTGCCGCTTTCTCACAGAAAAAACACAGGTCTTTGTTGTATGGGGTAGTCTTTGAACGTGTGAGCTGAGATGTTAAAAGTTGGGTTGTTTTTCGTCTTTGCTCATTCGGACCAGCCAGTTCCTGTTCATACCTTAAAATAAGATGTGTTTTCTATGTAAGTATCGAAATTTATCGGCAATCTGTTCATTTATGTCAGCTCTGGTTTAATGTAAAGTAGAAACGTTGCTAACTTACCTCTCCTTTGATCTTTTTAACATCCCGGAATGAGTTGCTTCTTGATAGCATTTTCGATGCCATGTCGCTTTTTTTTTTAATTGCTGCGAATCCAAATCTGTCAGATTAGCCCAGATTTCAACGTACTTTGTTTCACCGTAACTAGCTCTTGCACTGATTGCTTCTAGCAGAGTTTCATAAGAAGAAGGATTTTCCACAAGTTCTTCTGCCTCTTGTGATTGGCAAACTAGACACAGACTAAAATTTATAGATGGATTGTCGGTTCCATTGCAGCACATGCACACTTACAGATCTACATGGTCTGCAAGTCAAAATGGCCGACTTATATTTCGATGAAAGCTACTGCTGACCAGTGCACCGGAAAACAGTGCCCAGGCTCTCTCTGCAACGCAGGAAGGTTTCCAAATGCACTATTTTCGTGGGTATAAACCTTATTGTACCACAACAATAAACATTTTAAAGTAGTCTTATTAAGTGGCGAAGTAGAAATGTGGTAGACCTTTCTTGCATAACATATAACGCATATGATATCCCTTCTACGAAAAAAATAGGGGCTGTCCATAAAAAATAAAACATTTTTCCTTTTTTGTTTTTATATGTGAGAAAGGAATGCAAAAACAAAGAATAGTGATGGATTAAAAACAAACAAGGCTGTAATGTTTTGTACAATCAAGGCTCTAGCAGGTTTCCCCATAGAGCCTCGTTTCCATGTTAGCCATGTGACCATTTTATTGACCAGAATGGTCTGATATAACCAAATACATTTAGCAATCTATCACATACAAGATTTTTGCAATTTTATTGAAACGGAACATAGTTATCACCACTGTTTTAGCAGAGCCTCGTTTCCATGCTAATGTCATCAAGTGACCATGCTGCGGGTCGGTACATTATAATATCATTCAAGTAGTTGAGAAACATGATACCAGTGACTTCTGTAACTATGCAAGGACCACTCTGACAAACAGGAGCAAATTGTAGCCGGATCTTGGTGTAGATCAGGATCAGCAGTAGACTTAATAAACAAACTTTAAATGCAGGGCTGATCAAACAGCTAGGGACTGATGTTATAAATTTATTTTGGCCCAATATTTCGGTTGAACAGAACCAACCTTCATCAGGGGCATACAATGCTAAGTGAGTATGGAAACAAACGGTAACAAAATTAAAAAAAAAACATGATGTCTGCAAATTTTAAGTAGTTTTATAAAAACAGTGAAAAGTTTTAGCCAATTTTGTTTCATAGCCTTGTTTTCATGTTGGGGATTTAAGTCATGTTTTTAAATCCCCATAAAACAGCGTGGTGCAAGATTCAAAAGTGTTCCTGAAGGACCCCTTAACACATTTAGATGGGTAGCATGCTTGCAGCCTGAAATTCCCACGGGAATTAAATCTACGACATTAGCTCCTGGACTAAAATTGTGTGTTGGTTCGGCTTTATACATCTTAAGCTTAGCAGGAAAATTTGGCGCAGATAGATGACAAACACGACTGAGTGCCAAACTATTGAAGTTTGAAAGTGTAAAAGTCATGGAAAACAAAGCTAAGTGAACTTATATTGTTCTTTATAGCGTTTTGGCGAAATTATTCAAGGTACGGTACGGGAACGGTATTGTCAAACATCTGAGAGTGTGCAATTCAAACTATTTTCTATTTGACGTGTATGTATAAAATAACAAATAAGACCAAGTTGAAAAAAAAGAAACACGAGTTGAATGAAAAAAGAAACAGTTTTAATAATTTTCACAAATTTAATTTTTCTGTTTATTAATAGGTTAAGTTTACTGAAAGAATCAAGCTTTTCAGGTTGGAATATTGATGCTTTTTTTTCTTTCTATCGGACTTAATAAACATAGTTCTTGCATCTTTAACCTGATCTTAGAGACCATTTGGGACTCTATATCTGTGGACAACTGCCTGTTTACCAGCTAGAAGCAGCACTTTGGCATGCAGAAGTTTGAAAGGAAAATGTTGCCTCCTACTTAAGGAATTGATTTGCCTCAAGATAATCTCTTTCCATTTGACTTGGTTAATAACTTTACTCAAGCTTTGTTATTCAACAAATCAATAATATGGCTTTTCAAAACCTTTTTCATTCAATCTTAGTTGTCACACACTTAAGTCAACTGATTCTCTGTAGCTCCTAACCTTGAAATTGCCATAGAAGATATAAAAACGAACAACTAAGCTAAGCCTATTTTTAGGCAGATTTTAGGACATAAAATTTCACTTTATCACAAGTTCACTTTTAAACCTTATAATACCCTCCATTTTCTGCTTTCCTTGATAATAATCATTTTAAAGTTTGAACTGAAATGTACTGAAATAATCAGTTGGCTCTACATTCCTGTTTCACAAGAAATCTAATTCCTCACCTGTCTTGACTAGTGAGGCCCCATTATCCCATTGATTACTGTCCTAAATACTCAATATCCCATTCATTGTGGTGGTTTGCATTGTCAACTTTGATGTTTGATATTCCGGTAATATCTCTTTAATACTGTTGATCCTTTTTCTGTCATTTTCCCCCAAAAAATCTAATAGTGGTAAGCTAATAGGGTCTCACTAGTTCTTCATTGAACTGATTGATGCATAACAACCTAAAATGTCTTGGTTTCAAAAATATTTTTCTGCATTAACTTTGCCCTACAGCGGGCTCGCCGTGTGGCACCATAAGAGCCAGGTTCAGGTTCCTTTCTGGTTGTTTCCGAAATGACATAATCATCTGGGAAGTCAAAATCCCATAAACCAGGTGGACTGGTAATTAACGTTTAATATAAATAATGCAATCCGTTCGCCATTAATCCAAAATATTCCAGAATTGTAGGCGACAGGTGCTGAGTATTTTGACTGTAATATTTTGAAAATGCTCTGCAGCCTTTCATAGAATTTGTTTGAAACTCAGCTAAAAGTTGTATCACAACATGCCGATATTACACAACAATGAAAAATAGGCAACATCGCCAATATATGTTTTTGAGTTAATAGCACTGAAAGCTAAAATTAAGAATTTTTTAACAGGTTATACTGTTGCTATGGTAACCACTTATGTCAAGAAAATGAAATGATTTCAACTTGTAAACCAATGATTGGGCATGCGTTTCATATCATAAAATGATAGCAGTTTGTAAAGTGTTGCAGTACTTCACACATCAAAGCACCTTAAACATAACTGTTTTTGGTAATTGTGGTGGCTCCTTGTTCTTTACATTCTATCTGCAACATTTTATCCTTAGCTTTTTCAATAAATATGTTGAGGAAAGGTTTTTTGGGTACAAATGTGTTCAGGCATTACCAATGAAGAAATCGATGGTGTTATGATCTCGAAATTCTTTGGACATTTTCGTGGTTGATAACAAAAAACGAACATTGAAAGTATTTGATGCCAAGACAACTTAGAGAAGGAAAGAAACAAGGCAGGGTGGGCAAGCTGGGAAGCAGCCAAAGTGGTGGCACGAAACAGGGAGTGTTGGACAGAAAACGTGATGGCCTTATGCGCCTACTGGCGTGAGGAGAATTGACGATGAAAGTGTTTGATCATAATGGTTATATATAGTGTCCCTTAAGAATGATAAAAAATGTCATTGCTTACTAGCTAGAGTTATCAGTTCTTGCAATTCTGCCACACTTAGATCCGTGACATCTTTGCCTCTTAATGAAATTTTACTGTTACACCTGAAGCCGTTATTTGTAGACCTGTAAGTGTTAGCTTATTTTTCAGCTATACGTACCTCTCGATAAATGGCGAGCGTTGGTAGTCTCAGCCTAGAAAACCACGCCTGAAACTTGCACCTTTGACCAAGGAGTGGAAAGAGGTCATCCCAGTCTTCCTTCATCATGAAACAAAAGGCCTTCCCGTCGATGTTGTCAACTATATAAAGCAAATGAGGCCACAACTGTAAGTAAGTCTATCACGAAGTGAGACTTTTAAGACTTCTTAGGGCATAAACTACGTAAAACACAAATCAAACTTATTATAGTCGTCTTTACTACTAAAAGTTATTGTCAAGTCCAGTTTTACCTGAAAAACTGCCTCAAAGTTACATTCTTCTTTGGTGAGCTTAACAAGTGCTTGGAACCCAACACACATAGACTGAAGGTCGAAAAACAGTTTAGAAGAAATAAAGTGCTGATTAGAATTTTGTGTTTCTTCCCTCCAAGCTAACATGTAGTTATGAAATTTAGTTAATTGCTTGAGGCGATGATCACTTGTTGAAGAGGCTAACAATGTCACTTGTATAGGACAGTAATTCAATTGTGCCATCTAGTGAAGTCGCATCCTGCCCACTTACTTTGAGATGTTCTTGATATTTCTGAAAGTAAAAGGTATCTAGTTAATTGTTAAAAATAAAGGTAATTTTTTGTTACATTTTTAAGATACAAGTTTCTTGCAATTCCCAGGGGGGTTATTCAAAAACGCTTTATACAGGGAGGCTCTGGCCAAGGTTCAACCCCTTTCCCTTTTATATACCATTTTGACAGAAATCGTACTCTTTTCATATACCTTCAGAACATGACGTAATTAATACATGAAGTTTGTTTGACATTTTGTTATGTATACGTTCTTAATATATTAAGACGACACAAATCCGTGAAAGGTTCCGGCAATTCTACTTTTTTTATAATAAAGGTTAATTCTCATTGTTGAAAACAGCAGAAAATCAAGTTTCTGAATTCATTTTTCACCGGACAAAATGCGAAATTGTTATCTTTTTTTGTTAATGTTAGTCGATAAGATTGAAAGTTGAAAAAAGGTACCTTTTTCCAAAAAATGCTGGTATTGTTAGCTTTTTATCGTCCGCTTTTTATGCATTTCCCACTTTTCCAAAACAAAGCTTTAGATAAAAATTGTCCGCTTTTTATGCATTTCCCACTTTTCCAAAACAAAGCTTCAGATAAAAATGTTCATCTTTTCATTGCTAAGAAGCAATGCTATCGTAACTACAAAAAGGTACCCTTTTTTTAAGTTAGAAGCAATCTTATCAAAAGCGCAAAAAAGGTTCCATTTTCTCACTTAGAAATAATCTAATCAAAAGTGCAAAAAAGGTACCTTTTTCGCTGCATTTAGAAATGACGTTTTTTCATGCTTTAGGAATTGGAAAGACATTAAAAATCCTTCTGATTGACAGGTGTCAAACGTTGACACCATTTGATGAATATAGCTTCCTCGGTACGGAGGTGTTTCTAGGGGATTCTTATGCCTGAAACGCCTGGGTGTTGGGCTGTTTACGGCCTGAGAAGTAACAAAATCCTTATCTGCCATTTAACAGAAATGGAAGTTCAATATTGTTATAATTATTGCATCATGTATTTAGTATTAGCGTATTTTCCGCTCCTCTCTCTTCCGCAGAGGCCTTTTTTTTTAATACTGCTAAGAAATAACTGACGAGGAGTAAAATATTTTAGCTCGCTCCTTTGAGTCAATCTAAAGCACGAAAAGAAGTTCGGAAATACTGACTACCACTTGGATAAAATAATAATAAATAATAATAATAATAAATAATATTTTAAGAGGAGGCCTCCAATCACCTATGGGGTGGTTTTCAGGAGGGTCCTCTGAGAAAATAAATGTTAAACATTAAAATACATTAAAATCTAAAATACAATAAAAGGCAAAACCTATGTTGTATGCTAACTAAGATTAATCAAAGAGGTCTATGACCTACTCGTGAATGCGTTAGATATATTTGAATCGTTCTTTTGAACAGTATAGTATCGATGGAAAATATTCATTATAGTGATTAATAATATTAATCAACTTTATTTAAAGAGGGTGAACATATAACAGGTCGCTTAGGTATAAGAATTACTTTTTTCATCATCTTAATTGCTCAGTAAACCGATGGCTCAGTGGTACTGCTCTGCGTTCTGAAGCGTGTGACCCGGGATCGACTCTCATACCCTGTGGCTGAAATTCTTTTTTTCTTCTTATTTTTTTTCACGGATATTATATACACATCTGTCTTGTATAGAGTTTCGTTACTCTTTTACTGATTATCCTTTAATAAATCGTGCCGTGATTTAACCTTCCCAGTTTTTTAATAACACATACATAAAGTCACTGGTCATCGTTTCCGAATGTTCGCGATTATTATATACGAAAAGGCAATATTTCATCGTTTGGGAAACGATTGTTTCTCGTTTACAGGGTGGAGTATTTTCTACACTTATTTCTTTGAAATGATACCTTTGTAAAGCTGTATTTTTAGCCACAGCCGAGGGAAACGAAATTTAGAAAGCGCCCGTGAGCATACCTAATTTGCATAATGTTAACAACGATGGAAGGAAGGACGGATGGACGGATGGCTTAACTTCCCCACTATACTCGTTCATTATGCATTCACGAGTAAAAACTAGGAAACAGAAAGGCCACTAAAATCTCGTAACTCGCTGTGCTCAGCCTTTTAAAAATAATCACTTCTCTGCTATATGTGTAATTTATTTATTTTTTTGTTTTTTTTGTTTCATTCACGTAAAAATTTGCTCCATTATTGTTAGCGGCTACTAATTTTAGCGATTTTAGCGAGTTGGGCGAAAATCGCTAAATTTAGTACTCGCTAACATTTCAAGTGAGTTTGTTCTTTTACTGAACATTTATTTCCATCTTAGCTATATATGTTCATTAAAAACTGGTTCACACGATATCACTATTTTTTTTTACATTTTCAGAAAATCGCTAAATTAAATAGTCGCTAAATCTTGCTCGGAACAATTTGCTAAAATTAGTAGCCGCTAACAATAGTAACCTTAAGGTATATATTCATTAAAAACAGGTTTACACAATATTACTTACTTTTTTACTTTGAAAAATCGCTAAATTAAATAGTCGCTAATACAAATCTTGCTCTGAACAAAAGTAAAATTAGTAGCCGCTAAAAATAGTAACCTTAAGGTAAGCCCTGACCAGTCAAGGGGCATTTTGACTGGCACCTGTCATCCATTGGCACCCAGGTGGAAAAATCATTCACTAAACCAGTGACAACGCTTCCACTGCTCCACTTCGACATCATGGCCCACACGTGTGTAAAAGTGAAGCACGGAGAGAAGGTCTTAAAACTCAGACCAACCACTCTTACAGTGGCAAATTTGGCCCTAGTATTTAAATTAGAACCTGAGAGAGGAATTAACATATATTCAGAGGAAAAAGGAGAAATAATTTTGCCTTCTGAAAATGGTAGTTTTGAAGTGGAGGAATGTTGGAAGACGTATATTTTCAGTGGTGAAACAGCGGTGATACCACCAGCAAACTATAGCTATCCGTCGCAATTTCCGTCTACATCCCTTGGAATTCCTATTTCTTATCAACCACCAAGAGGTAAATCAAACCCACCACCTGGGAACTTTGAAAGGCCAACTTTTAAAGCAGTCAAGGCATCTCAGGGATGGAAAAAATCTTTCGTTGTCGTCGAGATAGCGTCGTCGGGAAACGTATTTGATAAATACCAAGAAGAAACTGCTTCAGAAGAGGCCATTACAGAAATGCTTAAGCAGCAGCTAGGTGTTGACGTGTGTATTTTAGACTCCAAGCATTTGCCGATAATGGCAGGGGAGACAACCACAGGTAAGCGTAGATCTACCATTTTGAAACTGGCCAAATAGTGTGCACCTTGCATGGAAAAAAAGCTTGGACGTTTGTTTTCGTATAAACTACCTCTCAAAAATAAGAAACGAAATGAAAGCGCATGACATTAAGGTATGATTAAGGATGTTCAGTTGTTGCTTAGCTAGACTGGTAAGCATGCAAGTTCTTATTTTTTTCTGTACGCTAACATTAATTGTTTGGTAAGCTTTAAATAATGAATTATTAGCCCTTCCGTTTAGTTTCTATAGTTGCCTTATTACTTTTATGAAGGGAATTGAGCTTGTTTTATGATATTTTTGTTTACTCTAATGCACTGTTATTTTATGCATGCTTGCAGATTAGCAAAGGTTATTCGTAATTGTCTTCATTTGTTCGTTTTTGACTGCTGAAAAATATTTAGTTCAACAGTTTATACCATGTGCATAAAGCAAAAACCGTGGATTTAACTAAAAAGGCGTAAAATGATGAACGTTTAGCTAATTCAAGATTAAGGAGGACATACCATCTATTTTTATGTCAAATATTTTAACAAGATACATCATACTGCGTTGATTTCAATACTTTCAATTAAACCTCTCCCCTTAGGTGTAAGACCTTCACAGATGTAAATAGAGTCTGAGATTGGCCATGAGCTTGTTTAATTTTAGTGTTGTCTTAGACTGGGAAGGGGTGACTTCTACGTGAAAGGGGCAGGAATTCTTATCAGAAAATTTAAATCAACCACGCCACCCCCCCCCCCCAATAAAAAAAGACCAGTCTGGGTGTAAGCTCGATTTCAAGCCGTTTTGTGAGCCCGCGTTCCTTGCCCCACACCACGGTTCATTGGGAGGAGGATGACGCACCTGACTCCCAGAACAGCTGGAAATCGAGCCTAGTCTGGGTGAGACTCAAGCTTTATCTGACTCGTAAGGCCTTCCATTCTGTGTATAACCATTTTGCAACAAAAATGCTAGCGTTTTCATACCATGGAATGACAAGCAGGTATAAGTCTAAGTCTTTGCCATGCTACATAACAGAACACTTAAAAGTAACTGATCCCTCAGGAAACCAGTTAATTTTGTTTCCCTCAGCTTCACCTGCGGAGATGTTGAGTTTCCCAGTAAACAACATTAACTGTTTCCATTGGAACATTAATGAAGTGTATAATATTGTAACCTTTAAATTCACACAAACCTTTGAGGGTGCAATTGACAAACAGCCTGACCTGATTTACAAAGGCAAAACTATAAAAATATGAAAATTCTTTCTTTTTAGGTTGCAGATCGCAATCCTGCATTTCAATGAAAATAGTGACAGGGAGCAAGCTACACTGCAAGATGGCACAGGGTTAACATTGCTTTCCCAAAGTACAAGAAAGGAGATTATTCAGTAAAGAAGGTTTTAGTGAAATGTACTTATGGTAAGTAAAAATACAAACAAACAGGCAAACTGAAATTTACTATTATTGTCTTTGATTTTAAAATATTTATTGTTTATAATCTACTAACGCTTTTATTCTTTCTGCTAGGATATGTTAACGACCTGAAAGAATGTGTTGTACGAATTCTCCAAGGCACTGAAAGTCTTGTCCTGGAAAGAGCTGCTGCTCCCCGATCGCTATTATCGGATTTCGATCGCCCAGACAAGCAGGCTGCATTGGATGTGTTGAAATCAAGATTTAAGAAGTGAATTTCTTCTCAAGGCTTCTGCTTATGCTAAAAAAGCTGTATTGCAATTTTTTACAAAAAGCCAACTATCATACAGATAATGAAAGCTATAGTCATGGTCTGGATAAATTTTATCCGTGTTACATTGTTATATTTACACTGAAGTGATGCAGTCTTTGTTTATAATTGTATAATACTCTGTCGATGGTGTTGATCATCGATCAGCCTCGACATTACTGTAAGCAAATCTATTAGCCGCTCAGTTGAAAAAATTGAAACTGAAACAAAGGTTAATTGAAATAAAAAAGGTAAATGAAGATGTTAAAATGATCACCATGCATGTTCACAAGCAATACACTTATCGTAGTCCTAATTAATATTTAGACAGAAATGATAAACTCAAGGAAAATCCCAACAGAATAGTGATGTCAAATAAAGACTCGATTTACATGCTACTCATCGGGAAAGTGAAAGCCTTCAAATAAAAAGTTCTCCTTGTGCCCCGGAAACAGAAAGTGCGCTCAAATGCAGCACACAGCACATGACGGCAGGACCACTCGCACTTCCTTCCCCAAAATACCCCACTACCACCTCGCTAATTGCCTGTAAGCTATATGCCTATTTAGTTTGTGCTGTGGGCCTTCGTAGTTCTCTCTATACTGCTGTTTATACTGGTACTACGCCGTCTGCAGAACCCAGCGATTTAAACAAACGGCGTGGAAACCTGGATGTTGCGTGATGCACACCGGAGGCTCGGCCAGACCTTCTGCCTCAACAGCTTCACTGTTTTTAGCCACGACACAGTCAATTTCTGCACAGCAAATGCACTCGATTGAGACGCTGGCAATTTCCACACCGACACCTAAAGTTTTCGATTGAAATATATGCACATGATCGCAACAAAAGAATCGTATTTATTTGTTATCAACACAAACGCATTCTATTTGACGCATCAAATTTGGATAATCTCACACGAAAATACACAGACGGAAATACAAATAATAAGTCGCACCAGAAGGAATATGACAAGAAAACTTTATTGTCATATTAACCTCATTCATTCGCTTATAAAATCTTTTTATAAAATTACTGGTAGTATCGAAAATAACAAGTCATAAGGAGTAGATTTGATCGCTCACCAGTCTGTGTTTAGCAATCGTTCGAACTGTGGCTCATCTGACTCATTTGAGGAGTCCGTGTCTGAACTAGCCTCCCTGTCGTAGGCTTCAAACAGGTACGGCTGAGCTCCCTGACAGTCTTTCAATGTCGTTTCATCGGCAGAATCCCCGTCGCTTACTTCAGAAGAACAAGAGGAAGAGGTGCACGACTCCCCTGACTTCATAATTACTGTATAATAAACACGGAAGAGTCTTGTCGAGTTCTCCTTTCTACATCATAAATCATGTGTCAAGAAAGTCGTACAATTCACTTCCGGTCTTTGAATTGGGCAAAATTTCGCTTTTCTACTGTCAATTTTAACCCTTTAAAATTTATTTTTTACGTTTCTCAATTGTTTTTTAGTGCAAATGCTACATAAAAAGCAAATGTTGAAATGAGGAGTAGAGTATCCCTTTAAGAACTGGAACATTACATCGCAAGGAGCTGGAAGAAAAAGTGGACAAAATCAGCTTCATAACCTCAAGGATGCTGTCAGTAAATTTGAAAAATGTAAAGCCTGTAAAAACAAATACTATAAATCACTAGACAATGTAGACGACAGTTATGAAGACAAGCTGCAAAGAATTGAACTAACACCACGTCCGTCAGTCCCAGCTCCACCAAAAGCCTTCATCTCGAACAGCCCACCAGTTTCTTCTTGAGCCGCATTACGACCACAGAAGACCACACTGGGAAACAAATTGCAAAAGCCTTGTAATGAGCTGGAGGCCGACAAGCAGCCCACAAAATGCTTATTGGCGCCCCGAGCCGGGGAGTGTACGTGTCAAAGAAAAAGGTTGAACAGCTCCCAAAACACACTGCAAAAGGATTTGCCCTGAAACTATTAGAACTTGTATTAAGCAGGGATGAGGCAAAGACAAGAAGCGTTGAAGGGAAAGGCGACAAACTTCTAAAGCTGGACCCAAACAGAATAGCAGCTGTAAAAGAATGTACAGAGCTGACGTTCTCTGCCAATGATCCGAAATGACAGATGTTTTGTGTGGGCAGGGGTAAACCTAATGAAGAAGGATTAAAGAAAAGATTGCATCACTACTGTCAAAGACTTAAAAAGGACCATTGTATCGTTGCTAAAGACATTTAAAGGACTTATGTCATTTATAACATCACTGCCAACTACTAAAAAGGGACCAATGTATCGTTGCTAAAGACATTTAAAAGACTTACATCTTTTATAACATTACATATGCGTTCTAGTTTATTATTACCATTATAATTATTTTTCAAGTTTGGTTCAAGCAGTATAGATAGGTGTTTCAGTAAAGCTGCCTGTGAAGCTTAAATTACGATTTAAATGGAGTGTGTAATCAATTTCAAATGCAACTTGAAACGTAATATAAAAATAAGTTTACCCTTAGAGACTTGTAGATGATTGAAATTCATCTTTGTCTTAAATCGTGGACATCCTTAAGGTCGCGCAGGACCCTTGCAATCATTAGTATGTATTTATTTAAAGAGTATGCACGAACTGCCGGACGACTGAAGCCGACAACAAACAAAATATTCATGAGATGTTTGTTTTTAAACTCTTTTGTACAAGCAATTGTTCTCCGTTTTGTGCCACGTGCGCTGGAACATAGGAAATTATCATAATCAGATTCACAGCTTTGAATATATCACCCGTTGTTGTAAACATTGATTCGGAAGGTCTTCGGAAGCCTCAAAACCTGCAATTTTGTGTCCAAGTTTTCTCCGCCGATATAGAATTTCAATAGTTGATTCGCGAGGAACGTAAACTTGATGTACTCTATTGTGCTATGACTAGAGCGAATTTTTAAATTTCCTTCTCAAAATGAAGATAGCACGTTTCAAAGTTTAGATTTCACATTTTTGCTCTCTTAAACGCCATTAACCTGTAGCAGTTTTTGAAATCGAAAACTTCGTTCTAGCCATAGCACAAAAGGGGTTATGATTTATCACTAGGCTATATAATCATTTAATTTGGTGCACTGTACTAGCTGAAAACTTGGACACAAAATCGCATTATCTGCAGTTAAACTTTTAAGGGTTTGTAACATCACAGACAACGGTCATCTCTCAGTATAAGGACAATCATGAGGTAATTCCATCATCCCCGAATATCCTTGTTAAATTTTAGAGGAATCGATATTCAAAATGTAGTGAATTAAAGGTTTATAAGATAGCACTCCGTCAAGAAATTTGGCTAATGAATTTATTAATGAGCAAGGGTCCCGCGCGACCTTAAAAGTCATTAAGTTCGATGACTTTTAACATTTGCAATGTACAGGAACCCATATTTTCATTCGCTCCGAGTTAAATTACCGATGGCAGAATTCCGATAATTTCCTCAAAAACTCGAAGGAAAACTACAATTGGTTCGTGAAATCGGGAAGTTTAGAAATCGTCAGGAAAACGAGTCTGACTTAAAAAGGGGAAAAAGTTTGGGGTGGGAGGCTATAAAAACCCGAGGTTCCTTGAAATTGGGATCCAAATTTGTCGTATGCGATTTTCTTTTAATCTGACCGTGATTGATTCAAGGCCTAAAATTCGTCTGGTCGTAATCACAGTGTGAACACGCCGTGATCACTGAGTCAACCACATCTAAAATTAGTCTGGCCATGATCACAATATTTTTGTGATCACGCTATTTTAACACCAAAGTGTGATCACGCCGTGATCACACCTTTATTTTTACTGGGGTGACTTTCAAAGTTCTTACAAAGTGTGTTATAAAGCAGTTGATTTCGTTATTTTAGTAATCAAAATTATGTAGCAGCCTTTTTCTTATTGTCAGCGGTCTCACTGCAGCGTATATAAGGAGAATCCCATATCAACTCACTCTCTTTTCTCGCACACTCGCATCCTGTGCACGTCTAGTTGTGCCGTTAATATTCTTTGCAAAATGGCTGACGAGGAACAACCCGCAGTTCAGAGACCGAGACAGGACCAAGGCGCCATTAATGCTGCTCAAGCAGTTGTCCCGCAAGTTGAGCCACCGGCGGCAGCAGAACCTGCTCCATTACAACAAGAGAATCCAAATCCTCCGCCCAAGCAACTTGAGGTATTTCTTTATTTTCTTGTCTGTTGCCCTGGTTTTGGTCTTTTCCCTTAGATTCTTAGCTCGCGCTCTTTAATTTTGTTTTAGCTCGTACGCGTTTCTACTTTACTGGCCTTCTTATTTGCTAGCTTCATATTTTATGTTATTTAAATTCGTTTTCTATCTTGTTGTTTGCTCGTCTTGCTGGTTGTATTCATTTCGGCATTGCCACGTTTTTTCAGTGTCTTTCACACATTGCCGGTGGCCTTTATTTTTTCCGGGTTAACGCTTGGTCCCTTTTGCTTATTAAAGTTTTTAATTTCCGCGGGTTAACTTTGGTCCCACTTGTTTATTGGAGTTCAAATTTTTTGCGGGTTAACAGGAGGTCCCGCTTGTTATTAGAGTTCTTGTTTCGTGGGTTAACAGAAGGTCCCGCTTGTTTATCGGAATTTTTTGTTTTCACGGGTTAACAGAAGGTCCCGTATTACTGTATTTAGGCGACCTTCCCCCCTTAGATTATTTTCTTTTATTGCATGGCTCGTTTATCCCATTTGCTTCCTGGTATTCGGTCCTACACGTTTTTTTCTCCAGTTTAGTCGTTTGTTCTAGCTCCCAATGGCGGTGCCTAGAGAGGTGACTTTCACTCTCTCGGATTGCCGGGCGCTAGGGCCGCCATTCCCCGGGGGTACATCTTAGCTGTTAGCTCCTTTTGGGGGGTTTAGTCTTGGGATCCTCTTTTTCCCCTTTTATTGCCTTTCAGTTTTCAAACCTATTTTTCCAAACCCCAGGGAATGGTGGCCTGTAAATTTTTTAAGTTAGTACCTTTTTCTTTCGTCCCTATTTCATCCCTTTACTCTCCTGACTAGTTTTTTTCTGGTTTTTAGGATAATGTTGTGGAGACCCTTAAGGCTCGCCTCAAAGCGTTGGAGAACCTTAACAAGCCCTCCGTTGAGGTGCTGTTGCACAAAATCATGCCTTGTCTCTTAAGAGTGGCTTGGATTTCGATAAATACGAGGCCATGCAGTTGGCAGAGGAGCTGTGCTTCGAATGCCCACCATGAGAAATTCACCTATTACTCCGTCATGCTTCAGGAGATACACCAGCGACTTCACAAGCCTAAAGAGCGTGAGCCTCGTTCTGCAGTCTGTGCTGTGCCTGGTTCCGCCCCCTGACCTGTTTCAGATGCGGTCCGATTGGCCATTACGTGAACCACTGTAGGTTTCAGCGCCACTTCTTCTGTATCTGGCCCAAGACCCCAACTGCGTTAATTATTATTTTTTCTTTTTCTATTTATTGGCTCTTTTTGCACAATAAAGTTGTTAGATCTACTCTTTTGCGTCTTGCTTTGTCTCTTTTGTAATCCACCTTCGTGTTTACCCTTTTATAAATATTCTTATTTAGTCCATTCTTTCTGTTCGCCCTAGGTTCTTCTATTACAGCCTCATCTGTCCAGTTCCCTCAATGGGAGATAGACCCGGATTTTCGCCCTCTGGAAGTCCCTCTTAACAATCTTAAATGGGTCTTGTGTAACTCCACACCCATTCAGGAAGTTCCATGTTTAGCAGCCAGCAATCAACATTTGCGACCTGATTTTGTACAAGATGTCATCGCTGGTAAAGCTTTGGCAGATCCCTCCATGCTTGCCTTCAGAGATCCGCACCACTTTCTCGCGGGACAGCTTCACAATTTCTGTGAAACCTGGCTTTCTATCACCTCGCAGACAGATTCTGATACACCTAAAGAAGTTTTGGGCTGGATTGAAGATGGCGTCACTGTCTTCAAATATTTTCGACATTTTCGTGGGTCCTTCAAAGGAGAGAATTTTGACTGTGAACTGCCTCCTTGCAAGATTTTTCAGAATCATATATCTTGTAAACCGTTTGCCTCCTTCATTTCTCGTAGTATTTTAGACCGTCTGGCTACAGGTGCCATCTCCTTATGGGGTAGGGGAGGTGTCACCCCCACGTGTTGTTTTGCCCTTAACAGTCGAACCCACAAAGCCTCGTCTCTGTAATGATAATCGTTTCATTAATTTGTGGACAACCGATAAGCCCTTCAAGTTAGATCTTCTCCCGGGACGCCTGCGTTAAGTCCACAAAGATTCGTATCAATCTGTAACAGATGATAAGTCGGGCTATGACCATATCCTTCTCACTTCTCATAGCAGGACCTTCTTTGGTTTACAGTGGGGAGGTTGGTAATTTGTGAGCAATACAATCCCCTTTGGTTGGAAGCTTTCTGCTTATATTTACCACACCACAGGTTTCTTGGTTTCCCATCATTTTCGTTCTGTCGATATACCGTGCTCTCTTTACATTGACGATCGTCATATCGGGCAACTTACTATTCGTCCTGAGCCCAAATCCAATTTTTCTCCAGTTTCTTTGCCTAAGTCTGATTTCGTTCTTGCCCAATCTGCCCTTTTCATTATTTGTTACTTCCTTTCTGCTTTGGGCTACTGTATTTTATAGTGATTTCAAGTATAAAAAGTAAGAGCATTTGTATAGAAAAATTCTGCTGGCAAGCAAGCCTTGGAAACCAGCAACTTTTTCGCATACAACTTTCAATCCAGCGGTCTCATCAAAGGCAACCTTACTAACTTAATCACAAAATTATTCTAATAATCATAACCTTTTTCCTACATAATACTCATAAACGTTTTCCTAACATTGCAGCTCTTCAAGGCTATGTGCACTCCCTTACAAAGATATTGACCTCTACGAATAGAAAAACCAATTATTTTTTATTCGATCTACAAACTGACAACCAGGAAACTGTCCAGTTAGTCTGCTACTCCCCAAAGAAAAGGAAACCCTTGAAACACCTTTCCACAAAAAAGGCCAATAAAATTCAAAGCAAGACTCAACAAGAAAAGACTTCTTCAACTACAAACGAGTACACGTTGGATAAAGACTCTGAGATCGAACTCTCCAACAACTTACCGCTTGACTTCAATTCAAGTCTAGATGACCACCTGCATACTGTTGAGCAAGCCTTGCGAGCAGATATCTACAAAACTGTAGATTTAAAAGTCAAAATTATAATGAAAAATGAAAACAAGCAATCAATACTTCATGACGGGCGACCCACTTACAATTGTGACAGTCTAGTCGCAGATCACACTGATTGCATTAAATTAGTCTTGTGGAAAGACAAAATTGATGAAGTGCACTCCAGAAAATCATACCATTTTCAAAATGTAACATTGCGAAGGTTTGATGATGACAAACATGTTAACACTAATCAGTCAACCATCATAAAGGAAATTGAGGACATAACTAATATAAACTTAGACATAACTCAAATAAAAAACAATATCATCACTGGTAAAATCATAGGAATAGAAGTAAAAAAGACCACAGGTTGTGTTGCATGTAATAAAGCAATTACATGTACAACTGAAAATAAAGAAGACATGTACAACTGCAGTAATTGCAGTATGACCACTCTTTTGTCATTATGCGCCACAAAAGTAGTGGGACAAATAGTACTCAAAACATCAAAAGATATCTCTACGTATGTCGCATTCAGCGATGGATTATTGAGCTTCCTTGCCAACACAAAGTCCACGGAATTGTCGTTGTCTCAACAGTTCTTACCAGCTGTGTAAAAGAAAATAAACTAAAACATTCATCACCCATTATATCATTGTACATAGATTAGTTGATTCAGTTCTAATAATGCAATTGTGTAAGCACCTTGGCCTGTTTCACTGCATACTTTAAAGTAGTACCTCGAACCTTTATACACGACAGTAAGTACAATTTCTGAATTAAGAGATGCATTTCTCTTATCAAAAGGATTAGACAGCAGCAAAACCTTTGATGTTACTGAAGAAATGTCATGAATTTCTATCATTTATCAAAATTGATCAATATCAAGCAGATATGATTTCTGAAAAGACCAAGTTGCAAGGGGACTGTGACTTTTGGAAAAAACAACGATGTGGCAGAATTACTGGCTTAAATTTCTACATGATTTGTCATTTAAAGGAAAGTACCATCCTAGACAATACTCTGAAAGATCTGCCAGGATATTGCCCTTTTCCCCCCCCTGACAGGCAGCCAATACAATTTGCATGGGGACATGAAAAAGAAGAATCAGCTGTGGACCTCCACTACAAAAAACTGAAAAAGGTTCACAAGGAGCTGCATGTTGTTGAAAGTGGCCTCATAATTGACCCTGAGTTTTCCCATTTAGGTTTTTGCCCTGATAGAATACGATTCTGTCAGTGCTGAGGCAAAAGAGTGGTGGAAGTGAAGAGTCTGTATTCCAAAAGATCATTGATGCCACATATTGCAGCTGCAGAGTATACTTATACAAGTATACTACAAAGAAAATGGAACATACAAACTTAAAAACGAAACCAAGTGGAACTATCAAATGCAAGGGGAAATGGCCTTCTCCAAGGTGACAAATGCTGACCTTGTCATTTACACAAACAAAGGAATTTTGATTATAGAAGTTTTGTTTGACAAGCATTTATGGGAAGAAATGTTCCTTAAACTGAACAAATGTTATTCTAAACATATGATTCCCAAAATTCCTACACGAGGTATAAAGAATCTCTAGCTGAATTTTCACAGAATTAACACAAGTACCCTTAGAAATTGTGGACACTGTTGGAAGTTTTACCAATCAATTCACGACAGATGCCATTATTGTTCTTACAATAACATGCTATGTTGTATGTATATTTTTAACTGAAAAGGCTGAGGCACAAAGATAACCAGCATTACTGTGATTGTGGACTTAAAATATTTAAAAAATGTTTGGTTGTTCTCCTTTTATCTTCAAAGCCAAGCTGAAATTTTAATAGTTAAAAGTTTAAGTGCATATTCTCTGTTCATTTTGCTAGATTGCAAATAGCAGCACAAACGGTGATTAGCTGCTTAGCTATTCCCACCATTGTGAGTGGCATATTGCCTTGAAATATTTGGAAGTTTTTTAATCTTTCATTGCACATTCAATGTGTATTCTGACGTTGGCAATGCTTGATGTTGTTGCCCTTGCTTTTCTAGACAGCTGTTTCCCTGTTAAACAACAAAATAAGAAAAAAGGAAATGTAAAAACATGAAAATAATGGTAATATGACTAAAAGTTGCAACAGGTAATAGTGCCCATTTGCTGCTGGAAATGTAAACAAGGTGCATGGGCGCTTGTGTTTGGGGGGAGGGGGGAAGGGGTTCAGGCTTAGTTAACAAGGGTAGTTCTTTTTTGCCTGTATGGTACAGTATGTAGAATCTGTAAATCTACCTTAGAAAGAGGAGGGATGTTAAGTTACACCCCTCTTCTTGTAAGGAGGTCTCATGTTGATTCCCTTGTCTGCCATTAAATGGTTACCCTTTCTCGCGAAGATCAATGAGACCACTCTCCTGGACAATCTTCTGGTCACTGGTGCTTCCTTACCACAGTTTTGAGATGGAAGTAAAAGCTCCACAAGGTGCAATTCCGACCAATAATTTAAGTGTATTATGATGTTTGTAGTCACTTCATGTAGCCTTCTGTGTACATGGGGATGTAGGCTTGTCAATGAAAAATTCAGTTGCATCAATGATCACTTTTGTGTCAGGGTATTTGTTGAAAGACTTTGAAAACTGTCGCTTGACATCCTCACGGCTTGGCCAGTGAAGTAGGGTACCATAAATTTTTTTTGCCAGCAATCATACCCAAGTTGTTACAATCTTGCAAACGGAAGCCTCAGAAACACTGAACATGTCCCCTAGCTGTCGGTTTAGAATACCCAAATGCAGTCTACGACGTACCAAGGGATCTCGTCTTCCAGGCTTTTTTAGACATGTCATTCTGATACAATGACTTCCCATTGTTATATAATAGGTATTGTTCAGATTGTTAGGACTGCGCAAGTGCAGTTACACGTGTCATTCGGATGTTCAGATTAAAGAGAATTGAGTTGCGTTTACTCAGTGTTTACTTCTGTTCTCGATAATTTATCCGTTTACAACATCTGGCGACGAGGATGGGATCCTCCAGTGATGTGTTGCTGTCTTCATGGCGATTTTGAAAATTACGAAGTTCTTCTGTGCGTTTCTGTTGTCCGTGCACGTGGTTGCTTGCCTTCTTGCTTTTTGTTCGGCCGCCATTTTGGCTTCCCCGCTAGTTGGTTCCATTGGGGAGTTTGATACTTCTACGGAGACTTTTACGGCTTATCAGGAAAGACTTGATCAGTATTTCGTTGCGAATAGTATTGGCCATTACCCTCCCGATGCCTCCACAGCTGATAAAGCAGCCGCGAACCAAAAGAAGGTTGCAGTGATGATTTCAGTTATCGGCAAGAAGACATACGGGACACTTCGAGATTTATGCAGTCCAGCAAATCCAAAGGACAAGACATTCGAGCAGTTATGTGAATTACTTGAGCGACATTTCAAACCTAAACGATTAGAAGTTGCAGAATCGTACCGATTTCACCGTTGTTTTCAAGAAGAGAATGAAACTGTTTCCGTGTACAGTGCTCGTTTACGACATCTTGCTTCCAGTTGTAATTTTGGTGCGTTCTTAAATCGTTCGCTTCGCGACCAGTTTGTTTGTGGGATTCGCAATCCGGCCACTCGTAAAAAGCTTTTAAGTGAAGATCGCACCTTCCAACAAGCGATGCAAGTGGCAATTGCTGATGAGATAGCAGTGAAAGAATCCATGCAAGTGCAGCAGCAATTGTCTCAACCAGTACATGCAGTCACCAAGGACCCACCTGCCTTTCCTTCGCGCCGAAGTTCAAGTACACCTCCAGTCTTACCACCAGCTGGTCGTCAAGGGTCATTTCCTAAATCGCCTCGACGGTCTACCTCCTACACTTGTTTCTCATGTGGTAATTCTGACCATACAAGGTCTAAATGCAGATTCAGAAATGCTGTGTGTCACAACTGCAATGGAACTGGACATATTGCTCGCGTTTGTCAGAAAAGTGGAGTGAATGCCATGTGTGTCGAAGAAGAGTTTCCCGAAGAACAGGTCCCTGAAGAAGAAGAGTTGTATGTTGTGTATGATGTTAATGCTATGTCCAAGTCTGAAATTTCTGTGCCATTGAAGATTGAGAACAATGATTGTTTAATGCAGTTAGACACTGGGTGTGCTTTGTCTCTTGCACCACTTAGTTTCATAAAAGAAGTTTGTCCTGATGTTACTCTGAAACCAACCAATGTGGTTTTGTCAACCTACACAGGTGAAACTGTGCATCCCTTAGGGGAAGCATCTGTGAATGTTGAGTATTCGGGATCACAGTACTCATTGCCCTTGCTTATTGTACGAGAAGGATCATGTGCTTTGTTTGGTCGGAATTGGCTCATGGATGTCAATTTAGATTGGAAAAACCTGCCAGGGTTGAATCACATTGGCCCCTTACCCTCACCCACTTCATCAGTGCCAGGTTCGACAGGTAACCAGACTTTGGACTCTGTCCTTGAACAATACAGTGAATTATTTCAGACCCAACTTGGATGCTACACGGGCACGCCTGTTGTATTAAATGAAAGTAAAGAGGCTAAATTCCACAAAGCTAGACCAGTTCCTTACGCCCTGCAGTCAAAAGTGGAGAGCACATTGCTTAAAATGGAAAAGGATGGAGTTATTGAAAGAGTTACTTCTGCTGCCAGTGCAGCCCCTATCGTGGTGGTTGGAAAGAAAGAGAGTGACGAAGTGCGTGTATGCGGAGATTTTAGTGTAACATACAATACATGTGCTAATGTAGAAACTTATCCTATGCCTCAGATTGAGGACATGCATTCAGCCTTGAGGGGATGCACCGTGTTTAGTGTCTTGGATATGAAACAAGCTTACCACCAGATACCCATTGCAAAGGAATCACAGCCTTATCTCACTGTCAATACTCACATTGGACTATTTGCATTTAAGAGGTTGCCAAATGGTATACATTCAGGTCCAGCCATTTTTCAGAGAATTATGGACAACTTACTGTCTGACATTCCGAAGGCAGTGAGTCGACTTGATGACATTCTGGTGGCAGGAACAGATCAAGAAGACCATCTCCACACTCTTTCTTTGGTTTTGGATCGACTTCTTAAGGCTGGCTTCCGACTGAACAAGGCAAAGTGCAAATTCCTCCAGGCGTCAGTGGTTTATCTTGGTCACAAGATAGATGGTGAGGGCTTACATCCCACTGAAGACAAACTTACAGCCATTCGTGACGCCCCAAGACCTTAAGATGTTGCTGCCTTGAAGTCCTTTCTGGGACTTATAATGTTCTATTCACGATTCATGCCACATCACTCCACAGTCCTGGCACCCTTACACAGCCTATTGAAGAAGAATACACCCTGGAAATGGTCTAAAGTTGAAGAAGATGCATTTGTTGCCGCTAAGCAGCTGATTCTTAGCTCAAAAACGTTGGTACATTATGATGAAACACTTCCCCTTTTTCTGTCATGTGATGCTTCATCGTATGGTGCTGGAGCAGTTCTGTCTCATCAGATAGATGGACAATTTCGGCCTGTTGCCTTCGCCTCTTGTACCCTGACACAAGCCCAACAAAACTACTCCCAGTTAGAAAAGGAGGCATTCAGCATCATTTTTGGATTAAAGCGATTTCGTCAGTACTTGTATGGTCGCTCCTTCACAATTTTAACAGATCATCGCCCTCTGCTCACCCTCTTTGGACCACAGCAGCCAGTTCCTGCTCATGCTGCAGCTCGACTTCAAAGATGGGCCCTCATCCTGGCATCGTACAATTACAAAATTGAGTACCGCAGCACTACAGCGCATGCTGATGCAGACAGCATGTCACGTCTTCCTTTGCCACAAACATGGTCACCCAAATGTGAAAATGTCGAGTGCTTCTTCTTAGAACCTGAAGTTGTAACCAATGTGACCAGTGAGATGATCAAAAAGAGAAACCCAGGTTGACCCCGTCTTATCCGAAGTGTACAGTTATGTCATCAGTGGATGGCCAAGTGTAGTAGATCCGACATTAGTACCGTTCAAGAATAAACGAGATGAACTGACAACCCAACAAGGCTGTGTGTTGTGGGATACTCGGGTTGTTGTACCACCTTCCCTTCAAGAGAAAGTATTGCATGAACTTCATGAAACACATCCAGGAATTTCCAGAATGAAAGCACTATCAAGGTCATATGTATGGTGGCCCAATATTGATGCCCACATTGAAAGAACTGTTTCTTCATGCAGTACTTGTCAAACTATGAGATCTCCTACTGCTCAAATTCATCCATGGATTTTTCCAACACGGGCTTGGTCTCGCATTCATGTGGACTTTGCAGGACCGATCTCTGGACATATGTATATGGTTGTTGTTGATGCATACAGCAAATTCCCAGAGGTGGTCAAAATGACAAATATTACTGCTGGAACAACTATCACTGCATTGCGTGACATATTCAGCAGGCACGGATTGCCCGAAATTCTTGTTTCTGACAATGGTTCCAAGTTCACTTCGAGAGAATTTGAAAAGTTTTGTGTCAACAATGGAATTGTACATCGTACTTCAGCAGCGTACAAACCATCCACTAATGGTCAGGCTGAACGTGTTGTCCAGATTTTGAAATCAGCAATCAAACAAGCCCAGCTTACTCACACTGATGTGTCTGCTCAAATTGCTAAGTACTTACTTGTTTATCGAAACACACCCCATTCCACTACAGGCGAACCTCCCTCTTTAATGCTTATGGGCAGGAGATTGCGTACTCGCCTCGATTTACTGATTCCTTCAGTTGAAAAGCATGTTGAAGCTCGACAGTACAGTACGATGGTTAGTCCCACCGCACACAGAGGTCTACGCCAGTTTCATGCAGGTGATCCAGTATTGGCCAGAAACTATGGGAAGGGAGAAAAGTGGATGCCTGGGGTCATCACTGAGGTACTTGGTTCTCGACACTATATGGTTGAAGTGTCAGGCAAATTGTGGAAACGACATGTGGACCAACTTCTGAGCCGAGCTGTTAGTGATGACCACTCAAACAGCCCCTCATCAATTGATGACTACTCTATGCCACTTCAATTGGCTTCCCCAGTGGATGTTTCTGATGAAGTTGTCCCGCTTCCCTCAGGCTCTCATACAGCCACAGCGGATGAGTTACAGTTGACCAGTACTAGCGAACGTTGTGAAAGTCCTTTACCTGGAGCTTCCTGTTCTGTTACAGACAATGACAATGTTACTGTAGTTCCTCCTATTTTGCTGTCAGGAATTCCTGATACAAGTTCTATGTTAGAGAAACCAAGTTACTCAGATAAGGTTGCTACTCCCCCTTGTTTAGAAAGACGTTACCCTGTTAGAGTAAATCGTGGACTGCCAAGTCACTTGAGAGACTATGAGTTAAAGTGCTGACATTGGTTAACTGTTATGTTATAGAAAAGAAACTGTTTCATTTAAAGGGGGAGATGTTATATAATAGGTATTGTTCAGATTGTTAGGACTGCGCATGTGCAGTTACACGTGTCATTCGGATGTTCAGATTAAAGAGAATTGAGTTGCGTTTACTCAGTGTTTACTTCTGTTCTCGATAATTTATCCGTTTACAACACCCATCCTTCTTTTTGTCCCAGTATTTAATGTTTTTTGTGTAGGGTAGAATTAGCCCTAAGGTTTAATTGAACAAGAAAGGTTTGGTAAGCTTGTATAAAATTTAACAGATTCATCATCCCTGATCATGTCTTCAGTGTTAAGGTCCTTTTAAGATCCTTTTTATTTTTAAGTTTTTCACCAATTATTGTGTTCTTCCTCCTTCACTCTTCCAGTTCAGATACTAAGTAGTTTAATTCATCATCTGTCAAGTCTGTTTGAGACGCCGTAGAACATTTACCTTTTAAAAGCTTAGTATCAGAACCGTTTGGGTTTACTGAAGTTGCATCAGCACTTAAATCCACGCAAGCCTCTACGGAGACCTCACAATCGAGCTTTCTGGGGCAAAGTTTCTTGCCTTGCAGTTGTTCATCACACTGCCTCTTCCTATCGGCAAGACGCTTTGAATGCGAACTGACCATATTCGTCGCTTTTGTTGAATCAAAGATAGTGGGATAGCAGCCTGAACGAACACTTTTTGACCAGAAATGGAAGTTACGATGACTTAAGTTTCACTCTCAAAATTTATTCTCTACGTGCAACAGATAAAAAAAAACACTTGCTGTAGTAGCCGGTGTCCGTTTCATGTGTTTTACACTTTTATGCAATGCAAAGTTTTACTTGTGAACATTTTTCATTTAAGATTGACTTTATTTGAAAACCTGTCAAATAAAAGACAACAGCAAAAAACTGCTTTTAACATCTGTGTTTTTAATTTTACAAGTGCTAAGTTGGCATTCGCCTCAAATTGATCATGGGCAGATTAAGAAGTAACTTAAAGAACAACATGTTGGGGTGCCTAATGCAAATCCACGTTAATAGCCCTGAAGTTGGTACTAAGCAGTTTGACAACTTGATGAATGTTGCTGTCAATGTGTGGAACAGTAAGTCCAGATGGAAGCTTAAGAGGGCGTCCGTGTTACAGCAGACAAGGCACTTTTCGGGCCTTCACCGATTTCCCTGATGTTTTCAGTGTAAGTCGACAATTATATCCCAGTCACAAATATCACATTTATTTGGATCAATTCGATATTTTATATTTTTTGCGAGGCGATTTTCAAAGTCACCTCAAAACCATGCAATTCGCCATTGGAGACTCTGTAAACTTGCTATAAATGAATATCCTGGTCATACTGGGAAGACTGTAAGTGTGACAGGAAGACATGTAATCAACTTCCAGATGACAGAAGAAATATCTGTTTTGTTTGGCAAGATCACTACTGCTGTCCGTTCACGTAAGTACCTCTTTCCTTGTGATTTTGGTGAGAAAAGTCCGCATTGTCAGTTTTTCGATAAGTTTTGTTTTCGTATTATAAAAACAGTATTTCAATGATCATCTGTTCATTTTTTATCAATTTTATACTGCTTGCCTCACTAGTAGTTGACGCAGGTCCAAAAACCAAATCAGGATTTCCACTAACTTCCCTGGTTTTACAAGTCTGACTTCCTTTAAAAAAATCATCGAATGATGTCATGCATGCCAGTCACCAGTGAAAACCCAACTGGCGCGCGTAGCCTTTCATTGCATCGTCACGCAACGCTTCTCCCAGAGGGTGCATTGCGTGACGTTACCAACGGCTGTGAAGAAGACTGAGTGCGGGCTTGACCATTACAAGGTGTGGTCGATTTGATTCTCTTTAAAAAAAGCGTTAAAACTATCCCGCTGAATTTGAGTATAATATATAACCCCCGGGAGGAGGGTACTTTAAAAAAAATTATACGGGAAGGCTCCGCCCCGAGCTCTAACCCCTTGCCCTTTTATAAACCATTTTGACAGAAATCGTCCCCCTTTTGTATACCTTTTACTAAAAAAAGGTACCCTTTTCATATACCTGAAAGACATGGCATAGACTTAGGACACGACGTTTTCTTGTAAATGGTCTAATAAACGTCCACTCTCAAATAAACCGGTCGGTATAAAACGCAGACCATGCAGACTGCAGACTGCAGACCGTGCAGACCGTGCAGACTCAGTAATTTTTTCTTCTTCTTTTTTTACATTGTGTTTCACAAAACATTTCACGAACGGTTTCCGAAGTTCGTTTAAAATTCGCGAAATTCTCTACGAACTTTAGGGGGGAATTTCATTAAGTAGTTGTCAATCAAATTACGAACTTCGAAACGAAATTGTGAATTTCACGTGCAGCTGAAAGGTTGAGGAGTTCGCAAGTTGAGAAGAAGTTCGTCCAGTTTGTTTAATTTGGTGAAATGAATCCGTTCCCAGTACAGCAAAAAGCACTCCCAAGTCCAGTAAGGCAGGACATCAACGGACTAAAAAGCAAGGCTGCCCTGAAAATGGTTTGTGAATGTTACAACTGAGTTTTCCCAATGTCACCCGACACCCGACTAAAAATAGATTACAAGTTCTGCCGTGTGCAGTTTCGAAGGATAAAATTTCAACAGATGAACCGGTTTACATATAAAAATACTGTTTGTGTGTGCCGTAAAAATCTTCTAAAGAGAAAAAAACGTTTTCCTTCTTGAATACACATCAGTTTGGAAAATCTGCGGAAAACCAGAACTCTTCAATTCCGTGTTGTTATACTTCTGTGTTTACACAACACGCAAGTCACGCCATCTGTCTGTTCGTGATAAACTCTGTTCCTCTGAAATAATTTATATTTGCAAAAAAAATAAGCTTTGGTAAAAAAATTTTTTTACTAATAAACAACACTTGCTTTGGAACAATTGAAATGTGTATTTATTTACGAATTACTTATATTTTATTATTAAGGACAGTGTAAAAAAATTTGGGGGATTTCTCAAGAAAACCCTGTATTCCCAAAGCATAACTACCAACCGAAGCATTTGTTTACGTTATAAAATTGAACTAGAAACCTGAACTTAACAAATAAACTGCTATATCCGACCAGTTCGTTTTACCTATAACTTAAAATGTTCCAATGTTTACAGTGTAATGCGCTCTCTGACAGTAGAAGAAAACTCAACAAGCTGGAAGCTAAATAAAATAATCCTTGACCTTGAAGCCAACTTTATGATGATTTCCTGCCTTCCTGGACTTGAAATTGCCTTTCCTTGTACCGTGAACGGATTCATTTCACCAAATTAAACAAACTGGACGAACTTCTTCTCAACTTGCGAACTCCTCAACCTTTCAACTTCGCTGCACGTGAAATTCACAATTTCGTTTCGAAGTTCGTTATTTGATTGACAACTACCAGAAGTACATGATCATGTACTTCTGCAACTACTTAATGAAATTCCCCCTAAAGTTCGTAGCGAATTTCGCGAATTTCAAACGAACTTTGGAAACCGTTCGTGAAAAGTTTTGTGAAACACAATGTAAAAAAAGAAGAAAAAAAATTACTCAGTCTGCACGGTCTGCACGGTCTGCAGTCTGCATGGTCTGCGTTTTATACCAACCGCAAATAAATGAACAACTTCGTATCTAGTAGACACCTCCCTTGAGGTGTAAAGTTTATAGACGCCCAGTGTCTAATAGACGCCCCCCCCCCAAAAAAAATGAATCGCCTCAAAAACCAGGGAAACGCTCCACAACGTAACATCACAAAGTTTTGTTTTGTTTTTTTGCTTGCCTCGGACATCGAAAAGGCAAACGATGCCAACATCCTAATGGCTCTGAAGACATCAGCATCGAACTATGAACGACATCTCTAGGCTCTCTAGGCTTTGCATTAGCGCAGACAAGAGAATTTTTCTCCTGGCGCAAACTAGATTATTCTCCTACTCACAAACGTTGTTTTCTATCTTAATCTGCGAGCAAACTGCGCATCTTATTTGTTTACAGTCAAAGTGAAATAAACGCCTCATATCTATTTTAATAACGCCCTGCTAGAACCCCTAAAATTTAATATAACCCTCGGGCGTTTATTAGATCATCTACTGTGTATGAAAAAGCTTAAATAAGTGCTTTTACTCAGTGTCGCATTTATATACACAGCTATCTGCACATCTTGTCGAAAGAAACATGCTGAGCGACTTCTAATTTTAGAAGGCAAAATCCTAAAAAAACAGACAGAGGAACAAGCAGCGGCGGCTCCTCTAAAACATGTTGAAAGGTTTGTTGAATAAAATGTTGTCTCTTTCTCTTTGCCTAGTTTTTCTTGTTGTAAATGCTAAAGGAATTATCTAAGACTCAGTCAAAGAATATACCAAGTGCAGGGCTTCTTTTCCCGCCTTGCAGCGGCTAGACGAAGAAAGCAGGAACCAGGAGAAATCGACCTGAGTCCCAGGGAGCTATTGCTAGAGGAAGAAGATGCCAATAGACAACAGCTTGTTGAAGAGGTAGTGAACGAACTGAGGCCGCAGCACCCACTGTCGTAGGACGCATTCAACCTGTGCAAGTGTGCGAGAGAACATAAACTGGACAAATTTAACGTGCCAATGCTCAAAGAAATCTTGTGCCATTTTGAGGTCCAATTCAAATCAAAAGACAAAAAGAAAGACCTGATTAAACAACTACGGTTGTTCATTCAAGAATGTGAATGCTTTTAAGATTAAAAAAAGAATGAATATAAAGGGATAAACAAATCACTAACCTTGCAAAGAAACATTCACGAGCGTATTAGCACAAAAGATTAAACGTAGTAAAATGCCGTTAATATTACGATCCTCTTTTCGCGAAAGACAGCTTTCTTTTATTGCCCCCGCAGGGCTTCCGTCCAGAGACGAAAACCTGAAAAGGCATTCATTGTAGCTTGCGCATATATATAGAGAATGTACTTACAGTCCGAATATACGGTATGTATACCAGAAAAAAATCTCGATTTGCTCGAACAAGGCCGCAAGGAATCTCTGAGTAATGATAACGTTTTGCCACAAGAGATTCCTGGGTAATGATGATGTGAAAGTAGAAAATGCCCGAAGAAGTTATGGGTATTATGATGGCACGATAACAGGGGGTAGCGGTAAATGAAAATCCCTATCTTGGGTTAGAACGGTATTAAAAAGACTGACGCACGTTTTGGCACTTGTCACACGTTGATTACTCCGATTTTTGGCTTACGCGCATGGCTTACGCGTGTTCACAGATTTGTTCGAGCAGTTTCTCTGCTTTAATTGTGTTCAGTTATATTTGAAGCAGTTGTTAGTAATACGTCTAAAGATTTCGAGCAATCGGTTTCATGTTCTTGGCTACGTGTGTTCCAAGAGCTGGTTCGAGCGTTAAGGTTTGCTCTCGGGGGTAATTCGTTTCGCTAACAAACTGTCAGATTATTTGATCCAAAAAGTGGTTTTAATAAGGATCAAAACCAATAGATTTGGAAAATATGGGAAAACAATAAGCTAGGGCTGGGAAATTGGCTTTAAAACCCGCTAATCCTCCCCACCCTCGCCTCCCTCGATCAGGAACGTGTATGAAATTTGCGAGTCTTGACAAGACAAGGAGCATAACTATTCGACACCCTCGACAGCAAATCAGCAAGTTTCTGCTCAATACAAGAAGGGAATTTTTTGGAGCGTGAATTTTCTTGAAAAAGTACCCTCGAAAAGGCCAAGCGAAAACAAAAACCCGGGTTTTGACAAACTAGACAGCCTGGCTGATTTTAATTGAATTAGACTGAAACGAACAAGTCAGTCTTGCGGCAAAACAAACACTGTTTTATCGCAGCGTGGGCAATGAAAACAGCTTCTCTACAGCCAAAAACAAAAAGAAAGCTGTTACATAGAAGCCTAAAGAATCTTATCGCCCGGCCAGGTAAGAAGGAAATCTTTGCTTTGGAAAACGTTTTTAGGCAAATTGTTGCGGTATACAGATGTTCCGTGACAACACGGGCTTATGCCAAAATTTGCATATTGATCCAAAGTGATATATTTATTTCTGTGAGCGTTGAAAATACCGAGAAATCGGCTAAAACGGTTGGAACTGCGAAAGAAAAATATTTTTCATTTACAGTCTGACTTCTAGCAGTATTTAACACATCTCCAAACATTTACGGTTCTGGAATTGGTTTATCGGTCGCTCAAGCGTTTTCTTTGTTTTGGATCAAAATGGCGAATATTTGGAAATTCGTGGAGCTCTACGGCGCGCAGTAAAGAGTTCCCACAAATTTTATTTCATAATTTTCTATAATGGTGTTAGTACTTTTGAGTGACAATAGACACGATTCTAGATCAGGTCCCACATTCGAGAAAATGGCTTTCAACTACAGGCATGTCGCGCTTTGCACATTCCGGAGTTTGTTGGGAGTCAAATTAAAAAAATCATAACTCAACGAAACTTAAATAGTTTTCAATTATTAAACCTCTACACTATCGAGGGAAGATGAAACTTCAATATGTAAAATAATCAGCTTGTTGAAGTGAGTAATAAAGTTTTGGCAGCGACCTTCATTTATAGCAAGTTTACGGAGTCTCCAATGGCGAATTGCATGGTTTTGAGGTGACTTTGAAAATCGCCTTGCAAAAAATATAAAATATCGAATTGATCCAAATAAATGTGATATTTGTTACTGGGATATAATTGTCGACTTACACTGAAAAAAATCAGTGAAATCGGTGAAGGTCCCAAAAGTGCCTTGTCCGCTGTAACACGGACACCCTCTTAAGTATGGTCGTATTATTAGGAACCAGGCATTGGCAAATCAGGATGCGAATTCTACTGGAGAAAAGGCTGAGATTGTTGTCCTCAGAGATGCCGAGATCCAGACACATGATGTTTTAAGCACTGAGCCTGAATCAGCTGTAAAGGCCACAGAAGTTGGAGAAGAAGTGCAGTGGGTTGCTAAACAGATGAAGATGACTCTCATTACGGCACAGATGTTGACAGTGAACTGAGTGACACTGACTACTATTCTGTACGTTTTTAGTCAGTTTTGTGACAATCATTTTGTCCAATATTTATTCTTTAGATAGCTGCTGAGTTTATGTTGTTGCTATTTGAATTGAAAAAGGCAAGGTAAATCTGAAATGCCAAAAAAAATATGAATTGTTGGAAGAACATAATTATTGATTGATTGATTATGATTTAAATCTAAAGAATGATCGCTTTTTGGCAACTGAAGGATGTTGGGTTATTGCTATTGCTAAGAAAAAAAAAAAAATGCTGTAAAATTTTGAAAATCTGCCATGGAAGCAAGTCTGGACCCACAGGAGGGGAAGAGCCATCAGCCCTTCCCATTTGTGCCCGGCTGCTAAATCCGTATGTCCTCCATTCAGAAATCTTAATAATCCCCTGCACGCCCCTAGGAGCAGCAGAATAAGATCCTACAGACCACCAGCAAGCAGAATACCTGTACATTTATAAAATATAGATTAAAATACCTGTACATCCATAAAATATAGATTAAAATTAAAAATCTATATCTGTACACTAATAAAAAGCTTGTTTAGAAAGATATGTCTTTAGAGATCGCTTAAAATGATGGATGGAAGTTGAAAAGGAAGGGACTATTTGAATAGACAGAAAAAGTATTCATAAGATGAAGAGTCAAGTTCTTGTAACTTCTTCTTCTAAAGGAAAGAAATAACCAGACCACCAAAAAGCCCAATGTTGCTCACCACCAAAGAAAAGAAGAACAGAACGGTCAGACCAACTTACCCAGGATCTACCCAGTCTAGCTGTCCAGAAGGGATCTAGAGACCACACAAACAGTGAGTAAGTGATTTTCTGTCCAGGAGAATGATGCTACTCTTCCTTCTTTAACACAAGACAGGAGATCCAACCAGTGTGAAAGTACCAAAGAAAAAGGAGAGAGCTGTTGCAGCAATGCAGACGGTCACAAGATGACCCAGTTGTCCCTTCCAGCATATCTACTGTCAAAGTAATTGGTGAAAATTCTCCTGACCCCCCTGCTTGGGTTGAAATAGAAAACTATTTTCTGATTCTTAACTTGTTTTCTATAAGGAAAGCAAAACAACAGTCCTAAATAAGTTCGGCTGGCTAGCTGATTCAGAAATCCATGCAGTGCAGATGCTTCTGAATAAAACGTTTTTCTCTCACTGATGTCCTTGTTGACCCAGCGGTTAATAGTTCACATGTTGTGCCAACAACATCTGAGTTTATGCAGGTTGTGCATACTGGGTCTCACTGGGTGTGCCTAGGGACCATCTCAACAAAACCAGGCACGGTCAAGATCTTGGATAGTCCCTATCAAAAACCCAGTTCATTTGCAGTAGAACATGTTTGTTGCATGTTGATGTACTTTAGGGATACGGTCACTTTTCTTAATGAAAAGGTCCAGAAACAAGTTGACATGAGTGAGAGTGGTCCGTTTGCATGGGCTTTTGCAACCGACCTTTGTCACGGTTTAGGCCCTGCAATTCGAAATAATGAGCAAACGTCTATGCAACAACATTATGTTGATTGCTTAGAAAATGGCACAGTGGTGCCATTTCCCAAGACTTTAACAAGAGTACATTTTTATTCGGGCAACAACAAATCATGTTGCTATTTACTGTGTATGTAGACAGCCCTACGCTTAAAAAGAATATGTTGAGTGCAGCAGTGTCCAAGTACCAGACTGGGCAATAAATAGTGCTAGAAAGTGGTTTGTGGTTTGTATTAACTTGATACTTTCAACCTTACCCAAATTCTTATAATTTGTTTAACATTTGACATAACTGAGGCATAACGTGGAAGAAGTTTAGTCTAGTGCTGAGATTTTGGCCTGTTTCAATTGTTGAAATGCTTTGATTAAAAGGCACTGCTGCTATGTTCGTTCTATGACAGTTATAATGGTGAAGGAGGTTATAATACATTTGCTTCAAGAAGTGGAGTAGAGGTGAAGCCACTGAAGCCATGATCTCTCTAAAAGGTCTGTCACCGTGCCCCTGACGAGAATGGCAGACTTTCTGAGCTTTCATGACAATCTACTCCGATCTAAGAAAACTTATAATGAGCTCACTATTATAAATTCCTTGATTAAAATAAAAATGGTAATTTACCTAAGCGATAAAATTAAATAAGGACAACAGATCACTACTAAGTAAACCACTGTGCCAGTCATTGTGTCAGTTACTAACACAAACATAACTATTAGGATTTTTTTTACCATCTAGTCAGGACACTCTCCAGTCAATTAGTCTTATGGATGGTTTTCTTCACTTTCGACCTTCTTCTGCTCAGTCTGTTTGTTCAGACCTTTCATGTGCTTATGCTCATGTTAGGCTGTTCACTCGACGATTCATTCGGATTGTTGTTACTGCAGTTTTCATATATGTTACTTACATAAACAGTAAAAATCGAAATATTAAGGCATACAGAGTTCCGAAACTTTTTGGTTTTAATATCACAGTGGCATCCCACAGTGTTGGAATTACTATTCCTTTGTTTCAAATAATCAAAACAACAATTAAATCATTACTAACTAAACCACCATAGCCAGTCATTGCATCTGTTACTTACACAAACATAACTATTAGGACTTTTCTTTACCCGTCTAGTCAGCAAACTCTCTAGTCAGTCAGTCTTATGGATAGTTTTCTGCACTTTCAACCTTCGTCTGCTCAGTCTGTTTGTTCAGACCTTTCACGTGCTTATGCACTTGTTAGACTGTTCACTCGGCAGTTCATTCGGATCGTTGTTGTTGCAGTCATCATCCGTTACTTACATAAACAGTAAAAGCCGAAATATTAAGACCTACTCAGTTCCGAAACTTTTTGGTTTCAATATCATAAATGGCATCCCACAGCGTTGGAACTATTCCTTCACTTGAAATATTCAAACAACAAATCATCAATAAGCAAACATAAATCCAAAAATTGACAGTACACCCTATTAACTTTTACATTTACAATCAAGTTATTAGGATAAAACATCATCAATGCGCCTATTTCCCTATTAACAGAGTTAAAATTACCAGTAACAATCATTATACCATCATCTGCATATCTTTTCAGTAAGGGACCGGTCATTATTTATGTAGAGGGGGAGGGAGAAAAGAAGGGGGAGGGGGATCAAGGCTATTTCGATTGGAAAGAGGGGGGCTAAACGTTTTTATAAAGAAGTTTAGGGGGTCAGCAGTTTGAGGTATACAGCATTGTTAGAGGTGTTAATTGGCAAAGGTGGGTGAAACAGTTAAAAAGTAGAGTGCAACTACTATGTGAAACAGTAATGCTAAATTGTATCATTTTATGCTAATTCTATTGTTTTCGTTTGCATAAATTCCACTATTATGTACTACTTAGTGTTTGTTTTGGTTTGCACTCTAAACTCCATTGTTATCTCAAATTTTAGTTAATAAAGAATTCAGACCTATCTGGTTTCTTTGGTTTGACTGAAATTATTTTCTTCTAACAAAATGATTGTCACTTCAATAGCCCAAGAAGTAATTAAACATGATATAACAACAAGATAGTACTCTTTTTACAACTGTAGGAAAATCACTGAAACATAATTATATTTTGCATGGTTATTACATTTGTGTTCACCATGAGATCATAGTTGGTAAAATCTATCACTTTTCCAAATATCACTTTCTATACACACAACTTGTCCAAACTTTGCCCTATTGCTAGAAGAGCATCTATAGCAAAGAAGCCTTGGTTGACCAATTGTTCCAGCCTTTCTGCATCCGAACTATCATGCAAGCTTTTCAATACCTTGAGGTTAATTTCATCTTCGCAGACTTTTCAATACCTTGAGGTTAATTTCATCTTTGCAGACTGAATGTTGGCTTCTTTCACTGTTATAGCCCTCTGGAAAACAAAGTTTGTATGTAAATTCATCAACCACTTAAACAATTAAGGTTTCCATAGCCAATTCCATTCTTTTCTTTTTCCTGTTTGGAGCTTTATTCTCTTTCTTTCTTTGTTTTTTCACCAATCAGACTTTCCAAATATTCTTTCTTCTCTTTAGCCCAGACATGTATTTGACCATTGTCAGTGAACATTTCACCATAACTTTCTTCAGCTGAAAGTTTTTCCTTTAAAACCTCTTCTTCCAAACTTGACAATTCTTTGACTCCTCAGTTTGTATATCAGAATTAACCACGTGACGATGCCGTTGGAGTAAGACGTCAAGCTCCGTCGATCCCACTAAAATCTATAGAATCGTATATACAAACATTGAAGAGGAAACACTGAATATTGAGTAGCTCTAGTGGCAAAGAAAGTTTATCATCCTCGAAAAACGTCAAAAAGAAAGCAAGTGTACGTTGGAAATACCTTCAGACGACCACGAGGTCTTCAAAGAATCAAACATGTCGGCCGACATCGTGGAGAACCTAAAATTAATATTTAACAAACTAGAGAAGCTGGATTGCCTGGAGACTTTAATTAACAAAACTTTAAACAAATTGGAAGTCATGGAAACTCAAGTAAACCAACTAACACTTAGGGTTGAAATTCTAGAATCTAAGAACCGGGTCTCCGACAAAGCTATCGGCGAACTTAAAGCAAGTGCGCAATTCAATGGATTTTAAAAAATCCACAAGACATTAAAAACCAAACATGGATTCTCACTCGAAGCTCCATTTGTGTGATTCGTTTCGCCTTGCACGTCTCTTTAGATTTCTTTTTTAACAACTTTTCCATTTCTTTACAACCTGCAACAAAATGTTTAATTCTATTTCTATTTTTTGTCCCTCAGAGGTCACCATTAAAATTTCATTGCAGAGGCCAAAAGGATGCTTGGGTTTTTTTTAAATTGTCTTTTTTTTATTCTTTCGGTTAATTCTTTCTGTCTTTTTATTCTTTCAGTTAATATCTCATAAGATACGACAACAAAGTTAGTAGCTTTCATCAAACACTTGGTTTGTGTGCTATTTTGATCGATTTTTGATGGTGTAAAACTTTCTTCGATTCCGTTACCCTCTTACATGTAAGAAATGTGAGTTCGTTAAAACATTTGTTTTGATATCCTTTTCTTTTGTTTTTGGTTTGTGGCGTCATTCAGTTAGTGTGAATGATAATTGTTGTGCAACCACCATTTTGGTGGTGAAATTTACATCGTGTTTTGCTTCTCTCAATGGCTTCGGAAAAAAAGAAAAGTGGAAAAGGAAGGTAAAGGTAAAGGTAATTTATTTTACGTCAAAAGCACGGGGAGTGGTTGCCCAGTCTCCCGAGCCAGAGGCTCATGATAAAAGTGTTTGACATACATGTTAAAAAAGATTTAAAAACTACATATTAAAAAATACAATATTATTATACTATTAAAATCTTAAAAATATGCGTTAAAAATACAATGTTAAAAATGATAAAAATACAACATGTATCCTGGATAGGGGGCTGTTTAAGTCGAATTTTGCAGAAGTTAACAAGTAGTTTGAAAAGAAATGTTATTCCTAAGGGGAGATCTCGTAACATTTCTGTTTCTTCTTTGAGGTCTCAGGTAAGGTATCATTTTTTTCTCATCATCGACTTTGTCGAAAGGAGAGGGACTTTGTTTATGCTTCTTTGAAATTAATTGATAGATTTGCTTTAAAATACAGGAAAAATAAGAGTCCGTTAAACGACATGGGTCGTCATGTTGAGCGACAAATTCTCAATCACTTGTGGAGGTATTTGAAAAAACTTCCTGTTGTCTTACGGGAGAGTGACAAAAAAGTGGGTTGGTCTCTAAAATAGTAGTATTAGTTGGTACCGGGAGGAGTATAAGTGTCAGTTGTCTTCTTCAGCATATAAGTGGGTAGGCAAGTTAGATATGGTGGAAAGTTTGAAAAGGAGTTGCAGGATTGGGTTAAAAACCTTGGTTTGTAAACATAGAGATTTGTTGTGTGATTCAGATTACAAGCGTTTTAATTTTGAGGGAAAAAGGGAATACATTTTACCTGGTTTAAACTTTCTTCCTAAGGTTCATAAGTTGCGTGCGGATGCTTCTATGTGCAATGAGAATTTGTTAAGGGGTAGGCCTATAGGCTTCCAAATTTATTCAGAAAGAGCTAAGAGAGGTTACATGTTACTTGGCTAAAACAGGTAAGAGGGATACCATTTTGAGTAGAAGTGGTGAATTAGTTAAAACTTTGGATGAAGGAAGATATGATTTCTGGGATGCAAATACTTTAGTAACATTTGATACATCCTCATACAAACATTTTGTGTGAGGATGCATCTCGTACATTAAAAATTGGCATGCTGACATTGGAGCAAGCTGTGAATGTTGCCTGCGAGAAGGGCTGGCTGGCTTGGATTGTAACATATCTTACGGATCTGTAAATGACACAAGTGATCAATTAAAGGTTTTTACTATGTTACTGGTTTATTGTGCACACAATACAGCTCATAAACTATGTTATAATAAATAATTCTATCTGTCATCAGTCCTACGTCACTACGGAGTACCATGAGAAGCACGCGCGCTTGCTTATTGAGCCATTGTACGCTCGCTTTCACAGCCGACCGAACTCCAGCAGTTACGTGAGTACTCGTCAAGTGAATCCTTCTTCTTAAATACACGTTTTGTTTGTTGTATCTAGTTGTTTTGTTCCAGATTAAGCTAGCCAAAAATTTCATCACGATGAGTTTAACTAATGCGTCCGAGATTACCCAAACTGTTACTCCAGCCGAAGGCCAACCTGGCGCTACTGGACGTCAACCTGGCACAAATGAAGTCCTTGAAAGCCAACCTGGCTTGTCTTTCAGCCAACCTGGCTCGTCTTTAAGCCAACCTGGCTCGTCTTTAAGCCAACCTGGCTCGTCTCAATGCCAACCTGGCATTTTATACCCACCTGACCTAAACCTCGGCGAAACCCTGTCCGGAATAAACTCAAACATGAGTTCAATGGCCACGCTTTTGCGGAAAGTGGTGGAGCACGGGGGCCTCCTTGATAACAAAAAGCCTAGCCGCACTGCACGGAAAAGGCGCACGGAGAGCCCTGAACTGTCCGGTTCGAGTGAATCAGAAGATGACGCGGACAGCCACCCCGTGCGGGAGAAAAGGCCACGCCGCGAAGACGAGCTCAGTGTCGGTGTGCCTTCCGATGATGATGACCTCAAGGAGCTCTTAACGGGGGAAGATGGCGCTGAAAACCCCGAGGTTGCAATCGCACCCACCGAAGAGGTAGAGATACTTAAATCTCTTGAGGCAGATTTTGATGATGATGAGCCGGTGGGGCAGAAAATTCAACATAATTTAGCAAACATTGCCTCGAAACGTTGGGAAGTTTCCCTCTCCAACGACAAGCTTAAAGGTTTGCTCGCTACGCACGTCAAACCAGAAAATTGCGCTGATCTGACGGTGCCTAAGGTTAACCCGGAGATATGGAGCCAGCTCGACAACTTTAAGCGGAAAGCTGACCTTAGATTGGGTAATATCCAACAGGTCCTACAAAAGGCCACCTTTGGCATACTTAAGTCCTGCGATAGCCAGGTTTCAAATCACTCTAGTGTCAATAAAGACGCTTTAGAGCCTGCAATAGATGCTATTGCTCTTATGGGACACGCAGTTAGCGAACTTTCCCGATTGCGCCGGGAGCAGGTTAAACCTGCCCTCAAACGGGAATTTTACTCTCTTTGCACCGCGGCGAACGAATCTAGCGCTCGCTCGCCCCTTCTCTTTGGCACGGATCTGGCCAAACAAATCCGCGATGCTAAAGATGCCAGTAACATTGGCCAAAAGATAGGCGCGGGTGGCAAAAATGGCGCGCAAAGAACCTCGCGCAATCATTACCCTCGCCATGGCGATAAGAAAAGGTCCCAGAAAGGGTACAATTACCCTGATTACAGGCCGCCTTTTTTAGGGAAAAGCCAGAAGAAGCCGACCTACAAAAAACACCAACCCAACAAGAAATGATTCAGTCTTTGGAGGCAATTAAACAATCAGTAAGTAGTTTTCCAAGCATTGTTAGTGATCTTAAACAATATCTGCAAAATAAATGTGATCGTTTTAATGCAGGTTGCGTCTCAACTTTCCTGGATAATTGGCAGGAAATAACTTCCGATCGGGAGATTTTGACAACTGCCAGGGGAGCGACGATTGAATTCGACGCCACACCCCATTGTATGTTGCAACCAACTGTCAGTTTCTCCTTTGATGAAACCGACATCATAGACAATGAAATAGCTAAGTTATTGTCTAAGGGCATAATTGAGACTACCACTCATGATCACGACGAAATATTGTCTAATATTTTTATTAGGCCTAAAAAAGATGGCAGTCATAGACTTATCCTAAATCTAAAAGGTCTTAACCAGTATGTCACCTACCACCATTTCAAAATGGACACTTTTTATTCTATGCTTAAATTGGTTGAAAAGAACTGTTATATGGCCTCCCTTGATCTTAAAGATGCATATTACTCGGTAGCGGTTCAACCCGCCCACAGGAAATACCTTCGTTTCATGTGGAACAACGTTCTCTACCAGTTTACATGTCTGCCTAACGGCCTTTCTTCCTGCCAACGAAAATTTACCAAATTGTTGAAACCGCCACTGGCCTCACTACACAAAGAGGGACATATAATATCGAGCTATATTGATGACCTTTTCCTACTGGCCAAAACATTTGATCTTTGTGTTTTCAACGTAGTTGACACTTTCGCCCTGTTTGACTCTCTGGGCCTTATAATTCACCTGGATAAATCGGTCTTTATCCCTTCCCTTCACCCTGGGAGATAAGACGACTTTTGGAGAGCATCCATTAGTTACTCGTTTTCTGAAAGGTATTTTTGAGCTGAAACCCTCGCTCCCAAGGTATACAGTGATATGGGACGTTGGAACTGTCCTCAAGTTCCTCCAGACTTTTCCTCCCATCACTGACTTGACCTTAAAACAACTCACCAAGAAACTCGTCACGCTACTTGCACTTGTCACCGCACAACGAACCCAGACACTCTCCAAGCTTGACATGACCTTCATGCAGGACCTGCCAGACAAAATCGTGTTTTCAATCAGAGACCGACTCAAAACAACTCGTCCTGGAAAACACCTTGATCCTATTGAAATTTTGGCCTATACTGCAGACCCAAGACTTTGTCCTGTGACACACGTAAAACAATATATCGTTACCACTCAAGCCCTTCGCCAGACCACCACTTTATTAATCAGCTACACCAAACCACACAAAGTTGTCACGAATTCAACCATTGCCAGATGGGTGAAATCTATTTTGAAAGATGCTGGGATCGGCATTAACACTTTCTCAGCTCACAGCAGCCGTACAGCCGCCTCTTCCTATGGCCTCTCTTCAGGACTACCCCTTTAGGATATCCTTAAAGCAGGTGGATGGTCAAATGCGGAGGTCTTTGCTCGTCACTACAACAAGCCTTTGGCTCAGAACTTCGGGAACGCAATTTTAGATCGCTTTACTAGACATGAAAACAATGACAGTTAGTATTTTTGTCGCAAACGCGGTTTTGTCACGCAACCTGTCATGCCATGTTTTGATCATCGCTATTTAATATTACTTTTTTCCTTATTGTCAATCACAATGTTTGAGGTATAAATATATCCTCCCCACACAACTTGCCGTCTCCTTGTTTATACTGGCCCGTTTTCTGCTGGGACTTGCCAGCGCTCACATTCTTTGAAATCTCATGGTACTCCGTAGTGACGTAGGACTGATGACAGATAGAATTCTACAATTAAACGAGACTTACCTGTAAGTTGATGTTTGATTGGGATTCTATCTTGTCATCAGTCCGGAATGAAGGAGTAACATGCCCTCCCTGTTATAGGGGTCTCCCGTCCCTTACTCCTTCCTTCCTGTGAGTGCTAGCAAGTTATCTCTTTAAATAATGGCTCAATAAGCAAGCGCGCGTGCTTCTCATGTTACTCCTTCGTTCCGGACTGATGACAAGATAGAATCCCAATCAAACATCAACTTACAGGTAAGTCTCGTTTAATTGTAGAAATATATCCATAAACATAAGATTTTTTTCTGAATTTCATGAAGACCTTTCAATTTTTGTTCCCTTTTCCGATACCCAAGCCTCTTTGCTTCTAGAAGTCGATAGTTTAACAGGAAAACCAAGCCTTGGAGTTCGCATTGTTGCAATGAAGTTCTTAAATCTATCTCTGTTTGATCTAGGGATGTTTGTGTTTTACAGGCAGCGCGAAGTTCTTTTTATTTCATACATACTGAGATTAACAGTTCGAATTGATCTGTTGAAAACCCGGTTCTGAAATTTTCGCAGCCAATGACAAAAGGCAAAATGACTATCTCCCAATGTGTGGCTTCAATAGCCCAGTAGGTAGAGCATCGCACCGGTATCGCGGAGGTCACGGGTTTGAATCTCGTTGAAGCCCTGAATTTTTTTCCAGGCTTCTCTATTCCAATTGCTTAAATTAGAATTTCACTGCGACAATCATTTATCACTCTCAAATCCTTATAATTTCGACGCCCCCATTTTGACCGAGTTGTCAAAGCGTGAGCCTGGGCTCCCTGTGTTAACAATAAATGCTAAATTGAACTTAACGATTTACTGGCAGCGCCAAAGATTAGGAATGCGTTAAATGCTATATGTTTGATTTAGTTATAAGCCAACAAAACATACTTGATTAACCTGGATTTTATTAGTCCGGGCGAATCGACTCTTGGTCCGGGCGAATCGACTTTTTCTTTGGGCGAATCGACTCAGAAATCGGGCGAAACGTCTTCGGGCGAATGGTTCATCGGGCGAAACGACCTGATACCCATGAGAAACCCGTTTCAAAATGCATCAACATTTTCAATGAATGTGGTAGCTTTGTCGATGGTGCAAGCTTTTTCACTGCTTGAAAGTTATCGCTAGCAGGGTGTTTGGCCTTTTGCAGTACATTTGTGGGCAAGTTTAAAACGTTCTCATTAACTACATGTATGGTTGAATGTGCTGGCAGTAGGTTCAAACCATTAAGTAAACCCATCAAAGAATATATTACTGAGCAGGAAAACAAAAACACTCGAGCAAAAACGCAGCGGAATGTGAAGCTGCTTTTTTCGAACAAAGACAAATTAAAGAAATCCAACCAGAAGAGCTCAACCGTTCCCTTAGTGAATTCATTCTTAGTGTGAAAAGAAAAGATAGCCAAGAATAAGAACCATCGAGCCTTCAAGTTGTTCTCAAGTTTTAATGGGTATTTAAGAGAACGCACATACTCAGCGAGTATTATGGAAGACACTGTGTTTGATCAAGCAAGAAAATGTCTGGAAGCTCGCAGCAAACAACTGAAAAAAGAAGGCAAAGGGAACAAACCCAATGCAGCCGAGGCTTTGACTGATGTGGAGGAAAACATTCTTTTCCAAAAGAATTTAATGGGAATCTCAAATGCAGAAGCTTTGCTAAACACACTCTGGCTTTTCAATTTGGTGCATTTTGGTTTAAGACGCTGTGAAGAACATCGGCAGATGACTTGGAGCAACGTGGAACTTCACATGGAAGCCGACAGAACTGACTACCTAGAGTATTCTGAACGTCAAATGAAAACTAGAACGGGAGTGAACCTCGACATGTCAAAGCTGTTAAACCGAAGATTATCGCAGCACCAAACGGTCCACCTGAAAGGGATCTAGTTGCCATTTACCAAATTTATTCCGAAAAGAGACCTGAAGCGATAAATAAACCTGATGTGCTATTCTATCTCTGAATAAATTACACAAAAAGTCCTTCGTCGAATAAACTGTGGTTTAGATCAAGTGCAATGGGTCAGAACAAATTGAATAGTTTGATGAAAACCATGGCGGAAAAAGGAGGCCTTTCAATTAAACGACTGACAAATCACAGCGCTCGAAAACGCATGGTACAAAAGCTTAACAACAGCGACATACCTCTTAGTCAAATTATGCAGCTCTCAGGCCACAAAAATGTCCAAAGCATTAACAATTATAGCCACGTTTCCCAACAACAGCAAAAAAACATGTCAAAGATACTGAGTGCGACCTCGACTGAACCTTCTGCAAAAGTTCATCGAGCATTGACTACAGAGAGTGAAGCTGAAACTCTGTCTTGTAGTTTTCAGTCGTCAAGCAGTCCAACATTGCCTTGAGAAAGTGTATTTAGCAGAGCCGTGTTTCATGGAGGACACTTTAACATTTCTATAAACACAGTAAGTCAGACGCCTAATGCGTACTCAGCAACACAAAAGCACACCTTCAAGTGTGTTTAACGTATTTTAGATTCTTTAATAAAAAAAACAGTTCAGGACAATCTCTGTATTTAAAAAATAAACAAATTACAGCAAAGCTTTGTACGGTCTTTACGACGTCGCCTTGATTCTTGTATATATTTTGGAAAATCAGGATATCGGTAAATACGGATTTGGTCATCTTGAAGAGATCTGCCAAGCTTTCCAATTTTTGCCTATCGCTGTATCGAAGAAAGCGGGTGATTATTATTCTTGGGCCTTTGGCGCGCTTTCTTCCTAAGCGGTGGACTCGTTGGAACTCATTTGCCTCAGGGCTGTCGACTTTCAAGATGGTTGACAAAAACGTGCGCAATACTGAAGCTGTATCTTCATAATCTTCTCCTTCCACAGAAACTTCGCTAATTCCTTCAAAAAGTAGATTCTCACGCCTAGAGTACGCCTCCAAGTAAGCAATTTCTCTGTTCAAGCGTGCTATTTCAGCTTTGTGTTGACTTTAGGTTGTGGAAAGTATCAGAGGTGGGTAATTGTGAAGAACAGCTCCCGCTAACCGACTGTCAGTCAACTGTCGGCCTTCGAGCTGAGTGACGACGAAGTCGATATTCTTTACGGCAAAAACCTTTTGGGTCTTTCGTCTCCCGTGTCCTTATTAAACACTTTATGGTTGAACAACACCCAGCACTTTGGTGTGAAAGCACTGGATATACCATTGTTGTAAAGAGGATAAAAAATGTAAAAATATGCTACGATTAAATAAAGGCCATTCTCAGTTGAAAAATTAAATGCATGTAGTTTACAACAGTAACAAGATTTGTGAGTACTATAGCTTTCGAATTCAGAACATTTAAACTGGCCTCATTATGTGTCCCCCACCCCTTATGAATGAGTTGCCTGTTTAAATATCCATATCCTACCCTTCAAAGGAAATTATAAATTGGATCTCGAATTGCAAGGATGATGACGCCCTTTTTAAAACATGAATGGACCTTTCATTACGACGCAAAGAAAGAAAGGTTTTGAAATCCTTCAATCTTCAATTCTTTGATTCAGAACAATTGGCCATGGGCATACCAGTGCATCAAAGATGCTAAGCTTTCTTGGGCTTAAACCCATGAACAATAATTTTTGGTCAGAGAACTCAACAAAATCAAGGTTGAGTTGTGACTTGTGGTATCACAATTGATGCATTCTAGAGATAGGCGTTTGGGGCTGGGGGAGGGGCTGCATCGAAGAAGAAGAGATAGATATTTTCTAATTAAACCTGACGTCCACTAGGTAAAGTCAGCTAAATTCACATGAGACAGTTTTTGCCTCCCCTCTGAGTCAGCAGTTGAACAAGATGGACAATGTCTTTCCACGGCCATCAATTTTTTTAAGTTTTTGAACTTTTTGTGTAGTGTCTTTACGTTTTTTGTCGTTGTCCTTGTTCCACAATGGGTGTGCATGTTACACACGATTAGTTGGAGAAAATAATTAGACTAAAACTAGAGCCAATTGAGAATTCTTTGAACTTCAAAGACGACGCACGCCGCAAGTTGTTGGAGAGAGTGGCCAACCTCGAGAAGACCGTGAAAACTCTTGAGCTGGAGAACAATGCTCTTAAAGCTCAACTTAATACTACTATCAGCGAAGTTAAGGGAAATGTTGCTCTCCTGGATGGACAAAAGCAATATATGCGCCGAGAATGTGTCCAAATCAAACGAATACCGATCAGCCATGACGAAAACACAAATGAGGTTGTGAAACAAGTGGCCGGCCTTCTAGATATAGAGCTAGGCGAAGATGACATCTCGATCAGCCACAGGCTTCCCCCAATTCCTCCTTGGACAGACCAAGACGGTACTGTGCATTCTCCGCCTCCGAGCATTATAGCGAAGTTTGTAAAGAGGGATGTCAAGGAGAAATTTTACAGAGCAAGGTACAAACTCAAAAACAAATCATCCAGGGATCTTGCTGGTACATCGATATCATCGGCGGAGGGAAGCAAAATATTCATCTCCGAAAGCCTTACTCAGAAAAGGAAGAAATTATTCAAAGCAGCCCTGAAAGTCAAGAAAGAGTTGAAGTTTGACTACATATCAACATCAAATGGTCGAATTTTCCTAAGACAGAACAAAGACAATCGCTCCCATTTAATTACTAGCGATTCTGATTTTGCAAAGCTGAAAGCAGCACATCGTCCTGCACGACAAGATGATCAAGGCTGAACATATGGATCCAGCTAAGTGCTCTAATTATTTTTCTGCACTGTTCTAGTTTTCCATTATCTCTATTACATTAAATAATAGTGCCTAAGTGTAGGAACTGTGTGAGGCCTGTGAAAGAAAATTGTACAGGCATCCAGTGTGATTCTTGCCTTTGGTGGTTTCACCTAAAATGTACTGCTTTATCTGTTAAAGAGTACAATTATTTGGCTGCAACCTGTGACCTGTGGCTCTGCCTGTACTGTCGTAGTGAAATTTTTCCATTTAATTCTGTGGAAGACCATGATCTGGTTGAGCTACTGGTCTATAATTCCAACACAGTTTGTCTTTGCTCTGAAAAAATATCCAGATTGAATTTAGAGTCTTTACCAAGTTTTGATCTATAATATACATATACATATTTGTAGTTTTGTTTTTTTATTGTTGTGCACTGTACTGCCAATATCTGTCAGTGTAATGCACCATTATACTCTATTCTTTATAATTTTTCTCATTTATATGCACTGGCACATCTGATCTCGTCCGAAACAGTGAATGCCTTGAATTTGAAAGAGCTGGTATGTTGAAGGATGTTGTCTGCTCTAGTTATCTTCTTAAGAGGTCTTGTTCTGAGGGAAAAAAAAACCTTTAGTGGAACTTACATTTCAACCACCATCTCAACTGGAAAATGGCGGTCGTATTTGGCAATCTACCCGTCAGAAGACGCGGAAAAGAATTGTTTTATCTTTTTCAGAGGCCAAAATAACGTTGTTTTCTAGTATTTCAGATGGTTATTTATTTAATGTCACGCAATTTCTTGGCATAGATACTTTGATTTGTATTCCAGATGAAAGTAGTTTTTTCAAAAGATTCTACCATCTAAAACAAGTTGCTTCAGGTTAATTAGCAAAAACAATTTGTTACGCCTGTATACCATGCTGCAAACTTCAAGACAGATAGAAAACACAGTGCCAGACTTTGGATGCCGATTTTTCTTTCCAAGCATACTATTCCTAATCCATCTCGTGTTTGGCCAGGTAAAATGCAAATAATGCGTTGGCCTCTTCAAGCAAGGCCTGGTAATGGGAGATATTTCTACAGCTAAAGCTAGGCCCGGGTAGGGGATAGAGGATATTTCTACAGCTTGAGCATCATGAGCATTCCTTAACAATTTAATTAATTTAAAAAAACTTTATTTTTTAAAAATGTTCTGGGAGTTTGAGGGCTAGGATTGGTTAGTTCAACTTTATTATAGCTACAAAAAACCTGCGCCTTCTGCCATACACATGGTTTATCAACTTGAAGTTATAATGAATGTAGCATAACTTTTTTAGAATTTTTAAACGGAAATGAAAAGGAGCACTTAGTTGTGCCCCAGCATCACTATGCACTTCTCCCCTGTTGTTATGAATTTCTGTGTGCCTATAAAGCTCAACAATGTTCTTTTCTTTTTATCTAATTTTCTATCAGTGAATAGAAAAAACAGTTGAAGAATCAATAGTTTTTTCTAAACATTTAAGTCTGCTCGGTATCTTTGTTTAGCTGTTAATTCATCTGTACCAGCTGCTTCACCATCTGAACCCAGGTCTGCAACAACAAGGCGTTCCAGTCCACCTTTTTATGAAGACTACAAAAATGGTGAAAAATGGTGGTTGCTGCAGTTTTAAGCGATCGTATGTAATAATTAAAAAAAATCATTTACTTTCTATACAAAGGAGCTCATTAATAAAGCTAAAAATCTTTATGTACAACTAACAATTAGACTGAGAAAAATGTCAATCCAGATATTTAAGAAAAGCGAGATATGCTGTTTTATTATTAGTTATTGTCACACTTTAAGTGTCCAGAAAAACTTAAGGTGAGATGTAAATGATGTAACAATACTCGTGAAAGAACTCTTAATGGTCATGACACGAAATAACTATTAAAAAAATAATAGTCTTCCCTTACTTCACTGCACTCTGATTGTCCTGTTGTTTAAGGGCAGGTAAAAACCTAACAGGGGAACACCCTTTGCCAAACCAGCATGGTGGCCTGTTCAGATTCCATTTTCTGATGTAAACAACAATCCACAGCCAAAGCTGAAGGAGCTTCTGGTAATCATGGAGCATTATCAAGACTGCTAGCAATAGGAAGATGCTTATGGAAATGAATTAATTTTAATCTTAGAAATATCAGAAGATTCAAAATGCCTGCTTGTAAAACGAACAGATTAAAAAATAGGTTTTTTTAATAGTAATTGTATATAGTCTTTTTTACTTCTTTATTTTGACTATACTCTACTAACTATGTTTTGACCTAATTAACTTCACTTTTATCAACGCTGTTTTTGTGTACATAAATCATCTTTTAGATTAGTTTTAGCATTTCACATTTGTAAAAGTTTTACCTGGAACTCGCCATAAAAAATGGGATGAACCCTGCAAGCTTTGTAGAACTTGCAGTATGTGCAATAGAGCACTTACAAGAGAATGGTTAAAATAATGTCATGTACTTATGTACTTAAGGGATGAACTTATGTGAGCAGGGCAAGCTCCCAAGGAACAACAGCTGTTAAGCATTTTAAACTGCATATTAAGCAAATTTTTAATGCATATTTTTAAAGTTTAACAGTGTAATGCACCATTATACTCTATTCTTTATATTTTTTTCCAATTTATATGCACTGGCACATCTGATCTCGTCCGAAACAGTGAATGCCTTGAATTTGAAAGAGCTGGTATGTTGAAGGATGTTGTCTGCTCTAGTTATCTTCTTAAGAGGTCTTGCTCTGAGGAAAAGAAAACCATTAGTGGAACTTACATTTCAACCACCATCTAAACTCGAAAATGGCGGTCGTATTTGGCAATCTACCCCTCACAAGACGCGGAAAAGAATTGTTTTACCTTTTTTCAGAGGCCAAAATAACGTTGTTTTCTAGTATTTCAGATGATTATTTATTTAATGTCACGCAATATCTTGGCATAGATACTTTGATTTGTACTCCAGACGAAAGTAGTTTTTTTCAAAAGATTCTACCGTCTAAAACAGGTTGCTTCAGGTTAATTAGCAAAAACAATTTGTTAATGTCTGTATGCCATGCTGCAAACTACAAGACAGATAGAAAATACAGTGCCAGACTTCCGGTGCCGATTCCCCTTTCCAAGCAATGCTATTCCTAATCCATCTGGTGTTTTGCCAGGTAAAATGCAAATAATGCGTTGGCCTCTTCAAGCAAGGCCTGGGGAGGTAATGGGAGATATTTCTACAGCTAAAGCTAGGCCCGGGTAGGGGATAGAGGATATTTCTACAGCCAGCTCTTCGAAAGAGGTCTTTTGTTCCACTGACCCTTGCGAACCGGGAACTGGATCATCTTCAGAAACTGATGTTGAAAAGAGCGATGGAAAACACTTTGCAATTTCCGGCGGTTGTGAAGAAAGTCTTTCGGCCCAGCCAGTTGAAACTTTCTGGCATTTCTTTTGAAAGTCAAGAGCCTTCAGAAGCTGTTAGCAAAAATTTGTCAGAGCAGCTGAGGAAATGTTTTAGTTTTACATTTTTGTTGTTGTTGTTTAAGTTCCAAGAATGGCACAAAAGCACACAGCTACCTGTTGTTTGCCTTGCCTTCTGCAAAGGGAAGTTCTGGAATGTCACAGGTAGCTAAATTCATGTCTTTTTTAAAGTGATTTTTTTTCAGTGACTTACAGGAATACATCCTATAACTGCCATGTTTATGTCCAATAATTATTACTCAATCTTCCAGCAAGAAGCACTTGGGTATGCCTCAGCCTCACTATGCACTTCTCTCCTGTTCTTATAAATTTCTGTGTGCTTATAGTCTCTGTGTGCTTATAAAATTGTAAATCAGCAAAACTGTCCTAAGCAATTAGAAGGTTATTTTACCAGTAGAAGAGAACTCCACGGCAGAACATTACGAAACAGTGGCATTATCAACCTACCCTAAGCCAAAACCTTATCAGGAAGAAGAACATTCAAACATGCTGGGGCAAGTGACTGGAACTCACTACTGACAGAACTAAGAAAACAAACTAAACTATCTTCTTTTAAACTACAACTCTTTAAACATCTGAAAGAAACTGACATTAAGAATCATAAATGCTCAGTCTATTTTTTTATACCAATGCATGTTGATATATTTTAAAAGTAAATCTTAGATTTTATTACTGGACATCTTGTTAAGACCAGCATTTTTATAAATGCTGATAGATTTCTTTCCAGGTTAAATAAAGCTTTTATTATACTGACAGTTTATACTTTTCATTTTTGAACTTGAAAATGGTGTCATGGCGACTCCGAAACGTCGTTCGTTATTATCGTTTATTTTTACTTGCCTATGTATATCAAAACCCTTGCTCATAATTATTATTATTATTATTATTATTATTATTATTATTATTATTATTATTATTATATAGCTCAACAATCTTCTTTTGTTCTTATTTCTATAGTTTTCTCTCATTGAATAGAAAACAGTGGAAGAACTAATGTGATAAGCAGAATTTTTTACGTTTGTTCTATTTATTTTAAAGTCAGTTTAGTATCTCTGTACCATGGTCAGAACAAGAATTAAAACTGTGTAACCAAAACCATACACCACAGACACCACCACGTCCTAACAGACATCGCCACAGCCATGTAGCACGTCACCTCTGCAAGGAGACTCCATCAGCATTCACCCTCCCACCTGAACTTTGGTTATTCCTTCAGAACCTGGACAGACAACTTGAGCACTTAACAAGTGTTGTGGATGAAATGAGGTCAACACTTGCATCTGGTCTGACCCAAAAAGTCAGGTCAATTGTAAAGAAGTGCTATCCTGCCCCTCCTTGTGCGGGTAAAATGAACTGGCGAGAGTGCTGAAAAGCGATGGGTTCATTTTTAAAAAGGCTACCAAGACCAAACTAGAGAAAAACGTCTTTCAAAAACTGTAAGTAAGGCAAATGCAAATGTTAGGTTATGAAGGATTATGTTCCCACCTATAATTGTCAAATACACTACACTTTCCGGTATTCAATTTTTTAAAATAGTTTTGTAATTTTTTTTATTAATACTGCGATTTCAAGATTGCTGAGAATCAAGAGAAAAATTAATTGTCAAATACACTTTTCTTGTCACTTTTTCTGTATAGTTATAATTTTCAACTATTTTCGTAATTGCTTCCTGCACAAGCCTTTGGAAGCCTATGTCGACAATAAACCACCCACAATATTACCACCTCTTTCTTAGACATAACCCCAAACCCTGGATACATACCAATTTGGCCAGTTCATGTAGGAGATGCTCGAGTTTCTGCAAGCTTAATAAGAGTCGAAACCTTTTAACCATCTCAAAGCAAAAACAGAATAGGAAGAAGTTAAGGCTGTCACTTGGGGATGGAAACCGGGAATGCAGGCCGCAAAGATGGTTGAATAGTGCTAGGATCAATGGAGATGAATATCCTTTGTATCCTAAAACAATCACTGCCTTTGCTGAAAACGAGTCATGCACTATGCCCTGTTTTGATGACAAGCTGGTATGTTTTAACTGCAGTGCGCCCTGTTCTGAATGCCACATTGAACGGACTGTTACCATATTGCAACCACTTCCAACAACTTCAAAGGACCCTTATCAACCTCTGCCATTTTCGAGCCATCAAAGTACAAAACATTGCATGGAGCAGTCTTGTTGTGTTACGGAATGTCTGTTTATTACCTTATATTGTTGAAGCCACACAGAGCGCCTTTGCAAGCATTTCTATTTTTTCCTATGTACAACCATAATCCAAAATGGCCATGGGATTCATCACCAGAAAAGTACAGATAAGACTCTCATCTCTTACTAGACAAGGATCACACCTTTGCTGATCCAAATGAGTATAAAATCAGTGATGAGCCAATCGAAGAAGGTTATGCAACCATCAATGAAGACTTCGCAATCCCTAGCGATCTACAAGGTCAAAGAGTGAGCACACCACGCCAGGAACCAAAAGATACTGAACGCCAAATTAAACAACAAGCAATGGTTTACAGGGAGACGACAAAAGAGATAACATCACTGACAAATAACATTGAAAATTCAAGTGCCCTTAAGAAATTAAATAGTTCCCTAGAGATGTTACGCCTGCATTTTTCAGCATACGAAATGATTGACGAAAGGGAAAACTTGCCAAACCAATTATCAGACAAAAAAATTGGGAAGAGGAACCGTACATCAACAATTGGGTCTAGGTATCTTGCACTTCCCGTTCGCCCCAAGAGAAACAAGTACAAAATCAGCGTGAGAGCATTTGCATCCATGATGCAAAACATTACAGAGTTTAAGTTCCTGTAACGTCTTCTTTGAATACAAAACCAAAGAGAAGAAGAATCGAACAGTCAGACCAACTTACCCAGGATCTACCCAGCCTAGCTGTCCAGAAGGAATCGAATGATCACAAAAAATCAGAGTGAAAAATTTCCTATCCTGCTAAGCTTTCGTGGGCTTAACCCCAGAAACAAGAATTATTGGTTGGAGTACACAAAGGAAATAGAAGGAGAGGCATGTACATTGCTCAAGGTTGAGTTGAACCAGGCAGCTATTGAAGCGAAGGACTCCACCAAAAAAATGGGACACCTGGGAGCAGCACGTGTTTTACAGTTAGCTAGAGAACGGTTCTATTGGCCTGGAATGGAACAGGATATCACCCACTTTATGACGAATGTCTGTGGTTGCTTGAAACAACGGAAACCGGTTGTGCCAACATGCACCACTGAACCCCATCATCACCTCATCGCCATTTGAACTTGTTTCGATAGATTTCTTGCACTTGGAAAAGAGCTCCGGTGGATATGAGTATATCTTGGTAATCATAGACCATTTCACAAGATTGGCTCAGGCCTACGCAATCAAGAAAAAATCCAGCAAGACTGCTGCTGAGAAGCTGTTCAAAGACTTCATCCCTACATTTGGTTTCCCGACGAAACTGTTACATGATCTGGGCAAAGAGTTTGAGAATGACCTTTTCCATCAGCTACAGAAGCTAAGCGGGATTGAGCGGCTCCGAACTACGCCTTATCACCCCCAAGGGAATGGGAAGACAGAAAGATTCAACCGCACACTACTGTCAATGCTAAGAACGCTGCCTGAGGACAAGAAGACGAGATGGAAGGACTCGCTCAACAAAGTGGTGCATGCTTACAATTGTACTTGCAATGATGCAACTGGTTTCTCGCCCTTCTTCCTGTTATTCAGTCGCACACCTAGATTGTCGGTAGATCTCATGTTTGGAACTGCACCAGGATCACCCAAACAAACTCACACTCAATTTGTAGAGAGTTGGAGAACTGCAATGCACCAGGCATACGCAATTGCGATGAAAAACAGCGAGAAGTCTGCCACTGCTGGAAAAAAACACTACGACAAGATATTAAGCCCGACGTTCGTCTGCAGCCATTACTTTGCATCGGTAGTGCTTCAAAGAGCCGCAGAAGCTTACCTTGTCGGGCTGGTTGAAGACGCAAATATTTCTGAGTTCCTCCTGCCCGATATTCCGGTGGATGCTGCACCTACAGTCCATGGTTTGCTTGATAAAAGGATGTTGCATTGGAATGTGGTGTCACAATTGATGCATTGTGGTGTTTTCAGGGATGGTCAGTTACTGATGCTGTAATGCTACAATTTCCGTGGACATGGGAAAGCTAAGGACATGGTACTCATGAGTGGGTCATCGAAGGTGTGAGAAAAATAATTGCACAATGTCAAAAAATCCTTAGAAGGTGTATGTCAGTTTTATTCTTTTGTCAAGGACCCAGTGGTGCAGCAGGCATTTTTCAGACACTTTAGAAGTAGGTTCACTTCTCAGCCAGCCATAAGTAATGTTTAAAAGAAACAAGATGAATTTCGTTCTTGGATTCATGATGAAATAGTAAAATTCTGCGGTTTTTTGCTTTCACTTCAGGTGTTTTCACAATAACACAATCAGGTACATTTTTTATTTGTTTTTACATATTTGCATTGAAAGGTAATGTCCCAGGAAATTGAGGGCTACGATTGATCAGTTCAACTTAATTATAGCTTCCAAGAGTATGTGACTTATGCCATACACATGCTTTATCAACTTGAAGTTATAATGGATGTGGTATAATTTCTTTAGTGAGTAGAAAACTGGAAAAACCAATACAAAAAGCAGAGTTTTTAAAGTTTTTTCTAATTATTTTAAGTCTGTTTGGTATCTTTGTTCAGCAGTTAATTAATCTGTATCAGCTGCTTCACCATCTGAAACCAGGTCTGCAACAACAAGGCGTTCCAGTCCTCCTCTTTATGACAACTACAATGATTATAGGGTCGTTGATTTAAGAAGGATGGTGGTTGCTGCAGTTGTAAGCGATGGTATGTAATATTTAAAAAAAAATCATTTCATTAAACTATACCTATTTTCTAAGCAAAGGAGCTTTTGCAGAATATACTTATAATATAGCTAAACATCCTCATGTACAACTAAGTCTTCAGGAAAATCTCAATCCACATATTATTAATTATCAGATATTTAAGAAAAACGAGATATGCTGATTTATTAACAAAATAGAAAAATCTCGTCACACTAAAAGTGTCCCAGAAAAATTAAGGTCAGATGTGAATGATGTATCAATTCTCTTGAAAGAACTGTTAATGGTCATGACATGAAATAACTATTAAATGTTTTTAACTATATGCATGAACGTTAAATGTTTAAATTATCTTTTTAACAATTTATTTCTTCACTTTTTTAATCTTTTTCTTATTTGCAAGTATTTCAAAGTGGTTTCTTATATCTCATGAATACTACAAAAAGAGAAACAAATATAACAATTTCGCAAATTTTTAAAATAAAACAAAATGAATTTCTGTTAAGTCTAGCCATGCCCTTCTTCACTTGTAATTTTGGAGACTTCCCATACTTAACTGCACTCTGATTGTCTTGATGTTTATACAGAGGCAAAAACCTAACTGGGGAAACCCTTTGCCAAACCAGCATGGTGGCCTGTTCAGATTCCATTTTCTGATGTAAACAACAATCCATGCCAAAAGCTGGAGAGCTGGTGGTAATCATGGAGCATTACCGAGACTGGAAGCAATGGGAAGATGCTGATGGAAATGAATTAATTTTAATCTTAGAAATAGCAGAAGAGATTCAATTTGCCTGATTAAAAAATAGTTTTTTTTCCATAGTTATTGTATATAGTCTTTTTTACTTGTTTATTATAACCTAATTAACTTAACTTTTATCAATGCTGTTTTTATTGTACATAAATCATCTTCTAGATTAGTTTTTGCATTTCACATTTGTGAAGTTTTATCTGGAATTCGCCATAAAAAAATGGGATTAACCACACAAGCTTTGTAGAACTTGCAGTATGTGCAATGAAGCATTTACAAGAGAATGGTTAAAAAAATGTCATGTACAATTTTGTCCTGTACATTGCCACAATTGACAACTTGTTTTCGCATGACAGAATGCCTTTTAAGGCAGAAGTATGGTAGAACCAAACCAGGACAAAAGTGCGACAAGACATCAAAGGGATTAACTTAGTAGTGTGAGCAGGGCAACCTTCCAAGAAACACCAGAAGTTAAGCATCTTAAACTGCATATTAAAGTTTAACATCTTATAAAAGTTTGGAAAAGGAAAGAAAAAAATTAACGATTTTACAACCCATATAGGTTACAGCATTTGGCTCCAAATATTGGCAGAAAATTGCTTGGCCAAAATACCATGTGATCTCAGGTAGTGACGTCACGTTGGTTGATTGTTGATTTCAACCCATAGCATCAGATATGGTGAACAGAGCAAAAGCTATGCATGAGGGGGAAGATAAGTTGCATTGCAGAAAAGCACAAACAACAAGAGTTGCCAAAATACAACGTTTAGAACAGGTGTAACAATGCACCAATTTCCAAGTAATGAGCTTTTGAGAGAAAAATGAGTGAAATTTGTGCAGCAACACTGCCGTGACTTTGCTGAGCCTGTGAGCAAATATGCATTCCCATGTTCGGCTAAATTTGGGGAGAGGTACAATTAGAGAAGCCATTTTTGCAACTCGAAGGAATGGAAAACATGAAGTTGAATAGATTAGAAATAAAGGGATCTGTACCAACACAACACCTTTAGTTTGCGACTGAAATAGGTAACCCTATCAACCAATTTAAACATGACCACCTCATCCATGACTTTTGTGAAACTATTAAACGAAGCAGGCACTGGCGCACATTCAACCTACTAACTGGAAAACGAATGCTAAGTAAGGGTCGTGGATCTAGTCATCAATTTAACTGGGAGGATTACAACATTCCTTTGCCATTGCCATCCAAGATCAAGCAATGGTATGGTACATCTATGAAAGTGGCTTAGTTCGGGCTTATTTCATCTATTTCCTTGAAATAGTATGGAAGTACAATTATGCCTTTGTTATCAAACAACAAGATTTAAGTTGTCCCAGTTTCTTTAGCCAAGGATGGCTTCACACTCAAACCATGTTTTCAAGTTGATCAAAATATGATGACGATATTGGGAGGAAAGGATGTTTACACATTAGATTACATCAAGGAAAACCCCACTTTGCTGCACGAGTACTTTAGGACAAGTTTGTCACAAAAGCTCAGATTGTGGGGACAACTTCTCTTGACAACAAGTCCGCGCTGATCATTGGTAACGACTTCACGGGTAGTACCGATGATGGTGGTCTAACATGAACTGTCATGCAAAACGAATTCAGAAGCTTCAGCAGTGTCTAAGCTATCCTCGCGAATTCCAAGACACAATTGTGAAAGAAGAGTGTCATACAACTGTGTGCGAAGAGTGTTTCTATGCGGAAAATGTCCACCCACTCACTGGGCTCCAGCATTAAGGTGTTGCGACCATTGTGTGAGAAAGATCTACAGTGTTCCAGGACAGCCTGTTTGAACTTGGAAACCGACTGTCAATAGATGTTAAATCTGCGCAAGTGAGCTGTGGGAATCAAGGACAATACCTTAAAAAAGGCATCAAATTTACATAAGCTATGTTGAACAACGTCTGAAAGAAAAAAAGCAGAGCTAAGAAACAAATTGACATGGAAATTACAAATCTCTCTACCCTACAGCAAAAAGTCACTCATTTGAAAAAAGAACATGGCATCTTGCAAAGAGCAAAGGGCTTCATTAAAGAAAAATGAAAAAGGTTTTACTTAGTTTAAGCTGATAATCGTTAGACTTAGTATTAGACGTAATAGACAATACAACAAAATAAAAGGTATCAAAATATAAGAACACAAAGAAGTCAAGCTTTTGCAGTGTGCATAAGACAACTGTACTTCTTTTGCATAGAAGCACGGCTCAAGGCTGTTGCTCCATTCCTGCCTTCCCTTTCTACCTTTTAATCAGTGTGACTGGTGTCCATGTCCCCTTCCCTCTTGGGGCTTATGGTTGGGTTAACAGGATTTGCAAGCTTTTGGAGTGGTCTCCATCTAGGAGCTGGCTGCCAAGAGGACATAAACTTGGGGTAGTCACTGTTGTGGTGGGCAGGATGGGGCCAGCCACCAGATAACTTTACAATTTGTTTAACTTTGACATGAAGTTCCAAGTATTTTTCTCAGTTGTTAAGAACAGTCATGTGTATTCTGCGTCAATTTTGCAATGCAACATTTGTTTACATAATCCAGTGGAGTATTGGCCTTTAACCGTTGACCCAATGTTAAATTTTGGTCCATACAATGTCACGCCGATCTCATACCAGCACCTGATAGTTCTTCGCAGGGAAGATGGTAATTACCCGACAATGATTGGCCCAGTGCTTCTACACGAAAAGAAGACGCAATCCACATACTCGCTCTTTAGTGGAACCCTGAAGTCTCTTGAACCACAACTGAAGAATCTAATGGCTTTTGGTACAGATGATGAAAAGGCATTAGTGGGCGGTTTTAATGAAACCTTCACAAGAGCCACTCATCTGCTATGCAAAATCCACCTTTGCAAAAAAATACAGACAAAAAGCTTGTGTCTATGGACATTAAAGGAGAGAGTGAGCAAAGTATAATTGAGAATATTTTGGAAGAAGTAATATAGGCAGCATTTTTGAGAGTGGACTGTAACATGCAGCGAGTGCAAAAGAATTTATTGGCCTAATTGAAAGTTTGGAGGAAAAGTGGCCATTTCTCCACTAAAATGGAATAGCCTCCCACTCTGGGTTTGGTTCGAAAAAAATGGAAGTGTCCTTCACGACTGCATGAAGCATGAATGTAGAAGAGTCAAAATTGACAAATACTTCCTAGTTGACACCCTCAAAAAATTTGTGAAGGGCCAGGAGCAAGAACTGGAATTGGCTATATTGGATAAAGGAGAGTACCAACTACGTCCAGAGTTCCACCACCTGGTTGTAACACCCTTTGTCACTTGTATTTTTGGAGACTTCCCTTACTTAACTGTACTCTGTTTGTCTTGTTGTTTATAGGTAGGCAAAACCCTAACTGGGGGGAAACCTTTTGCCAAACCAGCATGGTGGCCTGTTCAGATTCCATTTTCTGATGTAAACAACAATCCATGCCAAAAGCTGGAGAGCTGGTGGTAATCATGGAGCATTACCGAGACTGGAAGCAATGGGAAGATGCTGATGGAAATGAATGTGATGAAGAAGAGCAAGCCAGCCCCATTATCCCTAATTCAACATCCACTCCACTTGCCCAAACAACCAAAACACATCAGACTCATTGTCACCAAGACAATAGACTTGAAGTCATTTCGGCATCAAAGTTTCGACAAGTGGCTGAAATTCATCCTTGCTGATAAAATTTGCACCATTAGCCCTCAATTGAAGGGAAATGCTTAAACATTACCCTGACTTAGGCCGAAATGGTTGTATGGCTTGCTCAGGCTGGTATTGATTATGAAAACAGACAAAAACCACTCTGCCTTTTGGGAAGCAAGACAATCCATGTGTCGGTGTTTGTCGTGGTGGAGTTCCTGATAAGGATCTATTAGACCTTCTCACCATGAATGGAGAAATAAAATCTAGAACCCTTCGCTGCCTGTTCTTTCAGGAGGGGTTACATTCATTGTTCAACATTAATGAAATTTGAATTCTGACAGGACAATATTAACGACTTTTTCTTTCCTTTTTTTTCTGAGAGGAGACTGGGTATGTCAGAGTAGGAAGCAGACGTGCAAGCTGAAGGTCGGCCAATTTTCCCAAAGTACTTTAAAATTAAACTGTGTATAACCTCTTTAAATCTTGAGGCTTCGTTACAACAAATGGCAACTGTTAGCAAAGATGGCAGGAGGGAAAAATAATCCAAAAGAAAAGTCTGACAGACAAGAGACACAAACGCGAATAATCTTGGCTGATGTTGGTTCCCTTGGATTGAGGGATTGTGTGGAATGCAAAGAAGGGCCCCTGGATTTTTGAAAGACCTGCGAACAGCACGGCGCCATGTATCTGAAAGTAATTTGCCAAAAGTGTGAGCACATTAACTCCATAAACCTATTTTCGAGTCATGGTCTCCTAAAAATTGAAACCCGTGGAAGGAAACAGAACCCCCTGGCGCAAAGAGCTGTTCTTGGTTGTCTGCATCAGGGACTGGACCACTCGCACTATGAGGGCCTCATGGCTGCTATGAATGCTAAAGCTGTGGCTTCAAGTATGTTCAAACACGCATAGAGGGAAGTGGGGAAAATTATGGAAAACACCACTTGTGAAAGCTGTTCAAAGAGGGTCTCCAATAGGTTTTTTGGGATCCGGAATTTGGCTTATTCGAAGGCCGGGATTCAGGATTTTGGAGAAAACGGGGAGCGTGATTTGGGATTGTAATTTTAAACAGGACACGGGAACTCGGGAAATGTCAATTTCAAGAGCCGAGATTCGGGATGACCGGAAGTCTGTGGAAGAAAACGTACGAAGCAAATCAAGCTGTCATCTCCACAAATGTCGGAAATTGACCGGAAATTGCCCAGCAGAATGTTACCACGACCCAATCATGAGGCTATTGTGACTCCTATATATGGCGATCTTTTGTCTGTTTCGGGCGTAACATTATCCTTTGGGTGTGATTTCACAAGCTACTCTTTGACTGAAAAACCTCAGATTACTGTGATGGCGGCTAACGTCGATATCAGTGATCCAGAGGTGCAGGATATTATAAGTTGTGTTGCTATTTTTAATGAGAAGAGAAAGAGCAGAAATTCATATATACGAAAGGAGACATTTCAGGCCCAACTCCCCCATAAGGTCAAGTCCTTAAAGACTGAAGGAAACTGTTTGGTAATTTAGGTTCCTTTTCGTTAAAGTTAGAAGCTTTTGTAAGCTATTCTCTGTTATTTACTTTGTTATGCGGCCTAATCGAGGCTCTGAAAGGAAGAAAACACACATTGATTATCAAAAAAAAGAATACAAGGTTGGAACATTATTTAGCTTGGTAATGCAGTTACCTAGAACTTGACTCTGTCTTATCGCCCGTGGTTAAGGCTTTTCATAGTCACTGTTTTTTCAATTAGATGCATGTAGAAGATAAATTTATCTTCTAAGTTAATTGGTATTGGTATATTCATGGCGGCCATGATTTCCTTTACAGAGTTAGTTCTACACGAAAAAGTCCGGCGAAGGAAGTATCCTTGGTCTAAAGCCGAAGACCAGGCCATAGTTGAGTGCATCGCCTTACACAAGGACGAACAGGCTTCTGAAAACGAGTGGCCAGCCATGTGAGCAGAAGCCGAATACTGGAGTATGGCGGCAAGATATATTAAATTGGTGGCTAGTGTTCAATACCTTTGAAAAGGTAAATGTACATGCAGCATGGATTAAATCGTAAATCTCTTTAGAGTTTTATATTCATCTTATGCTGCATTATTCTTTCTAGTTAGTAGAAAAATGTTCCTGAGTTTTTGCAGAAAAATTATTACACTCATTAGGCAACTGATTGTTCTCTAGAGATGTTGGACAGTACTTTTCTCTCTGAATGGACTTTTTGATTGTTAACTGTTATTAAGCTCTTACCATCAGACCCCTCACATGTCATTTGCAACAAATAGTAATATAATTTTACAAAGATGGATGGCCTTTAATTCAAAGTATCCTGGGTTTTAGTTAGTAAACTTTTTTTGTGTAGCATTCATATAAATTGTGTACCTTATTCATTGTTTTGAGGATTGAAAGTAGTACCGTTGATCCTCTTAATATTATTATGCTGACCACTTCTTCGGTGTATTGTATGACACCATTATCCCCTTTTAACACAGCACAGTCAATACGGCAAAGAGTGTTCAACTTTTTGGGTAAGAGATTTTCAACTGTTAGTGACGCAGAGGATGCATTGGGAATAACAGTCTATTCCTACATGGCAAGCGCTTCTGGCAAGGAAAATTCCCCTCCATCACCCTGTTATTCCACAAATGGGATGGAAATGATTGCTAAGTTAACAGGCTGTCAGTTGTCAATGCTTGCTGCCCATATTATGGAAAATCTGCCAGTGCAAATGCTCCAGTCCACTTTACAGAAAGTGTTGCCAAACGTCGCTCGTAACTTGCGTGTGTCTGATCTGCTGAACTCCTTGACCAAGATAGCCTCTCGTGATGATGCCCTGCTCAGTGCTGCTGACAGTCTTGTTTGTAGTGTAGCATCCAAGACAGGCCTTTCTTAGAACGTGAAGAGGTTCCCTGACACTACCTGCAGAGCTATGTGTGAATTGGAGGCCCATGATAAACCCAATGTGGTGTATTTCTTGTGCCATTGCATTGCTGACAAGAAAGAGGATGGAAAGTCACCAATTCTTCCCCTGGATTGTATGCCCTTTGGAATGATACAATATCAGCTGGAATTTTTTCATTAGGTATTATAAAAAAATGTAAATCTTGTTCAACAAGACATATTTTGTTTTTTAATTTTGAGTAAAAATATAGACAAGCTTAAGGCCAGTGTCTTGTCTTGCCTCTCGCCAGTTATGGCCCTGCGTCATGTTGGGAAAAGTTATCATGATCTAAGTTTGACTGTGTAATCCACCATTATACTCTACACTTTATATTTATCTTTAAATAAAATGTTTTAGTTTCAAATTGTCGTTGTTGTTAAAGTTGCTAGGATGGAACAAAAGGACACAGCTACCTGTTGTCTGCCTTGCTTTCTGCAAAGGGGAATTCTGGACAGCCACATGTAGCAAAATGAATTTCTGTTTTGAGGTGATATTGTTTTTATCCTCTGTTATGGACATTTTGTCAGTGGCTTACAGGGAGATAGACTTCAATTTTGTTTATTGATGCATCAAAAATCTGATTTCTTATCATGCATTTTTCTAATAAATAACTGCAAGGTATTATTACTGCCATGTTTATGTCCAATTAGTATTACTCAATCTCTATTCACAAACTTGTTTCACATCTTATCTTTATAACCTAGCATGTCTTCTATTTTGAACAGGTGAACCTCAGTTACATTCTTTTGTCAAGGACCTAGTGGTGCAGCAGGCATTTTTCAGACACTTTAGAAGTATGTTTACCTCTCAGCCAGCCATAGATAATGTTTAAAAGGAACAAGATGAATTTCGTTCTTGGATTCGTATTGTAATAGTAAAATTTTGCGTGTTTTTGCTTTCACTTCAGGTTTTTAACAATAACATAACCAGGTGCATTTTTATTTGTTTTTGCATTTTTGAATTAAAGGATAAAGACAGCTTGAGCATGACGAGCATTTCTTAATTTTTATTTTAAATATTTTTTAAATATTCCATGTCAAGGCAGAGTGTATGAGTTACCAGATTGTAGAATGGTAAGTGAACGAAATTGTGGGAATAAAACATACAGTCCTCAAACTTGAGTGTTTGAACATGGATATTCCCCAACACATGGTCCTTCGAGCCGGATAGGAACTGTACCAACAAAGACCAGCCAAGATCGTTTAAAGCTGATCGTTTGAAAAGACTATTCGCCATGATGGACAAGGCACAAATCGCACAGAAACAAAGAATCCGAGCGGGACACAGAAGTTCTGCTAAAAAACTACTGAACAGGATCAAGCAGAGATAAGAAGAAGGGAGCGGAGTGAAAGACAAGCAGTGGTCTAAACAGTCCTTACAGACCCTGCAGGAAAAGGTGGAATTGCTGAAGGGACTTGACAAACAAATTGTTGAATTGATCGGAAACTTGGAGGTCGAAGATGTTGAAATAACATAGACAGCATTTTTTAAAGTGGACGGTAACATGCAGGTAGTGCAAAAGAATTTGTTGGCCTAATTGAAAGTTTGGAGGAAAAGTGGCCATCACTCCACTAAAATGAAAAAGCCTTCCACTCCTGGTTTGGCTAAAAAGGAAAACTTGCAAAACCAATCATCAGACAATCAAATTGGGAAGAGGAATTGTACATCAACAACTGGGTCTAGGTATCTTGCACTTCCCGTGCGCCCCAAGAGAAACAAGTACAAAATCAGAGTGGAAGCATTTGCATCCATGATGTAAAAACATAGTATTTTTTATTGAAGAAAAAAGAAACCTACACCAAAGAAAAGAAGAACAGAACACCACGCCAACCTACCCAGGATCTACCCAGCCAAGCTGTCCAGGTGGAATCATGTGCCCACAAAAAATCAGAGAGGAAAACATTTCCTGTGCTGTTAATCTTTCTTGGGCTTAAACCCATAAACAAGAATTATTGGTTGGAGAACACAAAGGAAATAGAAGTAGAGGCAAGTAAATTGCTCGAGGTTGAGTTGAACCAGGCAGCTCTTGAAGCGAAGGAGTGCAAATTCACACATGGTTTGCTTGATTGCATGCAAGAATAAAAAAAAATGTTGTCGTGGAATGTGGAGTCACAATTGATGCATTGTGCTGTTCTCGGGATGGTCAGCTACTGATGCTGTAATGCCACAATTTCCATGGACATGAGAAAGTTAATGACGTGGTACAACGAGCGGTTCATGCCCGGAATGCAGAAAATGGAAAACTAAAAAAAGGAATGATTTTTCTTGGTTCATGAAACATGAACCCAACTGCTGAGTTTTTTTTAAGTTTCTTCTATTTTTTTTTAAAGTCAGTTTGGTTTCTTTGTTCAGCAGTTAATTCATCTGTACCAGCCGCTTTACCATCTGAACCCAGATTTGCATCAACAAAGTGTTCCAGTCCTCTGCTTTATGACGACTACAATGACTATAGGATCGTTGATTTAAGAAGGATGGTGGTTGCTGCAGTTTTAAGCGATGGTATGTAATATTTTTAAAAATCATTTAGTTTTACCTATTTGCTATACAAAGGAGCTTTTGCAGAATATATTAATAATAAACATCCTTATGTACAACTAGTCTTCAGAAAAATCTTAATCCACATATCATTTGTGTATATCAAAGGATATACACAAATTTCACTGCCAAAAGCTGAGCAGGGTTAATGTCCAATTATATTTGAGAAGAGCAGAAAGTCTCATTAACGATCTCTTACTGCATGAAGGACAAGTCTGTTTAAAAGAGTACAACAATACTTGAAATTGTGACGATGAAAGCATTATTTATCTAAAATTATACCTCTCTATTTAAAGAATTGTGTTTAAATAAAGTTTTATTTCTTTTTTCCAATCCAGTTCGAATTGTTGAGGTGCAATACCGTACTGTTCCTGGTGTCCCGAGCCAGACAAAGAAGATTCACAGGAGGAAGTCCAGGAATGAGAATTCCTTAAACGATGAAGGTCTTTTAACAACCTTAAGAAAATGGACGTCTGGTGATAAAAGAGTTCCGTTCTCCTTCAACGGCTCAACAGAACAGTCAGTACTCCGGTTTGCTTGTACCAGCAAACTCTGAACATCATTGCTGTGAATATGGTGAGACATTCACCAGATCGCGGCTTTATGGATAGTTATTGTAGGAAAACTGATCACTTCTTCAAAAAGATAAGTTATGTATGTTACAGTAGGTAGTACTAAATCAGATGACACCATCATTACTCATGGTGTCCCACAAGGTTCTGTATTAGGCCCTCTTCTATTCCTCCTGTACATTAATGATTGCAGTAAGTGCAGTAATGTGTTTGACTTTCACATTTTTGCAGACGATATGAATCTGTTATACTCTAATTCTAATTTAGCTGAACTTGAGTCAATTGTTAATTATAATCTGAAAATGGTATCTGACTGGCTTATATTGATAAGACAAATTTTATTTTTCACCCCCCTCAAAAGGCTAAGGGTCACATTGTCAAATTAATAATTTCTAACAGGGAGATTATTCAGGAGAAATTCATAACGTACTTGGGTCTTCTGACTGATTCGCATCTCAGTTGGAAGTATCACATCTTACATATTTCTAAAATGATTAAGCGATGTATTGGCATACTCTCTAAGATCAGGCACTCTGTGACTGATCAGGTCCTTATACAGTTGTATTACTCACTAATTAATCCCTTTTTGACTTATAGTTTATAACTTGGGGAATACATATCAAACAACTCTTTTACCTCTTATCATCTTACAAAAAAAGCAGTCAGAATTATGACATTCTCAGAATATAATTCCCACTCTAGTCCACTCTTTCAGAAATTAAAAATACTTAAAGTAAGTGACTTAATATATTTGTATAGTACTTTATTTATGGACGACTATTACTCTAATTGTCTGCCTCTAATTTTTAACAATTTCTTTAAAAGTATCAACAAAGTGCATCAATATCAAACCAGACTGGCAAGTAAGATTTCATACTATCTGCCCAAAGCAAGGACTAATTACAGCACATTTAACATTCATAAAGTCAGAGGCCAAAATAATGTTGTTTTCTAGTATTTCAGATGATTATTTATTTAATGTCACGTAATATCTTGGCATAGATACTTTGATTTGTTCTCCAGATGAAAGTAGTTTTTTCAAAAGATTGTACCGCCTAAAACAGGTTGCTTCAGGTCAATTAGCAAAAACAATTTGTTACGCCTGTATACCATGCTGCAAACTACAAGACAGATAGAAAACACAGTGCCAGACTTTTGATGGCGATTTCCCTTTCCAAGCAATGCCATTCCTAATCCATCTGGTGTTTTGCCAGGTAAAATGCAAATAATGCGTTGGCTCAAGCAAGGCCTGGGGAGGTGATGGGAGATATTTCTACAGCTAAAGCTAGGCCCAGGTAGGGGATAGAGGATATTTCTACAACCAGTCCTTCGAAAGAGGTCTTTTGTTCCACCGACCATTGCAAACCGGGAACCGGAACGTCTTCAGAAACTGATGTTGAAAAGAACGATGGAAAACACTTTGCGATTTCCGGCGGTTGTGAAGAAAGTCTTTCGGCCCAGCCAGTTGAAACTTTCTGGCATTTCTTGCAAAAGTCAAGAGCCTTTAGAAGCTGTTAGCAAACATTTGTCAGAGCAGCTGATGAAATGCTTTATAGTTTTACATTTTTGCTGTTGTTGTTAAAGTTCCAAGAATGGCACAAAAGCACACAGCTACCTGTTGTCTGCCTTGCCTTCTGCAAAGGGAAGTTCTGGAAGGTCACAGGTAGCAAAATTTATTTCTTTTTTAAAGTGATATTATTAAAACATGAAGATGAATAGGGTACTAAAAAAGAACAGGTAACTAAAACCAGCCACTGATGTTTGGAAAATTAGGGAATTGTTAGAAACAATCAAAAGGGAAATCTGTCATAATGTGTTAAATTCTTTGGCGTGCATGCTTCAATGTAATATATGCAGGCTCAAGGTAATTTAATATTCTAAAAGAAGTGTTATAGCGGCAGTTGAAAGATGTACGATCGCAGTTAGGATCTCGCTGTGTTGTTATAACAGGCAAGTGAAGTGATTAAAGTGATCAAGGTTCAAGAAGTTCAAGGACGGAAACACACCTTTGGTTTGGGAAATTTGCCACCAACTGCAAATTGACTGTTTTCCATGCAAGCCAAAAAATTTCAATTTTGATGCATCTATTGCAATGGGAAGCCCTATTCAGCCTCCTGCACAAAGTTTTCACTATCAAAAGATGGAAAGGAAATTCTCCAGAAAAATAATCGCTGTTTCATTTGCCTCAAAACTGGTCATGGAGCAAATAACTGCTTTAAAACAAAGTAATGCTGAAACTGTGATGGAAAACATCACCAATCCGTTTGTGCAAAAATCAACACAAAGATCAAATAAACCTGAATCAAAATGACAACTTGAAGGAAATGCAAACAGAAAGTAAAACAGTAACTACGACGACAAAAAAAACAACAACTAAAGGTGGCAAAATAACCCTTAACTTGTCGAACGTTTGGTTGCGAGTTTTGGGTTGATGTTTCGCGTTTTTCACCTTGCATGATCAAAAACATTTGTTGCGAGTTAAAGAAATGGAGTGCACTGATTGGTGATTTACTTGGTGTGGATCCAAGATGGCGGCATCACAACAACAAAATCGTGCCACTGCAGTTGTTTTGCTGGGTTTACTCGACAAGGAGGAATCAACTGATAGAAAAAACGCAAGAGAGAAGGAGGGAAGAGAGGGGGCATTCCACCAGCTGGTAAAGGAATAAGCGATTGAAGACAAGAAGGGCTACCAAAATTTTTTCTCCACTCGAAAGATCAGTTCCAGTTTGTTGTCGACAAGATCATGCCAGTTATAGAGCGAAAACCACAACCTTATCCATTAAATCTACTCAACAACAATATATCAGTCGAGGAACACTTAGCAGTTACACTCAGATTCCTGGCAACTGGTGATAAATTCCAAAGCTTGGAGTACTTGTTTCACATAACACGCCAGCAGGTATCCACAATAGTAAGGGAAACATGCAAGGCAATTTACTTTACGCTAGGCCAGGAGTACTTAAAGACCCCCAAAACAGAAGCTGCATGGGAGAGAATTGCATCTCACTTTGAAGAAAGATGGAATTTCCCTAATGGCATAGGTGCCGCACATGGGAAAAGAATCCTCATCCAACATCCAGCAAACTCTGGCTCACATTTTTATGACTACAAAGAAATTGCATTTTATTGTATTGTTTAATTTCCCACAATTGAAAAACAAGAACTACTGTACCGGTAGTTGCTATTAGTTATAAAATTATTGGGAGGGAGACTGTAGTAACCCTTCCAGGTTTTCACAGGACAGTCCTCCCTAATAAATCTATATATCCATAAGTAGACAATAATAGCACACTGTAGAAAAACTGTTAGAGGGCCACTGTTTTTTCAGTTTTTTTACTGTTACGTGTTCACCCTCTTTTAATAAAGTTAATTTATTATTATTATATTTCACTTGGATTATAGAATTTTTTTGTTTAAGACAGACACTATTAGAATGCTTAAAAATCAGGAAAACGTTTTGGGAGGCATCAGTCAACAATTAGTCAAAATTTCGGCTGGCTGATGCAGTTCTAAATTGTGAGCATGGTCATGTGGGATGTAGGAATAATACAGCATGCTCGTAGTTCTTTGGTACATGAGGCCTGTTGCATCAGCACTGTTCGTCTTACGACATCTTAACTAAATCTCAGCTTTTCATTGGTTACAAGCATTTATCAGGTATAGCACAGTAAATTTACTTCATCTGTTCTCCTTTACAGCCGTAAGAGCTAAACAGACCCTAGACCTAATACTGGTTTCTGGTAGAAGGAGATGGTTTCTTCTTTCCCTAAAAAAGAAATACGCAGGTATACAAAGACAAGGTCACAACAGATTGTTTATCCTGTTTTGAACAAAAAGAACGATGTTATACTCTGTAATATCTTTGTTCTTTTTTAGATGGCCAGGCCCAAGCTAAGCGATTGTGTAAGAGCGTCACAAAGGAGAGCACCAATATATTTGCGCAAGCAACTGAAAAGGTTCAACTCCTCCGTAGAGATTCTTCAACAAAATGAGTACTTCTCGTTTTCTCGTCTTACGTGGGAAGATATATACTCGATAAAAATAAATGAAGATAATGTTCCTCTTTGTATAAAAAGATCAGCAGTCGACGCACAAACCTTGATTGCAAGATGTTGTGAGGAGGTGAAATACCTAGACACAGAAATGAGAGATGCAATTGCTATGCGAACTTAAACTGCGAGAGGAACATTGTTTTAGAAAGGAGAAGACCGAAAGACGAGCGAGCAACCGACATCAAGAAAGATTTGGGGGCGGACCCTCATCAGCCAGCGCCCTCATAGCCAAGACGAATAATTTGTGTCGCCCATGAGAATTGTGAGAACGTTAAATCTGTAGAGGAACGAAAGGAATTATTACGGATATTATCCTGTACAGTCAGCTAGAGATTATGCCTGCCACTCTTTTCGTAGGGGTGGGGCCTCTTTTGCCTTTCAGGCGGGTATACCCATTGATCTTACCAAGACACTGGGAGATTGGCACTCAGATGCTGTTTTCCTTTACGCTATGGTCCCACTGTCAGTCCAACTAGAATCGGTAATATTATAGCTAAATTTCTTTTGACTTCCACCTCATCCAGAGTCCCACAATTGGATTTGGAGTAGTTTTTGTATCATTTTTTATTAGAATTACTTGTTGTATCTTGGTAAGGGGTAAAAAATATTAATTACTTAATTATTAATAAAGGCTGTCTTGCACCCCACTCACTGTCTGGCTTACTGTGCTGCATAATTTAGAGATTATTACCAACCATTTTATTTCATTTTGAGTACTGATGCTGTAGTTTGTTCTATCAAACGTTTTTATGCAGATTCCTCAAACTTCTTGTATAATATTTTATGTATTTTGGAAATAAGAGTAAAAATATTCTCAAAATATGGTGGCAATGTGTTATTATTAAACCTAAAGCTGAAAGAACCAATCAAAAGATCATTTAAAAATTACAATGTACCTAACTTCTTAAAAAGAAAGAATGTAGAATCAATCTGTCATTTCAATAACTCATCTAGCCTTGTTGGATAATTATTAGCCCAAACTGTATTTCTATATAGGTCACAACAGTGTTGTGCTGCTAGCTGTCTTTGGCCCTGATTATGAGTGCCTCTGGGCTAACGTTGGAGCAAATGGCTGGGCTTCCGATGCAAGCATATGGAAGAACTCTGACATAACGCTTGCCTTGGGTTCCGAGGCAAACACACTAAACATCCCAAGCCCTAAACCTCTTCCAGGAAGGTCGCAGAGGGTACCCTTTGCTTTGACTGGGGATGACGCATTCTCCTTACATGGTTCTTAATGAAGCCATTTCCACAAACTGGATTAACAGATGAGCAGAGGATATTCAATTATTGATTGTCATGAATGCTCTCAAAATATCTCTTGCTTTTGAAACAATTCAGAACTTAAAAATATATTTTCTGGATGCTGGCTGCATCACAAAAATGTATGGATCGCATTTTGGATGGAAAAGTTAGCTTGATCCTTTCATAAATGAGAGGAAAGTGCTGAACAAAACTCTTTTGGAGTTATTAATAATAATAATAATAATAATAATGGCACTTCGGGCAGTATATCCACAGAGTGGCTCTTCGCCTGCCCGATCCTAACTAAATTTACAGATGTAAAAGTTTAAAAAATATCTAAGAATTTATATTTACATGAAAACAAGATAAAATTGTATTAAAACGATATAAGAACTAATTATGTAAATTATAGTATATAAAACAAAAACAAACAAAACAAAAAAAAATACTTAAGACATGCTAAAAAGTTAAAAATTCAAATGTTCTAAAACTCTCTTAAAAATAATGTTGTTGGTGTCTTTACAAAATTTATTATAGTCTTGGCAGCATCTCACGTTGCTGGGCAATGTGTTAAAAAGGCTGGCAGTTTGGTCCTGTAAAGTATTATTAATTAGGGACCTCTCTAATTGAATGCTGTTACTGGATCTTAGGCATTGTTCGTGTTGGAATACATTAAGCTTCAAGTAACTTGGCCAATATGGGTTGTTATGAGCAAAAATAAACAAGAGGGAAGAGCTAAAAAGAGTTAACAAGAAACTCCAGGGAAGGTCTTATTTAATGATAGTTTTTGCAGATATCAGAGTATGTGATCAATTAATGAGTTACATGGTTCATTACTCCTGAAGCCGCCATGTTGAGTTCTCGCCAAATATGAAATATTGTTGTGAAATCCAGTGAAGAGAAGGATTCTTTCCCCAGCCAGAAATGCATTTGATGAAATGCCCACCATGTGCCCGTATCATCCCGGAATGAAATGTCACCATAAAAGCAGTATTTGAGTACAGTAGCTTGCAATGGAATTTTTGTTATAAGTATTTAAATGTGGGGGTATGGATATGGTACCCTATACCCAGCCCCATATATTTGCAGTGTTTTTGCTGAAGTAAACAATTGATATTTATGCGCATTTGAACATTTACGTATGGAATTTGCGCACAAACTTCTGTATTCATTATAATTGGTAGAACTGCAATTACTGAAGAAACATATCTGCTCTGTCAAATGTTTTGAAGTGCATAAGCAATGATTTAAGGTGATTCCACTAAAATAGGAGTATTAAAAATTTTCTGAAACTTGGTCCAGATTACAATTATGTTATGAACATTAAAAAAAATGAAATAAAAAATGGGGGTAACCACGCTAGTTTTTGTGTAAAATGGATGGGCATTATAGTAAATATGACGCTTTAGGTATATATTAGAAACCCTAGTAATCCGAATGGGGAACTATTCTTTCTAGGAAAAAAATCATTTTTGCATTAAGCATTAGTCTAGTTCAACAAAATAGACTTTGATCTTATAAAAAAATGGTGGTCACCCTGTTCGTTTTAGAGAAAACAACCATTTATTTCCCTACCGAGCTAGCTTAGACTGAAGGGAATCTTGTAGTGTTCTGTTTGCGCGCGCGCTAAATGACGCGAAAACTCGTGCGCAACAAGGATGCGCAATGCAATTCCGTGGAATCACCTTAAACCTAGAAATCAATGAAATCATGATGTAAATTTTCTGTCACACCGTTTGATATGTCAGCCTTATGTCTACCACATGCGACCAACATGGACCATACCTAATTTGATTAATTTTTGTTTTAAGGAAGAGTCAGGTTTTGCTATGGCTTTGATTAAATGTCTTAAGCCTCATGGACCACCTTAATTAAGCATACTACTGTAGGTAGTTTGTGCTGCTAATACACTGTAAAGTTTTCTAAAAAAGCTCTTTGGAGTAGCTACAAGCAGTGCGATTGTGAATAGGATAAAAAGACAGCTGAAAACAGTAAATGAAGTTTGAAGTAAAAGCGAAAGCACACTAAAACATATTAGTTTACACAAACATCTCTTAAAACTGCTGCCTGCATACAAGTTGTATAATATTTCAGCATATTTTAACCTTACTTTTACGAAATCATGTCCACTGTTGCTTCGATTCTTCCCGGTGTCACCATTTCAATCCTGTAATTAAAAAGAAAAAACTTCAATGTGATATAAAACAGCTACAAATGTTTCAAAGGAGCTAAGGATGTCATACCATTTTTCACAAGAATTAACTTAATAAATTCATTTCACACTTGCTGCATTTTGCGAAAGACGTGCAGAAAACGACCCACCTCTGTGATGCAATGCCATACAGCAAGATATAATGTCGTACACTCAGGAATCATAGCACTTAATTTGCTTAGTAAGAAATTTCCAAGCTGACCAATTTTAGCAAACAAAAGTGAGTTAATCTCTTCCTCATTGAAGCTAAAATAATATGTTTCAAAGTAAAAGAAGGAGTCCAGCTTGTTTTGAAGCGGTGTGTGGATTCGCATGCGATCCAACGAAAGAGCGGCTTATTTTTTACAGAACTTTGTATGGACTGTACAACAATTTATACCATGCCATAGAAAATACGGCCAATCAGAATTCAGGAAAGCCATTGTATATTCCACGGTATTCAACTCAAGCTTCCCATTGTGCGCTGCGATCTTATTCGTAATGAAATTTAGTAAGCATATTTTCTATGGCATGGTATAAAATAGTTACACAACACTTTCTTGTGGTATACCATGGACACGAGCCCCTGGGGGGAACTCCTATATGAAACCGACGGGGATGCTCGTCGGAAATTTTGAAAAGAACCCCTAAAAGAGACCAATCTTGGCGTGGCTCAAGCTTTTTTTGACCCCTAAAAGATACCAAAAAACTAAGAATAGAATTTATATTTGTATATTTCTTTGTGTGTAACCCTAAACGAGACCATTATGGCTAAAAATATTGGTGTTTTACCCAGAGCACCCTAAGCAAGGCCAAAAATCTGAAATTTACACCCCTAAGCGAGACGACAAGCATCCCCGTCACTTTCATATGTGAGTCCCTTCCGGGGAACAAGCCTTTACTCGTGTGATATTCCATATTATTATTCAACAGATGCGTGTGCTGCCCATATACGGTCAAAATGTTAACGTTATCTATCATCCGTACATAACAGATATCCCGCGATATAGGTAGGTTGCAAACATTCGTCCGAAATCTTGTAAAGGGCTGCTTAATTACAGTTTTTCTGTCTGCAAGATGTGTTTCCTTGACAATTTGTTGAATAATAAAACAATTATCCTGCTCGATCTTGCGGAATATCGTCTAATTTTAGCCCACTCGGCCTACGGCCTCGTCGGCTAAGTATCAGGCGAGATTCCGCGCGATTTCGCAGGATAATTGTTAAGTATACCACTCAAAAGGGGTTGCATAACTAG